>NC_047084.1:441083400-441398902 GCF_902459505.1 Geotrypetes seraphini | reverse complement strand
AGAGCGGGAGGTGGGCCGACCTAGACTTAGTCGTATAGCAAGTATAACCAAAAAACTTTAACAGTTTGCCCAGTCAGAACTTATATATTTTGACTTAGACCAAGTCAAAACAGGTATAAGTTCCAAATAGGGGCCGCTGAGCTGATTGCGGCTGCTGTGATCAGCTCAGCAGCCCCAGCAACCTGCCCACCCCTACCGCAATGATTGCGGTAGGAGAGACAGCTCATTTCCCCTGCCGCGATAGCGATCCCCCCCTAACTGCCACGATCCGCAGCAGGAGAGATGCCCAATCTCTCCTGCTGTGATCGCGATTCACCCCCCCACCCCCGAACCCCAAAAATACTGGCAGGAGGGAGCCCAACCTTCCTGCCGAGGTGCGAGCCTTCAAATCCCCCTGACTCCCTCAAATACCGGCAGGAGGGAGCCCAACCCCTCTTCAAATATAGGCAGGAGGGATCCTAGGCCCTCCTGCCCATGGCGCCCCCCCTGCGACTGCCCCCAACCCCTGATCACCCCCCCTAACCCCGCGACTCCCTGACACCCCCCACCTCAACACCCCCCTGAACTTACATTAATTTAGATGGACGTATGGTTCCCAAGCCCATCTGCCTGGCAGGCCCGCCATCCTCCACATGGTGGGCCTAGGGCCTGATTGGCCCAGGCACCTAAGGCCCTGCCTATAGGAGGGGCCTTAGGTGCCTGGGCCATCCATAATTGGCCCAGTTGCCTTAGGCCCCTCCTGTGGGCGGGGTCTTAGGCACTTGGGCTGGATTGGTCCCATATTTGGGGGCTCACACCTTGGCAGGAGGGGTTGGGCTCCCTCCTACTGGTATTGTCGGGGTGGGAGGATGTGTGTGGGGGTGTGCTTCAGCAGGAGGTATTGGGCTTCCTCCTGCCGGTATGTGATGGATTCGGGGGGGGTTCAGGGGCTCGCGCCTCGACAGGAGGGGTTGGGCTCCCTTCTGCTGGTATTGTCGGGATTTGGGGGTGGGAGTGGATCACAATCATGGCAGAAGATATTGGGTATCTCTCCTGCCGCGATTGCGGTCTCCCCCCAAACTGCCACGCACCGTGGCAGGAGAGATTGGGTATCTCTCCTGCCACGTTTCACAGCTGTTCGGGGGGATCGTGATCACGGCAGGAGAGATGCCCTATCTCTCCTGCCACGATCATTGCGGGGAGGGGTGTGTGTGTGGATTCTGTAACCGGTATTGTTTTTGACAGATGCCGGTTACAGAATCCAGCTTTTAGGGAAGGACTGGCCCCTCCTTTGCATAAAAGGTCTTGTTTTGGGCATTTGGGACTTGGGCAATTTTTTGGTTAATAATGTGTTCTAAGGTTAGACGTAGTGGTGGTCTGAGTGATTAAACTGCTGAACATACCGTGTTTCCCCAATTATAGGACCTCCTCCTTTAGTAAGACACCCCCCTTTTTTTTCCCCACCTGGGAAATATAAGGCCCCCCCCCGAAAATAAGGCACTATTTGGCAAGCATGTCTTGGCGATCCAGAGTACTGGTACAGTACAGTATGCGTGGTCACACAACTTCCTGCTTCCGCTGTCCAGGAAAACAAACCCAGAAACAGCCTCTGTACACTGAGTGTGCCGCAGCTTTAAAAAAATTTGCAGCATACCAGCTTAGAGGTAACATACGTTACGCTCTCTGGTTTTCACCAGTGGTCAGACAACTGGTTATGGCCAAGGTGACCATTCGTCCTGTTTTGAACAAGACTGTCCCTTTTTCAGATACCCTGTCCCGTTGTCCCCATGCACAGTTTCGGGATGCCGAAAAGTTCATTTTTCAGAGACGGCGTCCCGAAGCTATGTGTGGGGACAACAGGACAGGGGATTGCAGGAGAATGGGTTCTCTCTCTGCTTTCTCGCCTGCCACAGCAACAACCGCAAAAAATTAAGTTACAGGTGTGGCCCAGAAGCCTTCTCCCCGATGTCAATTTTGACATTGGAGAGGAAGTTCTGGGCCAGCCAATCGCTGCCTGGCTGGCCCGGAACTTCCTCTCCGACGTCAGAATTGACATCGGGGAGAAGGGAACAAACAGGTCAGAGGGTCCCCGACTGCCAGGTAATCAGCTTCCCTCCTTCCAACTCCCCGTGCAGTGTTAGAACACCCCTACCCCTCCAGATTCAGTTCACTCTAACACTGTTCTCGCTGCCTTCCCGTCTCCTCTGAAACAGGAATGAGGTAACTTCCTGTTTCGGAGGAGAAAGGAATCCGGCATGCGCAGTGTTAGAGCGAACTGAGCCCAGTACACATGTGCTCTCATGAGTTATCTTCCTGTGGGCCTTAGTTATTGGCAGGACTGTCGCTGTAAACAGTTTCTGAGCATGGTTAAGAGGGATTCTTATAGCAGTGGTAAGAAAGGGTTTGAAATATCAGGCAGAAGACACGTGGGTTCGGAGCTGCACCTGGGAATATATACTCTCATCTGCAAGAAGCAAAAGAATCGCACCCAGTCAGAAAGGATGCTCCGATTTGGGTCATTTGGGCACTCATCCTCCCCATTTGTGAGTAAAATAGCTGCACTATCAGCTGGAAAGACATCGATGGAGTAAAGCAATGACCTTAAACACATCTTCAAGCATAGTATTTAGAGAGTGACCGCCCAAAAGACGTCATCTGTAGGACTGCGTCTAGAAAGGCTAGAGTTTATAAAGAGACAGTCAAAGAGATATTGAGAGAGGGTGGACCACGAGACAGTCTGTAAAGTAAATAGCATCTAGGGAAAATAACAGCTTATAAAGAGATTGATGGTCTGTATATAGAAAGCATCTACATTTGAGAGAAGATTTATCGAAAGACTTACATAGGTTCTGTAGAGAGGGATGACAGAGATAAAGCCAATAGTGTAGGAGAGATAAAGAGACACACACTTACAGATATCTTGGTATGTTTCTTCAGCCCCGTCACATTTTTTTAAAAAAACTGTACAGAATATTTTGCATTTAAAAGAAGGAAACATCCACGTTGATTGTGCTGCTGGAGGTAAAGCACGAAGGCTGAGTACGGCTGGGCTATTTCTAAACTGTTAGAAGTTTATAGCTAGGATTTGATAGAGACCAGGAGCTGCATGAAGAATACAGATAAAACTAGTGCTAGAATCAGAAGTAGAGCAAAGAATATAGTAGGAGGAAATTGAAGACACACGAAGAGCAAGTTGGATCACAGAGCACTGCCTGATGCATAAATTGCCTAGGCTTGGGAAGATACTTATGAGAATAGAACAGGTTAATGGAGCAGATAAGAAAGACACTCTTATAGGTAGGTTATGGTAGTGGATGGATTTAAATGGGTATTGTACAGGCAGGGACAGGGAGTGGATTCAAATGGGCTGAAATAGGTTGGGAACATAAACTATCATAGATCCAGAGGGAAACAATACAAGGGCTAAAATATCCACTTATAAACACAAATAGTAAGGGGATCATAATAATTTTAAAAAGTCTAAAAAGTGGCCTAAATGGGTACTTGCACGATCAAAAAGCCTGTGGGCGGGGTTTGAGCCGCCTGGGCCAATTAGGCCCTAAGGCCAGGCATTCAAGGGATGGCTGGCCTGCTGGACGGACGGGCTTGGCACCCGTCTGTCCAGCCAATGATTTTCAGGTACGGGGGGTGTCGGGGGAGGGGGGTGTCGCAGGGTCAATAGGGGGGGTCTTGTGGGTCAACGGGTGGGGGAGGTTTTTGGCGGGCCAATCGGGGGCTCGGGGGGTGGTCGTGGGGGGGTTGCATCGGGGCAAGAGGGCCTGGGATCCCTCCTGCCCGGATCTTAGTGGGGGTGGGGGATAGGGTGGTCACCTGGGCAGGAAAGGTTGCGCTCCCTCCTACCTGATCTTGTAGGGGGGGTCACGTGGCCAGGAGGGCTTGGGCTCCCTCCTGGCCTGATCGTTGTCACGGGGCCAGGAGGGCTTGGGCTCCCTCTTGCCCCTATCGTTATCAGCAGGGCCAGGAGGGCTTGGGCTCTCTCCTGGCCCAATGTTGTCGGCGGGGGTCACGGGTCTCCGGGGGAGGAGGCCTTGGGCATGCTCCTGCCCCGATGTTGTATGTGTGTGTGTGTGTGTGTGTGTGTGGGGTGGATTCTGTAACTGGTATTGTTTGACAGATACCGGTTACAGAATCCAGCTTTTACGCGAAGGATTGGCTCCTCCTTCACCTAAAAGCTCTTGTTTTGGGTGTTTGGGACTTAGGCTGTTTTTAGGTTGATTATATGTTGTTAGTATAGACCAGGGATCTCAAAGTCTCTCCTTGAGGGCTGCAATCCAGTCGGGTTTTCAGGATTTTCCCAATGAATATGCATTGAAAGCAGTGCATGCACATAGATCTCATGCATATTCAACTGAACGTAGAGGCAGGCCATTATAAAAAAAATCACCTCTTTTAGGACGTTTTTTCTGATAATGGACATTTTCCCTGCTTCTACTTTCAACGTTTAAGACCTTAGGCCAAAAGGGGACGTAGACATTTTTTGATTATGCCCCTCCACGGTATCTAGTGCAAGAAACACAGAGGCAGAATTAAAGGTATACAGGAATGAGAGCATACAGAGCCTTAGAGAAAAAAAGAAAAAGAATTGCCAAAAAGTTGACAAGCTGTATGTAACACTAATCAGCATATGTGAATGGGTAAAAAAATTCAGCTGGTCCTACATTTGTCAGATTCTGTCCTGTCTTAACTCTCTGATACCATGAATTAAGTTTTCTAGCATGCAGGGCGCAGTGTTAGAGCTCCGCTGCATGGGTTTAGTTCGCTTACGGGTGAGAGGGCAGCGAGGGAGTGGGAGAATGGGAAGCTGATCTTACCAAGCAGGGGGTGGGGGGAGAGAAATGCTGATGCACCCAATTGAGGAGAGAAAGGGAAGGACGGAGAAGGAAGACCAGGAAAGGGAGAGGAGAAGAAAGAGAGATGCCAAAACAATGGGAGGAAGAGGAAGGAAAGGAGATACCAGACCATGGAGGGGTAAGGAAGGGAAGGAGACAGATGCCAGACAAGGGGCAAGGAAGGAGGGAGGGAGAGAAAGGAAGGAGAGAAAATGCCAGAGAATGGAGGGGGAGGGAGAGATAGAAGAGAAGGAAAGAAGAGAGATGCCAGGCCATGGGGTTGAGTGGGAAGAAGGAAGAAAGGAAAGGAGAAGATAGAGATGCCAGAGCATAGGGGGAAGGGGTGGAGACAGAAAAATGGAGGGGGGGGGTGAAGCTAAAATGAATCATGTGAATGGAAGGGGCGAGACAGAGGATGGCAGTGAATGGAAGGGGCGAGACAGAGGGTGAACAGTAGATGGAAGGGGTAGAGAGAGGGGGAAAGACAGTGAATGGAAGTGTGGAGGAGAGGGGGCAGATGCTGAATGAAAGTGGGGGGAAAGGGGGCAGACTGAACAGAAGTGGGGGTAGAGGGGTAGCAGACGCTGGAAAGAAGTGGAGAGGAGAAAGAAAAAAAGGACACATGCTGGATTGAGGGAAGAGGATAGATTTAGATACTGGAAGGGGTGAGGGAAAGAGTTGGCAAGCTATAGGTAGACATAATGAAAGAGGGAAATTGAGGACTGAATATTAGGAAGAATTTAGACAGAGGCAGAAAATAAATTGAGAAGGAAGACCAGGAGGAACGGAAAGGAGAGAGAGATGCCAGAGTAGGGGGGAAGGGGAGGAAACAGATACCAGACCTGGGAGGAGGAAAAGAGGAAGGAGACAGATACCAAATCTGAAAGGAGAAAAGGAGGAGAGAGATATGCTAAAATCTGCTGGGAGGGAGGGAGGGAAGAAGAAAGGAGAGAAAGAGGCAGATAAAGGGGGGGGGGGGGTTGTAAGCAGAATAGAAAGACTAGAGAAAAAAAGGCCTGGACCAAAGGGGAAACACAGGAGGCAGATGCAGGACTATGGGAAGTTCAGACAGAGGGGGAGAGACCCTGAGGAAGAACAGGGAGATAGATGCAAGATCATAACAGAGGAGAGAGAGAGAGAGAGGGAGACCTGGAACAAAGGTACAAAGGAGAACTGACATTGGATCTGAGGAGGGTAACAGAGGGAAAAGAGAGAGAGACCTGGACCCAAAGGGGATGGGGCTGGATTGTGAAAGAAATGCTAGATGCGAAAGAAAGAATGAACGATTGGATGCACAGTCAGAAGAAAGTGCAACCAGAGACTCATGAAATCACCAGACAACGAAGGTAGGAAAAATGATTTTATTTTCAATTTAATGATCAAAATGTGTCTGTTTTGAGAATTTATATCTGTTGCCTATATTGTGCACAATATTTGTCTATTTTTCTATAGTTAATGGGGTGACATTGCATATTGTTAAGTCATCTGCCTTGACATCTTTGAAAAAAACCTGAAACTCGTAAATGATAATTAACATTTTCTCTGCGTACAATGTGCTTTGTGTTTTTTTAAAATTTTATGTTTACCATTATGAATTAATAAGATATTGTGTGTACATGAAAAATGAATGGAAGAAATTGGGGGTGGAGCTGTGGCGAAATGGGGGGCGGGACTGAAAATTAATAGATGTCCCGTTTTGATGAAAAAATTAAAGGCTCACTTTAGTTATGCCAAACTACATTTAAAGACATGTTCCTTAAAAAAAAAAATCTGAGAACCAACTTAAAACAGACTGTGACTCTGGCCTCGTTCAACATAGAAAGTAACACATCATGAGAAACCAAATTAGATTTGACAGGTAGATCCAATTGAATCAGAAAAGCCTGTTGTCCTCAGTCAATATAACAGCTAAGACGGTTTCTCTACTATATAAACTCCTGAATCCTGATTGAGCTGGATCTAACAAATTGAATTGCCAGGGCCCCCTCAATAACCTTGGCTGAAACAGAAATGCTTGCAGCCTGATGATAATTTGAACATTATGTTCCATCCATCCCTGTACTTTTCAGCAAAGTTTCAATAGGACTTGCCCTTAAGTCTGACAGAAAACAACTTTCCATTAAGAAACAGTTTACAAACCTTGCTACCAAATCAACAAACTGTTTGATATTTCCTTTAAAAATTTACCTGGACAGAGCGCCCAATTGACAGCCTCCTTTCACAAATTACAAAACAAATTTTTTTACTGATTGAAGTGACATGAAAGAAAAGAAGTTCAACACCAAGGGCATTCAAATTCTACTACTACTATTTTACTTTTTTAGCCCATCCTCTCAAAGGAACTCAGAGCCTAGATGCTACTTCCTCAGAGCCATACTCATACAAATAGCACCATAACTAACGTGACCATTTATTTTTTTCATCAAAACGGGACATCTATTAATTTTCAGTTCCGCCCCCCAATCCCACCCTAGCCCCATCCTCAATCCCACCCTAGCCCCGCCCCCAATTTCTTCCATTCATTTTTCATGTACATATATCTTATTAATTCATAATGGTAAACATAAATTTAAAAAACACAAAGCCCACTGTACGCAGAGAAAATGTTAATTATCATTTATGAGTTTCATTTTTTTTCAAAGATGTCAAGGCAGATGACTTTACAAAATGCAATGTCACCTCATTAACAGTAGAAAAATAGACAAATATAGTGCAAAATGTAGACAGCAGATACAAATTCTCAAAACAGACATTTTGATCACTAAATTGAAAATAAAATCATTTTTCTTACCTTTGTTGTCTGGTGATTTCATGAGTCTCTGGTTGCACTTCCTTCTGACTGTGCATCCAATATTTCTTTCTTTCTTTCTTTCGCATCCAACATTTCTTTCACAATCCAGCCCATCCCCTTTTGGTCCAGGTCTCTCTCTTTTTTCTCTCTGTTACCGTCCCCAGATCCAGTGTCAGTTCTCCTTTATACCTTTGTTCCAGGTCTCCCTCTCTCTCCCTCCTCTATTATGATCTTGCATCTCTTCTGTTCTTCCTCAGGGTCTCTCCCCTCTGTCTGAACCTCCCATAGTCCTGCATCTGCCTCCTGTCTTTCCCCTTTGGTCCAGGCCTTTCTTACTCTAGCCTTTCTAATCTGCATACAACCCCCCCTTTCTCTCCTTCTTTCCTCCCTCCCTCCTTCCTATGTTTTCCCTCACTGCCTTCCAGCCTTTGTCAACACCCCCCTCCCCCAAAGCCAGGCAGCCAGCCTACCTCTTTCCCTCCCTGCCGCGCTGAAGCCAGCTAGCCAGCCTACCTCCCTCCCTCTGAAGCCTGGCCTCCAGCCAATTCTTCTGCTCCCCCCACCTGGTCAGCCGCCACAGCCCACTGCTGCATCCTGCCCGCCGCCGCCGCAATAACTGCAAGAAAGGAAGGTCCAGGCGCCAGCCCAGAAGCCTTCTCCCCGATGTCAATTCTGATGTTAGAGAGGAAGTTCCAGGCCAGCCAGACAAGGATCTCCACTATCCCCTACCCTCTTCAATCTCTACACTGCTTCTCTAGGAACGCATCTGGACAATCTGGACATAACCACCTATAGTTATGCTGATGACATCACCATCCTCATCCCATACGATCATTCTAAACGTACCATGACAGACAAAATTCACCAAACACTTGAAACAGTCACAACCTGGATGAAAAATCACAAACTTAAACTCAACCAAGACAAAACCAAATTCATCCTCCTCGAAAATGACAAGGTCCAAACCACAACCAACTTAGATATAAACGCAATCAAATATCCCATCCAAACCACCATAAAACTACTTGGCATGACCATAGACAGATGCTGCACTATGCAACCGCAAATAAATAAAACAATTCAGAAATCATTCGCAATCATGAGAAATCTGAGACAAGTCCGAAAATTCTTTGAAAGAACACAATTCCAACTTATAGTACAATCCCTAATACTAGGTATATTGGACTACTGTAACATCCTCTTCCTTCCTTGCCCTGCAACTACGATAAGACAACTCCAAACAATCCAAAATACAGCTCTGAGACTCATCTACTCATTGAAAAAACATGACCACATCACTGAAGCCTTCATCAACTCACATTGGCTTCCAATCCAAGAAAGAATCCAATTCAAATTCTACTGCATATTATTTAAAACCCTACACGGAGACAGCCCATCATACTTGAACAATCGCCTCATCCAAGCACCCACTACCAGACACAGAAAAACGCACTCCCCATTCATACCCCCCCCCAATCAAGGAAGTAAAAAGAACAAAACTACACGACGGCCTCCTAGCCACTCAAGCCGCAAGGCTGGACAACCAGATCTCCAACCTTCTGATGACCACCCCAGACTATAGGACGTTCAGAAAAGAAATAAAAACCACACTTTTCAAGAAATTCCTGAAACAGCAATAACACCACGACATCTTAGTAACTCTAAAACTGACATTTGATCTACCCATTACTGCACTAATAATAACAAAAGAATCTCCACTATGACCACCTATTAACTCTTTTACAAACCACCTCACCCTCAACAACCCGCAAAATGTCCATAAGATCTAAAATTTACCTCTCTAGCTAATCATTGTAACTCTGTTCTTTTTAAATTAACCTTTTGTAATCCGCCTTGAACCGCAAGGTAATGGCGGAATAGAAATCCCTAATGTAATGTAATGTAATGTAATGTATTGTAAATCCTTCTTGTGTCCAGTGGGTCTATGTATAATTCCCTAGTTTTGTTTTGTTTTGTTATTGATTTTAATTATAGCTCATTATTTTTATTTTTTGTAAACCGCTTTGATTTGATTTTTTTTTTGTTAAAAAGGTGGTATATCAAATAAAGGGGTCCTTTTATTAAGGCGTGCTGACCTATTTAGCTAAGTCATCCATTATATTCTATGGGCACCTTAGCATTAAGGACGCACTAATCTTTGGTGTGCGCTAAATTGGTTAGCGCGCCTTATTAAAGGGACCCCAAAAATAACTGTAACTGTTAAGCTCTGGAATGCATTGTCAGAGGATATGGTAACAGCGATTAACATAGCTGGTTTAAAAAAGGTTTGGACAAGTTCCTGGAGGAAAAGTCCATAGACTGCTATTGAGACAGACATGGGGAAGCCACTGCTTGCCCTGGAGTTAGAAGCCCAGGAAGTGATGTCAGAGGGGAGGCAAGTCCGGCGTGAGCAGCAAGTGGAAGATGCAAACATTTCAAGAGGTACATGGGGGGGAAAGAGGACAAGGAGAGGAGGAAAGGTGCCACCCCGTGAAAACAGCGCCTGGGGCAGTTCACCCCCACTTACTATGCCACTGAGTACCTGCATATTATAAATGTAAACTGCTTTAATTGTCCCACAAAAAGGCAGTACAGTGGTATCTTGGTTTACAAGCATAATTCGTTCCAGAAGCATGCTCGTAATCCAAAGCACTCGTATATCAAAGCAAAGTTCCCCATAGGCCATAATGTAAACTCAGATAATTCATTCCACAACCAGGGTTTGCTATGATGGCCCAGGGTGAGTACCTGCCTGGATGATGCCCAGGTGCTGCAGCCCCTTCAGCAGGGTGACTTCCTTCCCTCAGGGTCCCTGTATAGTGGCCCTCCCGCTTCAAGCGATGCCTCTGCCGTCTGCCAGCGCCTCTCAGCTCCCAAACTAAGGGCTCCTTTTACTAAGCTGCGCTAGCGGTTTTAGCGCGTGCTTAGCGCACACTGCATTGCTGCGTGCGCTAGACGCTAATGCCAGCTTTGAGCTGGTGTTGGTTCTTGGCACGTAGTGCGAGGTTAGCATGCGCGGCAATAAAGCGCGCGCTAAAAACGCTAGTGCACCTTAGCAAAAGGAGCCCTAAGCCATCCGCCGTCCGGGGTAAGCACGTGCACGAGCTCTCAGCTCCCGAATTTTAAGCCGGCCGTGCTTATACCTGAAGCGCGCGTTTTCGGGACAGTGGATGGCTTAAAATCCGGGACCTGAGAGCTCGTGCGCGTGATTCCACAGGATGGCGGATGGCTTAATTTGGGAGCTGAGAGCTCGTGCGCGTGATTCTACAGGATGGCGGATGGCTTAATTTGGGAGCTGAGAGCTCGTGCGCGGATTACACAGGATGGCGGATGGCTTAATTTGAGAGCTGAGAGCTCGTGCGCGTGATTCCACGGGACGGCGGATGGCTTAATTTGGGAGTTGAGAGTTCGTGCGTGTAGTTACACAGGACGGTGGATGGCTTAATTTGAGAGCTGAGAGCTCGTGCGCATGATTACACGGGACGGCGGATGACTTAATTTGGGAGCTGAGAGTTCGTGCGCGTGATTCCACGGGACGGCGGATGGCTTAATTTGGGAGTTGAGAGCTCGTGCGCGGATTACACAGGACGGCGGATGGCTTAATTTGGGAGCTGAGAGTTCGTGCGTGTAGTTACACAGGACGGTGGATGGCTTAATTTGGGAGTTGAGAGCTCGTGCTCAGATTACACAGGACGGGCGGATGACTTAATTTGGGAGCTGAGAGTTCGTGCGCGTGATTCCACGGGATGGCGGCTGGCTTAATTTGGGAGCTGAGAGCTCGTGTATTGGGACGGCGTCTTGGTTTGCGAGGTAAGATTTGCAGAAGTGTTTTGTTCGTCTTGCAAAACCCTCACAAACTGCGTTACTCGCAAACCGAGGTTTGACTGTATATCAAATCCCTTTACCTAACAGTATGTGTGAAGCTGACAGTGTTCTAGTCATTTATGCATGCTCTTGGGCACCTAAAGGATGACAGTGTCCTACATATTGGCAAGATGTTTGGCAAGTAAAAATTGATAAGCTTGTTCTGTTTAAATTCTTCACTGTCCAAGTGATTTCAGATTGTCATATTGTATCCTGAAAACACTTCTTTTTATGGAGACATGGAACTACATAATCAGAATATATGATTCATGCACTACAAGCAAAAACTCATCTAAAGAATGTAATGAAATCTATCTTCCAGCCAATGCAGTTATGCGCATGCATACATTACATCCATGAATTTCCTTGCTTTGTTAGCTTTCATGTAACAATAAGGAAAACAAAGTTTACCTATGCATAGACCTGAAATAAAATATGATTAAGGACATGCTACAATTGATTGGGTTCCAGTTGGAAATAAATTGAGCACCTACATATATGGGAAATTCTGTCAGTACCATTACTGACGAAATGTTTCCCTCAGTACCGACAATTCCTTTCTTGGCTTGCAGTTTAATACAATACAAAGAAAAAAAAAAGGGCTGAAACTAGTGAACTTTATTTGCTCCAGGAAACTAAGGAGGCAATTCTATAAGTGGGCACTTCCATTTAGGTGGCACGAGGCTGCATGATAGGAGTCTATTCTATAATGGAATCTAGGAATCCAGGTTTCATTGTAGAATGCTGGTGTAACACGATATCAGCATGTCTAATATTTAGGCACCCACAGTTCTACTAGCCCAGGGGTAGGCAATTCCGGTCCTCGAGAGCCAGAGCCAGGTCAGGTTTTCAGGATATCCACAATGAATATGTATGAGATGGATTTGCATGCACTGCCTCCCGGAGATGCAAATCTATCTCATGCATATTTATTGTGGATATCCTGAAAACCTGACCTGGCTCCGGCTCTCGAGGACCGGAATTGCCTACCCCTGTACTAGCCCATTATTTTGTTGTAAACCGCTTTAATTTGACTTTTTTTGTTAAAAAAGGTGGTATATCAAATAAAGGGGTCCTTTTATTAAGGCGTGATCACCGATTTAGCGCACGCTAAAGATTAGCATGCACTAAATGCTAAGGCATCCATTATATTCTGCCAATTTTGAGGAGGCCATGGCCCCTGTAGCATCCCCCATTCTGACACCTATGCCATTAAATATTGTAGGTCCTGATATTCAGCCAGTAGTGATTAGTGGTTTGCTGACTGCTGCTGGCACTAAACCAGAAAATTCAATGTTGGACCATGTGTAGGCATTTGTATTGAATTTCTGGGTTTCTGGAGCTGATAAATGCAATATTTAGCACTTAACTAGCTATGGGTCACTGCATAAAGATACTGTAGGACTGACTTATATGCAGTCCTATTTATGCAGTTAACTTGTCAGAATGCCCTCAAAATAGCCAGTTTTCAATTTAGTTCTAACTGGTTATTTTCGTGACACTAACCAGATAAGTACCAATGAAAATTAACAGCCCAAAGCAGGTGATTTAACCGGCCAGGCACCATTCCTGGCTGCTTCAATTGCTATGAATATCATAAGAACATAAGAATTGCCTTACTGGGTCAGATCAATGGTCCATCTAGCCCAGTATCCCAGCTTCACAGTGGCCAATCCAGGTCACACAAGTACCTGGCCAAAACCCAAATAGTAGCAACATTCCATGCTACTAATCTAAGGCAATCAGTGGCTTCCCCAAACCTATTGAAAAGCCAGCTACATTAACTGGTCTCAGTGGCATACCAAGGAGGAGGACGGGGGGGGGGGGGGGGCGGTCCGCTCCGGGTGCACGCTTCAAGGGGGTGCACAGCCGGCTGGGTCTGGAAGCTCCCGCGCTGCTGAAAACGGAACCTCAGCACGGCAGCCGACTCTGCTCTGAAATATGTACAAATCAGACAACCAGCTCAGTTATTTTTCAGAACTCCCCTTTACAAAATCAACATATATATATCTCCATACGAGGAGTTTTAGTTACTTCATCTGATTTAAGCTTCTTAGGCTTACTGACCTCAGTGGTACCTCCTGTATGCCACTAGACTTTTATATCATACAGAATATTGGTACTCATAGTCATCATCGGCCACTACAGTGACTTTTTAAATAGTTTTAAATATTTTAAATACTTTAATCTAAATCAATATAAATATAGATATTCATCTTCATCTACGCAGGTGGGGGTAGGCACTCCGACATAGATCTATGTTTCGCTCCAAAGGGCTGTATCAAGGAAATCCCCCTGCAATTATATAATAAATAACAATCACCTTCAGTGTTGAATAAATCTCTAGAAAACACTTAGAAAAAAAGCTTAGAACAGTACATAACTCACTAGCAATACCTTAAATCCAACGGCTCATGCTCCCCGCGTTATAGATTTAATCCAGGCAACATAGCCTCGGCGTTCAAACATTAAATACCTAACCCTTTTTGAAAATGTGATGACATCACACTCAGTGTAAGACACGCCCCCCTTCATATTAAGCCGGCCAAAAAAAACTCCTCATATTAATGTTGTCCATTCAATTTCTGCATTTAAACCCATAGGACTCACAGAGTTCAACGTGTAAATCCACCTTTGTTCTTAAAATTTAATCTCTCTTTTATATCACCACCCTCCCACCCCACATGAACCTGATCTATGACCCTCCACTTTAAGTCGGCAATTTTATGTTTTTTCTCCCTCTAGTGTTGTTACCAGAGGAGCTTCCATATTACCCATATTAATGCGAGATTTGTGTTCTGTCAGGCGAACACTGATCTTTCGGCTCGTCCTCCCTATATACAGGAGTTGGCACGGACATTGGATCATATAAATTACTAAGGAGCTCTGACAGGAGATGTTCGAAATAGCCTGATAAATTTTCCCCGTCCGCGGATGACACCACGTCGGACCTGTTAAAGTTTGTTCACACCATTGACACTGGCTACAAGCCAGATGATTATAAATCACTTCATTCTCTCTTTTCTTGATCTCAAAACGATGGGTAGACAAAAGTTCCCCCATTGTTCTTCCTCTCCTATACGAGACTATAGGGTAATTTTGAAACTGAGAACTCAGCTGCAGTATCGGCCAATGTCGTTTGATTATATCAAAAAAAGAGGTGCTTAACATCGTAAAAGGCAATACAGTAATAAGACAATAGAGGACGTTGGGCATACTTAGCCCGCAGATACGCCCTGCGGACTGATTTTTGAGAGTACCCCCTCTCATAGAAACGACCACTCAATATCTTAGCCTGCTTTTCAAACTCCTCCTGAGATGAACAGAGCTTCTGAACTCGCAAAAATTGACTAACCGGAATATTGAATTTCAGAAAAATAGGATGAAAGCTAGAAAAATGTAAAAAATGATTTCTGTCAACTTCTTTTCTGTACAATGTGGTTTTAATCTGTTGATCTTTACCTCTTAGCAATAGTATGTCCAAAAAAGATATTGAGTCTATGTGGTACACCATAGTAAAAGATAAATGGGGGTTGAGGGAGTTCAACCAAATCAAAAAAGCATCCAGTTCAGATTTGGACCCGTCCCAAAAAAATCAAAATATCATCAAGATATCTCTTCCAGAGCAAAACATGATGAAACTTAGAAGCTGGATATATACAATGTTGTTCAAACTTAGCGACATATAGACTTGCCACTGATGGAGCTAAAGTTGCCCCATTGCGACCCCCTGGGTTTGTTTATAGAACTCCCCATCATACCAGAAAAAATTCTGGTTAATTACCAGCCGAGCGAGCTCAGTCAACCAATTGCTATTGAACCTACCTAAATCTTTTTGTTCAAGAGTCTCCCTGATAACTTCTAGGGCAGCCTCCTGAGGAATTTGCATATATAAAGATGTTATATCAAGAGTCACAAAAAAAGTAATCCTACTGATATCATTCTTCTCTTCTAATATTCTAAGCAAATGAGCAGAATCCTTTATATAAGATGGAATTTTAGGAACTTCCGGTTTCAAAAAATAGTCCACAAATTTAGACAGAGGTTCTAGTTGAAACAATAGGTTGCCCCGGGGGGGCCCACAATCTTTTGTGAACTTTTAGGCAGCATATAGATTTTGGGAGTTGAGGGATGAGGCTCTAGAAGGAATTCTCTAAATCTATATGCTGCCTAAAGGGGAATGGTGGTTGTGCCTCCTGTCACCCCTGCTGCGGCTGTGGTGGTGGTAACGGCGGGAGGACTCCCCCCAGGGAGATCGAGAGGCATTTCTATGCCATTTGTGCTGGTGGGGGGAAGTGCCGATTTGTAGCCCTGCAGTGCGCCCTGTTGTGCCGCGTTTTCTGGCTGCCTGTAGCTGAGCCGCCAGCCTCCGTGAATCGGGGAGGCATGCCCCGGCGATCTCCCATCCCGCTGACATCAGCAATGACGAGAGAAGGAAGTACCAGATGAGTTCTCTGTTCGGGGAGGCGGGTCTGGCTGCTGGTTGGCTGGTTGTTCAGGAGGGGAGGTACTGGAAGGCGATCCTCTGATGCTGGGGGCGTGGCTGATTGGGGATTGGCTCCTCCATTGTTAGGGGTGTGTTTGGGCGGTAGGTAGCTGCTCCTCCGTTGCTGGGAGGCGTGGCTGAGTGCAGGCTTGTTTCTCCCCAGGCTCCCTGTCGATTTGCTGCTCCCTCATTGCTGGGGGGCGTGGCTTCATGCTGGGACGGCTTGTAGAGGAGCAGGGAGATGGTATCGCTTCCAGCCCACACGTGGGGGTAAGTGCGAGATCGGGTGGCGCCCCTAGGGATATGCCCGCTGGGGAAAAAGCCAATGATGCTCCAGTAGACTTCAGGGGGGGGGGGGCTGGAGGGCGAACCCCCGATCGGCTGCCTGCAGGGGCTGGCTGTATGTGGCAGCATGCAGAGACTCCGGGAGAGATTTCTCTGCCAGGCCAGGTGCAGGCAGGGGGATTAGCTGAGCCAGGGCATCCTGGAGGCTCCTTACCGCTGTAGTTTGTGGATCCCCCGCTGCTGCATTCCGATGAGGATGGCAGCTGGAGGAAGATTCTTGGGCCTCACTTCTCTTTAAGAAGTCTCTCAGTGTCCTCTTCCTTAGCTTGTGTGTACGCGGGGACAGGTGGACACAATACAAGCAACACTGGTCCTCGTGCACTGAACCCAAGCAGTGGACACACAGTTCATGAGGATCCAGTGTACTCATCCTTTTTCTGCATCCCGGACATTTCTTTGATGTTTCTGGCATCTTCAAGATGGTAAGTAGAAAAAGTTTTGATGTTAGGAAGTTGTAAAGGAGAGCTGTAGAAAACATGACCAATGGAAATGGGCGGAGACTAAAGACTGGGATTAGGGGGAAGCAGGGGGAAATGGGTAGTGCTCAGGCTTGCCCAGTGGGGCCCGGGCACAGCACATGCTCACAGAGAGAGAGAGAGAAAAAAATCTCTCTGAGCTATTGGAGAGCTTATCCGCAAATTGGGAGCTGTTGGGACAACACCCATATGTGGCTGACTCATCCTGCTTGTCCTAGGAGAATGTGTCTTAGGCTCTTTTTAACTTTGGACAACTTGCGATATGGACGTAAACGGACTTAGACGTCCCTTTCGATTATGCCCCTCTAATCCTTTAGGATAATTTCTAATAATATGAAAATAATGGGGGGGGGGGGGTTGGAATTAAAGATGTTTTGGAATTAGGGAAAATTGTGTAATGCCAGAACAACACAGGCTCCACAACATGTTAAATAGAAGGTAAAAAGCATCAGAAAAGGGCCCTCCCACCTCCACAAGAGTGGTTTATTAAAGGTGGTTGAGCGGTCACCTCATCGGCAAAAAAACCTTCATCAAAGTTGAAAAAGCTCTGTACTGTGCTGTGAAAAACTCAAAAAGACAGATGAAAAAACTATTCAACTTATCTTCAGCTGATCGGTACATCGACGGTGGCCAGTGTTTCACAAATCTGCTGCCTCAGGCTGTAGCACGATCGATCAGACTTTGAAGTGGGACACTGAACGCGTCTCCTGCATCCTGTTGTACATGCTTTTCTTTCAACTTTAAAAGTGAACTGGCTCCTGTTTGTGTACTGTGAAGACTTGCTGGGGCTGTCACCTAGAGTGGGGGATGGGATAGAAGCACTGATATCCCTGCAGTACGGGCTGAGGGGAATATTCCAGCTGTGGGATTACTGCTATCTCTGTTTGCTCTAACCTGGGGCTGGATTCACTAACCCTCCGATCCGTGGGCGATTGGAGGTGCGTCAGTTGGTGGCAGGAGGGAGTGGGCATCCCTCCTGCTATTTGTGGGTCGCCGGGGGGAGGGGGGATCATATTTGTCATGGAGGGGGGCCCTCGGTCATTTTTTGACAGGCCAGCCTGTCTTTTCATTTTTTTTAATGGGGCACATATTTTGCGTGTGCTATGGGAAAAAAATGAATAAAAAAGACAGGCAGGCCTGTCAGAAAACCTGCAGACCGGTCAGTAACTCAGTTACCGACAGGTCTACAGCAGTCGGGTTTACCAATAGTAAAACCCGATTCAAAATAGCCAAGCAAATGCTATTTTGCATGGGGTTTTACTAATTTGTCATATCTGTAATTGTATAGATGTTATTTTCTTTATTTAATGATGTGCTCACCATTAAGCGTAAAGAGAGTGGCAATAAAATGATAAACATAAAAAGAATGCAATCACAGTATACAATAACATTATACAATAACTAGTATTTAAGCCCCTTACATTAACGGATGCTAGAATAGATGTGTGTGTCTTTTTTTCTTTCTTTCTCTCTGCTTGGCCGCTTTCTGTCTGTCTGTCTATCTTTCTTTTTTTCTGTCTCTCTCTTTCCTCGGCTGTCCACCACCACCCCTTGTGTCCAGCAGCACCCATTCCTTGCTCCCCCTGTCCAGTAGCAGACTTCTCCCTTCCTTTTACCTCCCCCCTGTCTAACAGCACCCCTCCCTGCTCCTCCTGTCCAGCAGTAGGCCTTCGTTCCTGTTATCTTCCCCAGAGGAACTGCTAGGCCTGTTACACTGTGTCACAATGCTCTACGGAGGCTACCACAGCCTCGGTGTCCCCGGCCTGGCTCTCCCCCTATAGCGCTTCCCGGGAGGAGTGGGGTCACACTAACTATTGCGTGGGAGCGGCCGCTCTCAACCCGTCCCCCGGGCCCATCCTGGGTTACAGCCCGGTAGCCGTGTATCCGACCCTTTACCTGCTCTTCCTGGTCTGCCCCGAATAAAGAGAGAGAGAGAGCAATCTGCAATCAAAAAAGCCTACTGAGGATCACGGCCGGCTGTAGCGAACCTCGCAGGCGCTATGCACCTCGGTAGCACGTTCCCTCTGATGCGATCCGGTGCGTCAGAGGGAACATGCTACTGAGGTGCAGAGCAGCCAGCGAGGTTCGCTACAGTCGGCCGCGATCCTCAGTAGGCTTTTGCAGACAGAAGAGCCCTTCGGTGGACTGGATGGAGGACTGGCGCTCGATGCCTGGAGGAGCTGGAGAGCAGGGAGGTTCATGCTAGCTGCCAGTAGCGCGCATGCGCACTCCTGTGACCACAGACCTACAGATCACGGAAGCACGCAGGTAAGATTGCGCATGCGCGGCTAGTGTTTTATTATATAGATGGATTACAATAGATAAAACTTAATTACATATTTTGACACTACTACTATTTATTAAAAATAAATAAAGCATAAGATTGTCTTGTTACTGAAGCATTCCTGAAAATACAAGGCATTCAAATCTCTCCTAGAACAGGAGTAACACTGAATGTATCTTAGATTAATAGAAATATTGTTCTACAGCTTGGTACCATAAATCCAAAAACACAGGCAAAGGTGGACACTAATCTAATCCCATTTGGGATTTGAAGTAAGCTTTGCTGTGATAAGCATTACCTACCTTGAATATTTTTTTTGGTGTTGTTGAGAAAAGCAGGATATGTGTCATTTTAAATTAAATTAAAATTTAATTAAGGTTTAATAAATGCACTAATACTGTATTAATGTAATATGCACCAAATAATTTGCGCAAATTGTACTGATCAATGCTAATTGACATTAATGCAAAATTTTAATAAACACGTAGATTATGAGTGTGAGCAGGTTAATATAATATATCTGGAATTTGAGATGACACTTGGCAAAGTCTCTCCCATGAGACTTCTGAGAAAATGAAAAAGTCATAGGATAGGAGGGCAATGAACTACATTGGATTGGAAATTGGCTAAAAGTCAGGAAACAAGATCGTAGGACTATATGGCCCATTTTCTTAGAGGCCCTTCTATTTTGGTGTGATGAATCTTGGCATCGTGCTTTCTAATGTGGGACTCTCCTGCATACTAAACCTAGATTTACTGTGGCATTAAAGTAAGGCTTTTTTTTTTGCAGGTTGGGCACATACTAAAGTTCTCATTAGTATGTGGCACCTGCAAAAAACAAACAAACCAAAAAAATCCCACAGAGCACTTGGAGCCTTATTCTATAAACAGTGCCTTATGTTAGACCTAACTTAATTGGAAAATGCTGTTTAAAAATGAGTACCGTAATAGCATTAAAAAAAAATGTAGGTGTCTGCATTGCAATTATGGAGGTGCTATACTATGTCTAATACCACTGTAGGCATGGCTAATGCCAGAATGGTTAATGGAATTAAGGGCCTCCTCTATTGAACTGCGCTAGCAGTTTCTAGTGTGAGGAGCTGCGCTGAATGGCCCGCGCTGCTCCCGACGCTCATAGAGTTCCTATGAGCGTCGGGAGAAGCATGGGCCATTCAGCGCGGCTCTCTGCGCTAAAATCTGCTGGCGCAGTTTAATAGAAGAGGGGGTAAGTGTCATAAAGCGCCTCCGTAGCCGCAATTCACATGAAAAATAGACGCCGGAAATGTAGACTTGAAAACCCTGGCCTACATTTCTGGTGCCTATCTTTCATGAAGCCATGATTCTATGCACAGTGCCATTGTGTGATTGACACGCAATTGGAGGCTGTTTTTTATGCGGCCGCTGTTGCCTCTGTGCTGTATCCGTGCCTGTTTAGGAGATGCCAAGTGCTCCTGTTTAACCCTGCATTATCCAGTTAGTAAGCGCTAATGCAAATGCTCTAGCCGGATAATCCGGGAATGCCCATCCTCCACCCATAACCCATCTCCTCATAAAAAATATTTTTAAAAAACTAGTTAACGGGCGCTTAGGGCCTGATTCTATATATGGTGACTAAAAAATTGGCACCGACTAGTGTGACACTAAGCGCGATTCTACAGAAGTTATGCACAGCTTTTAGAATCATGCTTGGCACCGGTTATGTATCATAACTTTTAGGGGTTCCCATTTAGTCCAAGGAAAACCTGGGCTTAATGCCTGTGCCTAAGTTGTAATGTCATCAAATGTCAGACCTAATCTCACATTTATGCAGCACTTCATTCATCCAAAGTTACAGACTGTCCTCTTGATCCTCAGCGGGCCACCAGGCACTCAAACTCCTTTCATAATGCTGGGCTTTATGCTCCCATTCATCATTGGATCCAATTTTATGAATCTATTTATTTAAATACTTTTACTATTTATAATTTAATATAATTTAACTAGTATTTTAGCCTTTTACATTAACGGATGCTAGAATATATGTCTGTGTGTCTTTATTTCTGTCTCTCCCTCCCTCCCGCTGTCTGTCTCTCTCCCTGGCCCCCTTTGTCTGTCTGTCTTTCTGTGTCTCTCCCTGTCCATGTTTCTTCTTTTCTTTCTATCTATCTGTCTCTCTCCCTGCCTCCTATGCAGCAGCATTTCTCTCCCACCACTTCCCTGTGCAGCAGCAACATTTCCCCTACCCCCCCTTTCCCTTCCCACGGTCTGGCCGGCTCCCTTAGTTCCTTACCACCCCCCCTTCCCTTCCCGCAGTCCCGACAAACCTTCCGATTCCAGCAGCGTCTGCAGCACTCTACACACTGCTGCTTCAGGGCCTTCTACTGCCCAGCAAATCAGGGCAGTAGAAGGCCCCGAAGCAGCGTGTGTAGAGTGCTGCAGACGCTACTTGAATCAAAAGGTTTCAGGACCTGCAGCCATTGCCGGACCCGAAGCGAGCTCTGGGGGTTTTTGTTTTTTTTTACGTGGGCCCAGCCGGAGCAGGAGGAGAAGCCCAGGAGGCAGGAATTAAAGTCCGTTCCGGCCCTCGCTGACGTCGCCCTGGCCAGTTCACATCTTTCAGACCGCAAGAGCTGCCGCGGACGAAAGGCTCCACGCCGCCGCAAGCATGCGCACTCCTACCTGCGGGTCCCTACTGCGCACAGAAAACGGGAGCACGCAGGTGGAAGTGCACATGCGCGCTTAGGGCTTTATTATATTAGATATTGATCTTAAATAAATATGTACTAAAAGTACTTAGCTGTGCAAAAGACGCTTCCTACAGGGGTAGAATCCGATGACGAATGGAAGCATAAAGCCCAGCACTATGAAAGGAGTTTGAGTGCCTGGTGGCCCGCTGAGGATCAAGAGGACAGTCTGTAACTTTGGATGAATGAAGTGCTGCATAAATGTGAGATTAGGTCTGACATTTGATGACATTATTTATTGGATGGCTCTTCATCTAAGTGTGTTAAAATAGTGCCAAAGGTTTACATTGTGCCTAAGTTGTAACATTCAAACATATGTGTTATATATATATATCTCGCAAGATCTTCAGATGTGCTTCTCATGAGCTGAATTCTATGCTACATACGATTTGTGCACTATACTCTTCATTCGATCACGTGTTTTTTTTGTTTTATATTTTGCTTTGTGAAACCAGTCTATAAACTTATAAATCTACAATTTTTTTTTTCAAAATTACACGAAGCTTTAGTAATCTTGAAAAATACTGTCGGGCAGGGAGCAACATATCCCTAACCGACAGCATTTTTCAAGATGCTGTTTAAAAATGAGTAATAGCATTAAATAAAAAAAATATAGGTGTCTGCATTGCTTTGACACGCAGCTCCTGATTGGTGTAGCCTGACTTTAGCACAGGAAGAGATGGTTGGAACATACTGCGAATTACTGAGTCCGCGATTCGTGAATTGCGATTTCACAGGGGAACATTGTACTTGGATGGCCTCAGAAAAATAGTTAATGTCTTATTAAAGAAATGACAATTTTGCATGAGGTAAAACTCTTTATAGTTTTATAAATCTTTCCTTTTGGCTAAGTCTTAATAATAATATTGTAATTTATAGCTAAAGAGACATGTGATCAAGAAACTGTTTTATTTTACTTTTGTGATTATGATAAACATACCAAGGGCCTCAAAATAGTACCTGGCGGGCCGCATATGGTCCCCTGGGCCACGAGTTTGAGACCACTGCTGTACACCATCTTGAGTGAATTCCTTCAAAAAAAGTAGTAAATAAATTCTAATAAATACATAAATAAAATACATTAACATGTGCTATTTTATCTTGAACTTGTGCTGTGCTGCTGTAGTTCCCACTTTATGCAACAAGAACTGGTACTAATAACTAGGGTTAGCAGTAAATTAACTTGTCTTACTAATTGCGCTCCTAAATGTACAGTTTTTTGAAGATATTAGCGGGATAATGGTTTTGCATTTCATTACCTTATTATCATAAATTATAGTGTTTAATATTAATGCAAGTGCATTAGCATTAATCTGATCCATACTGAACACACTGCATCTGTGTTAGGTGCATTTGGGGTTCATTGGTGCTTAATTTGCATTCATACACTTTGATAAATAGTCCTCTTTGTCAACAGAGGTCCTGCGGTATACTAAGAAAGAGAATGCAGAATGAGGGTCAGTGTGGGAATTATGTTAAATAGAAGCTTAAGTTGAGCTGATGTGAAGGAGATTTGTAATGGCGACTGTCATAAAAACTGAAAAAACCTCCTGTTAGATAAACCAAAATAAGCTGGAGGCTTATTCAGTGCAATTGTCTTGTCATAGAGCTGTCTTATTCCATTTCGTGTTTTGATGAGTCAAATACAGAAGTATTTATCAAAGGATTTGCTTGCACATCAAAACATTCTAAATACTTTTTTGAGTGACTTTTCTTGGAGGATGAAACTAATTTTAGGCCTTGCAGGCATAGACAGTTGTAGTCAACATGGCTGGAAAAAGTTGCAACAGAAAGAAACACATTCTCTATGGTCTACAACACACATGATGGTGTACTAGTATGTCTTAATAATTCATTGCAAAGATCCATCATGAATTATTCCACATCATACCATTAAACGTTACTTTGATTTCTTCTCCTTTTGACTGTTGGTTCAATCTCTGATCTTAAGTACCTTGGACTATTGCAATATTATATACTTGGGATCTCTCAAGAAAACCATCAAACTGAGAATCATCCAAAATGCTGCAGTCCGTCTTATTTATGGCCTCAAGAAATCAGACTATGTAAGCCCGTATTACAAAAAACTATCTGTGGAAGCAAGGGTCATCTTTAAGTTGGCTTGCCTTTGCTTCAAAACCATGACAGTTTCATCCTCAACCTATCTGTCTCCACAATTCAAATTCCCAGGCACAACTAATTCACACAGTGCCTGCTTGTTCGCTTTTCCATCCCTAAAGGACTGTAACTACAAGAGATACCTCGATAGAACATTATCATTCCAAGCAGGTAAATGGAACAAATGTTTAACCAACTTCATCTCAAACGCAGTTTTGTACTAAACGTTTAGGAAGTCAATCAAAACTTATCTCTTTGACAAATTTCTCTGACCCCCACTTCAACCTTGATGTACTTCCAAAACACTTCCAGATAAACTTGACTAAGCTTAACATTCCAATGTAATTTTGAAAGTTCTCTGTAATGTCGCTGTCTGTATACAGTCTCTTCCCCTGTAAACCGCTTTGAACTGTTTGTGGTATGGCGGTATATAAAAATAAAGTCATTATTATTATTATTTAAATTTAGTTATGTACCCAACTTGTAGATGCAGCTCTGTGCCGTTGTCAATCAACCACTAGGCATCTTTTATAGAATCACACCTAGCGGCACCTTGCCATGCTTAGGTATCACTAGGAGTCTTTGTGGCAGACGCCAGTATACTTCCATAAGCCTAGTGATGCCGAAGACAACCATGCCTATTCTCCACTCCTAACTATGTTGACTTTTCAGGTAAGTGTCATTAGGCATTGGAGGGTGCCTTGATTTAGGCGTTGCTAGATGCCTCACAGATATCTGCGTATAACCTAAAATGATCATTATAATAATGTTTTGTTTTTTAAAATCAGTTTTTAATGGCATGTTCAATTACCATTCAGGTTGTGAAAAGCCTTGTTCCAAATGAGAGGGGTCAGAAAATCTTATGTGTACAAATTGAGACCTGCTCTCTTGTTATTCAGGCACCTAAAGGGTTGAGGGCTGACTAGGTTGATTGTAAAAAATAGAGTTATATTATTGTATCCAGGGTGTTGAATCAGTTGATGGTAACTCGTGTGACCTTTTTTAACTCGAGTTCACCAGGGTTCAATACCTCCAGTAGCACCCATGTGTGCCGAGCAGATGTTACCCATTAACATCACTTTAAACACCCTGTGGGCCAATTAAATATAAAATCTATAATCTATAATACTAAAGTTTTTTTCTCTTTTTCACTGTGTCTATTTCAGAAACTTACTAGTCAGCCCAAATACCCTGGTGTCTAATACCATATATTTGAAGAATTCAAAATTGATAATATGATATCGCATCATTTAGAAAGCTCCTGCAGTGCCCAGTCTTGTGATTTTAACTATTTATAAAGATAATTTATAAAGCTACTGAGAAACCAGGAACTTATCTTTTTCTGCATACCGGTGTTCCTACGGGGTGCCAGATGATCGCTCTACATAGCCCCGTTTCGTAACCTTCATCAGGGGCAACCTCAGAGGCATCTCCCGTTGTAGTGTGAATCAAGGTGCTGGTTCTCCATGGTGCAAGTGATCAATCACTGTGCCATTTAAACCAATTAAAAACAATTAAGTTCAAAGTGGATCTAAGGCATATCTAGGCATCCATGATTAGTGTGCCTGACAATGCCTAACTTAGGTGCCATTTATAGAATCTGAGAGCCTGATTCTATAAACGGTGTCTCGATTGTAGGTGGCGGTAGGCATCCTACCACTGTCTAACCAGTCAATTTGGATGTTTGTTTTCTAAAAAAAAATAAGCCAGAGGCAGGTTGCCTATACTGTAGGTGTTTGTCGTGGTTGAGGGACACACATTGGGACACTTGAGCTTGCCCAAGGCTGGGTCTAGGTGTGGTTTTACCCAGAAGTGGCCTTGGGTAAGCTTAAGCAGCCCTAGGTGTCTCCCTAGGGCCATGGCAGATGTCTGAAATGTAGGCCAGCAAAATTCTGGCCTATATTTCAAATACACACTGAGCTGATCACGGCAAAGGAATCCCTCTGCACGATCAGCTGAGGGACTGTGACAGGGAACATTCCCCCCCCCATGAAGTCCCCCATCAGGAAGGATGCCCACTCCCTCCTGCCGGACCTCCCCTGAAACTTCCAAATTCCCCCAGCTAGTGACACTCCCTCCAGACTCTCCCTTCTTACTCAGAGGTGATGGACTTGGTAGTAGGTTCAGTCATTGGAAGTGCCTCTCAGTCACTATTATGATGCCTAAATGGGTAGTTATGCCAGCATCTATTGGTGTAAGAAAATGACAACGAAGGTGACTAATTGATACTCCATTGCTTTTATTGTGCAATAAGATTCAACATGATCGTGTTTCAGCCCAAAGGGGCCCGCCTCAGGAGTCTTAATGTTTGGTTAAGAAAAACATAAGCTTTGTGATATTGTGATAAATATTGAAGGCTTACATTTTTCTCAACCAAACATTAAGACTCCTGAGGCAGGCCCTTTTTGGCTGAAACCCGATCGTGTCAAATCTTATTGCACAATAAAAGCGACCGAGCACCAATTAGTCACCTTCAGTGTTGTTTTCTTGCTTTCCAAGTTCTGGGAAGGAGGTATCTCCTGTTTCTTTGAAGCATCTATTGATGACCTTTAGGAGGTAACTACTTCAACTCAAGAAATTATCTTGAGTGATATTTGGAGAATTATGAATACGACAGAGGGTTTGTTGCAGGGTACTGTTACCTAGGTGAACAGGTCTACCTCAGAGCTCATGAAAAAATACTAGGATCTTGACCAGGAGATTGAACATATTGATAAAAGACTTATGTTGGTGAAACCCCAGATTCAAGCACTATAGGTAGTAGGGGCAACTGGGATAAAAGATAATCTCCACAGTCATCATAAAATAGAAACATAGAAAGATAATGGCAGATAAATGCCAAATGGACCAAGTCTGCCCATCTGCAGCATCCACTATCTCCTCCTCGCCTTAAGAGATCCTATGTGCCTGTCTCATGCTTTCTTCAATTCAGACACAGTTTTTGTCTCCACCACCTCCATCTACTACCCTTTCTGTAAAAAAGTATTTCATTAGATTACTCCTGAGTCTATCACCTCTTAACTTCATCCTATGCCCTCTCATTCTGGAGCTTCCTTTCAAATGAAAGAGTCTTACCTCATGCACATTTAAGCCACATAGGTATTTAAAAGTCTCTATCATAAGAAATCTACCTAGATTTCCCAATCCAAGATGGCCACGGTACAGATATTCTGAGAGCGACGCATCTGACCGCTCCACTCAACTAACTTTTCTTCTTAATTGGCTTTGCGGCCTAACTTACCTTCAGGATGGCGAAGAGAAGGGGCAGGCGTGTGGCTGGTGCCTCGCAGCGCTCTAATGTGCCCTCCTTCGGTAGAGTCGATGAGATGTTGCGGCGGTTGCAGGAGACAGTCTTGCCAGTGTCGGGAGCAAGCCCATTGAGAGCACTGGAAGGGCGAGACCGGGGTTGTCTCTCCAGGGCTAGAGACTACCCTAAGTCCCGACTTGAGAGCTCTACCTCCGCGACCCCGGTCTACCAGTTTTCCAGGGGTAGAAGAAACCCCGGAGATAGGGGAGGTACTTTCCCCTGAGGCAGCAGGATCATCGCTGGAGACTGAGGAAGCAGTACTCTCTGACCAGGAAGTCGGGGTAGGACAAGCAACCGGAGGTGAAGGACTCCAGCCAGAACTTAACCAGGAAAACTTTTCTTCTTCCAACGGTGAGCATTTTTACACCCAGCAAAGTTTTCCAATATGGGAGAAACCAGCGCAAGTGACTTTAGATTCACTATGGGATCTGATTACAAATTTAACTAAAACTATCAGTCCCAATTTCCAATATATTGAGGGAAAATTGATCCAACACTCTAGAGAGCTGAAAGATTTGACCGCAGATTTGACTGTTTCAAAGGCTTCAATTCGAAAGCTTGATCAAGATATTTCAATGACTAAACAAGTACAGGAGTCCCTAATCAAAGAGAATATCAATCTAAGAAAGAAATTGGAAACACTTCAAAATAACTCTCGGAATAATAATTTGAGATTAATTAATTTCCCTAGATTAACTACGGTTACTCCTAGGGAAATGCTTAGGAGATATCTGATAGAAATTTTTCAAGTTTTGGAAGAAACTTTACCACCATTTGTTCAAGTGTATTACTTGCCAAATAAAGATGGGGCTCAATTGCAGTCTAAAACACCAAATAAGGCACCACTGAATGTTTCTGAAATCTTAGAAACATCAGATAGAGAAACAGTTGTACCTTCTACAATGATTTTGACTGTAGCTCTCGCAATAGATAAAATATGGTTATTGAGACTTTTCTTTAAAAACAGACAGAAAGAGTTTCTTGGTTGTAAAATACAAATGTTTCCTGACCTTTCCAGAGAAACTCAAAAGCGACATAGAGAATTTCTGTTGTTGAAACCTGGAGTCACTTCACTAGGAGCAACGTTTTACCTGAGACATCCTTGCAAGTGTATTATTTGCTACCGTTCAGTTAAATATGTTTGTTTTGAACCACAACAGTTAACTGCTTTTCTGGCTATGTCTCGACTGGATAAAGAGAAATCAATAGCTCCATAATTTATATAACTGCCCATACCTCAGTTCTGTCTGTAATTTATCTTCTTATATTATTTCTTTTTTTTGTTCGCTTTAACGTAATCTTAGATCTAAATTTTGAGGACTTGAGTTGAGTTAGTTGAAACAATTTTCTTAGTACTTTGTTTAATTTGGTCTGATTATGATTTGTATTGGATATAGGTCATATCCTACTAACTTACGAGTGATTACTTGGTATGTAATTTGAAAATCAATAAAATAATTATAAATTGAAAAAGTCTCTATTATATCTCCCCTCTCCCGCCTTTCCTCCAGAGTATACATATTGAGATCTTTAAGTCTGTCCCCATACACCTTATGAGGAAGACCACCAACCATTTTAGTAGTCTTCCTCTGGATTGACTCCATCCTATTTATATCTTTTTGAATGTGTGGTCTCCAGAATTGTATACAATATCTTAAATGAGGTCTCACTAGAGTCTTATACTGGGGCATAAATACCTCTTTTTCCCTACTGGCCATAACCTCTCCCTATGCAACCTAGCATCTTTCTAGCTTTTGCTATCAATGGATATTATAGAGAATTTATTAGAGTTAAGAACCCATGATTCCTTAATTTTCATAGGCCCATTTACTTCCACTTGAAATTTTCCTGAGAAAATATTTCTTGGAAAATCTGTCTAGCCCTAAGCCTGAAGATATTTCCTTCTTATATATAGCAAGGCTTGTCCTCATGGATTCTTAGACAGAGGGGGATATGAATTATATGGAATCTGCAGGAAGTCTTGATTTTTTTGACTTCCTTGAGGAATCACAGGTTATTATTAAAACTTGTTCTATCCTCTTTAGGTTCTGCTGCATTGCCAGTCTGGATTATTCATATATGTTGGGCATAATTCCAATAATATAAATCTCACAGGGAGATAGTATTTTAAATAAAAAATGCTAATCTACACTGAGTTTATAAACTGTATATAGGACCCTAAAGTATATTTATAATATAATGTGAATGTATTATATGGGGTGGAAGACAGTCTGTTTTATCACATGTGCTTGCAGTAACCTATTGTGCAACACAAAAAGAACCAACAAAAACCTGCAGAAATAGTGGCAACAATAAAAACAAAAAAAAAACCTGCAGAAAAATGTACAGGGACAGGAAAATTTATTATACCGTAATGATAAATTAAAAGCAAAACAAATACATAAATCATATAAAATACACCCAAAAACTGGTCCTAATGTTCAGGTGGACCGGACCCGACATGGTCCGTGTTTCAAAGAAATACTTCTTCCTCAGGCGTCCTACAAGAAATGGTTTTATGAATATAAATTGCACTGTGCAAATGTGATACCAATGTGAATAATACTATAGTAGGATGAAAATATACTGTCAACGGTGAATGAGGAATGGAAAGGAGCCCATGGAATAAGTACAGAACCAAAATAGTGAGAAAACAGATACTGTAAAGCAAAGAATGAGGTTAGAAATATGAAGAAAATAAAAGGAGATCAAAGAAAAGGGCCCAATTGAAATAACAAAGGGCTTTTAATGCATTAAAGAGACAGACAAAGAAACAAGAGTGTACGTATGAAGCTATACCTTCCTGATCATTAGTAATATAGAATATCAGAAAACCAGATTGAATGAAACTGAAATCTTTACACATGAACCACTGCCTTTTTTGTACAGCACTGCGTATGTCTGGTAGTGCTATAGAAATAACAGTAATTGTAATAGTAGAGAGAAAGTTGTTTAGATAAAAAAAAGTGAAAAGGTATAAAGCAATGTTCCCTCTAAGCTGCATGGTCACACACCTTTTGGTAGCAGGCCACGCAGTCAGCACATCAGGACCTATGGCTATACTCTGCTGCTGCTGCCTGTGGCTTTGTGAAGAAAGTAGTGCAGCTGGAAAGAAGGAGGAGGAGACCTATTTGGATGTTTTAGAGCCAGCCAGAACACAGGTACACACTCTTGGGACGGGACATGAACTTGGAACACAGAAGGGAGGGAGGAAGAGAAGCACATTAGGTCATAGGAAGGAAGGAGAGAGAGAGAGGGACATGTTGGGACACGAGATGGAGGGGCACATTGAGACAAGGAAGGAAGGGATTGTGAACTTCGGACAAATGAGGGAGGGGGCATGAATTTGGGACACAGAATGGAAAAAGGGGATGTGTTAGGACACAGAAACGAGAAGGGAGGGAGGGCACAAACTTGGGACAAAGGCTGCAAAGGAGGGAGGTAGCACTATCTTGGGACACAGAAGGGAGGGAGGGGGCATTAACTTTGGACATAGGATGGAAGGATGGGGGTAAGAGATGCTGAGGTGGGGTAGGGAATAGAAAGGGAGAATATTCATGGGTATGAGAAAGGCAAGAGATGGTGTACATGGGGAAAGGAAGAAAGAGGAGTATTATTGGACATGGTGATGGGAGAGGAGTGAGGTAGAGCAAGATAAGAGGGAGAAATGTTGGATGCGGTGGTGGAGAGGAAACAGTGGGACAGATGGAAATGGATGCAAGAGGGAGGAATGTTGGATATGATGATGGAGGGAATGGAGGAAGAGATGTGATGTGTATTAACACATATGTGTGTGTTGTGATGTGTGTAATGTGTGATATGTGTGTGTGTAATGTGTGTGGGTGTAATGTGTGATATGTGTGTGATATCTATGAGGTAATGTGTGATGAAAAGGTTCTGGTCCCAATATTGCCTCACACACTCTGTCGTTTGTAAGTCAGATGCATCTGGGGACAGTCTCTTTAGGAAGAAAGGATGCACAGGCTCAGGTTTGTCCCAAAGAAATTGTCCATTTATTATGAGTCCTACATCCATTTATATAGCATTATACATGGGTCAGTTTTTTCAGCATATGACTGTAGGAAAGATCATATTTGGTAACAGGATACATAAAAGCAACATGACTGTAGGAAAGACCATATTTGGTAACAGGATACATTAGAAAGAGGTAGCAAACATAAGGGGGGGGGGTTTAGTGGGAAGTTTCCATCTAAGGTCTAGCAATGTTTCTTATCTCGTCTAAAGCACAAGATGTAAGACACAGAGCTCACAACACAAAGAGAAAATGGCCTTGTGATTTCTTGGCACATACAACCTGTTTTCAGCAGTTCAAATAGAAAACTTACAAGGAATATATTGTCACAAACCCGAGCCCAATGCCGGCCTTGTGCCAGTTAAACCCCGGAGAAAACATCCCCTGAAACTGGTCCGGGCTAATCACTGTGTCCCTGATAGGCAGGAACAAGACCAGGAAGCACAGGCTGTGTTCAGACCTGCTTTAGAACACAGCCTGGTGAAAACTGGCAGGGCCCCTTTAAATCCTCCATTTTGTGAGAAGCTGGCTAAACAGGGCAGAAGGCAGCCTCAGCTGAAGGAAGTTCAGCCCCTGAGTAGGGCTGGGCTGGTACAGCAGCTTTGCACCATTTGGAGAGCTGGCTGACCAGGAGGAAGGGAGACAGAGGAGAAGCTCTCAGGTGGAAGGAGCCTCCAAGTCCCCCAGAGCCAAACAACATTGAAATGCTAGACTCTGAACCAGAAGGAACAACCCTGGTAAATCCAGAATGTGAAGCTATGGATTGCAGTACTTTACCAGAGGTGGGACTATTTGAAGAAATGGATATTAATTAGTTTGAGTTGCTTTCTGAGTTTATATTTTTTTGAATGTTTCCATTTCTGCTGTACAAAAAGTATTTTCCTTGAGCCTGCTAGCTAAAGGAATGTATGCTAGCAAAGTGTTTGCTTGTATGAGAAGTTTTTTTTTTTGTTTGCCAAGATGGCTGCTGTGAAAAGAACTTCAGCAATTTCTTTTCATAAGAGGTGAATATCCTGAAAGCTGGGGCAGGATTTGCCTTGCACCTTGGTGAATAGTTTGCGGGTTACTTTGCTCTTGGTAACAAGGAGCCGCTTTGGCGAATCCGCCAGCCTTCTGCCACTGCTTTTGAGAGGGCAGCACTGCACATTGCAGAATGACATAGTTTTGTTTGCCAATTTACAAGTAAGACTTTGAGAGAGTCAAGGACTGTGATACCTGGGACATTGATGAAAGAACTTTGGGAAAGTTATCCAGACCAGGCTGGTAATTACAATATATTTTGTTTTAATGATTATGACCGGGACCTTTTGAGCACATTTTCTTTTTATGCATTTTTGCTTGGACCTGTTCAGTTGAACAATAAATTTGATTTATTTATTTCATTACTTACCTGTGTGAGGCCATTCTGTTTTATGCACATAGGATAAGTTTATTCACAACAGGGACTTCCTCCCTCTTGGGGAAGCACGCTGGGGAGAATATTTTAAGCGTGGGCCGGTTACAGCAAGCCTTGAGGGCCGGTCACGCTACAATATACAAGGAATATATGTGCCCCTTCATGTGTTATGTGTGTGTGTGTGTGTAATGTGTGATATGGGTATGTAATGTGCGATATCTGTGTGATATAATGTGTGATATGTTTGTGTCCCCATGAGGAATTTCCTCCATCCCCCCATAAAAATTATCTATCCCCTTAAAAAGCAGCAATTACTTCTTACAGTTTTGATTTTAGTTTTAATTGAGTTTTACAGAAAATTCAAAACAGTTGGACATCTGCCAGAACAGGCATAAAACCAATACCCCCTTCTCTCTCCCTCTTCCCAGTCGAGTGGGGTTGGCATATCAACAAAATGCTATCCCAAAGAAGTAGATTTAAGGCAGAATTTGATGAACAGAAAGAAGATGCCCGGTGCAGCAATTCTCTCCCCCTTCGCTCTTTTTTTTAAAATTTTTTTAGTTACAAATTTAATGTTGGTACCTGCTGGGCTGAAGCAATTTAATGCAGGGTAGTATGGCTCCGGAGCTGCATAGTTATGCTGCCCAGTCTCTTCTGTGCTCATCTGCACGAGATTCTTGAGGGGAGGTCTCACCAACAAGACTCACTACTGGGAGAGCTCTTAAAATCCACCAATCTGGGAGCACTTCTACAAGGAAGTGCTCATGATTGGCCATCAAGCTTCAGCTCTGTCTCCCTGATTTGTGGATGTACAGAGCTCTCCCATGTGAGTGGCAATCAGCAACTGGTGTGCTGAGGGATTGAAGAAGCTTAGAGGGAACATTGGAACAAAAGTAGGTTGGTATTTCTGTGGGAATCCCGGAGAACCAACGTCCATTCCCATGGGATTCCCGCAGAACCTGCAGGATTCCCGTAATTCCCATTCCTGTGCAGACCTCTAGTATGTATGTGACATATGTGTGTGTGTGTGATATGTGATATCTGTGTGTGATATGTCAGTGATATGTGATGTATGTGTGTGATATGTGAAAACACCCACTTATCACATGCGAAAACACCCACATGTAAAAACACCCATGTGTGTAAACACCCACTTGCAACATATGTGGAAACACCCATGTGTGAAAACTTATCACATATGTAAAAACACCCATGTGTGAAACCATCCACGTATCACGTATGTGAAAACACCCACAGGCACATATCACATATGTGATAAGTGCCAGTTATCACATATCTGATAAGTGCCAGTTAGTTTAATTTTGTGGTTACCATAGTGTATAATAAGATTATATTATGTGTATATGAAAAATGAATGGAAGAGATGGCATTTACAATTATTATTATTATGGGAGTGAGGTCTGGGGAGGAGCTTTGGCAGGTCTGGGGCGGGGTCTAGGGCAGAGCTTTAGAGCCCCCCCAAACAAAAAAGTGTTCCGCTGCCTAAGGCTTGTAGGGTGGGTGTAGGATAAGTAAATACTTTAGTAGGGGTACTTGCATGGTTGGAGAGGTAGGTAGACAAGTAGGAGATTGTTTGGAGTGTATGGTTTTGGTGGGGGGCTTGGGGGAAGGACTCCCTTACTTGCTTGTTCCCTTTCTGAGGCAGGATCACCCTGCCTCAGAGCTTTCAGGCCAAAATCTCCATGACTCAGGAGTCTTAGGGCAGTGTCTTCATTCCTCAAAGATTCTAGGGTAATGTCTCCCTGCCTTTGGAGGTCCTGGAATCATGTCTCCCTGATTTGGGAATTCTGGAGCAGAGTCTTTCTGCCATGGAGAACATGGGATATTTGAGACTAGTACAGAAAGCCTCAGTGTAAGGGTTAGTAGTCTTAGGCCTAGCTTGATGCTAAACTTAAAACTGATCTTAAAGTATAGTTCATTTTTCACAACTTAATATTTTATTTCCTTTTTAGTGCAAGATTTTTTAGGTCAGTGACTTTTGCAAATCAACAGTTTTACATTGGAAGTAAGGCAAACAATAAATGTGGAAGAAAAGAAAATCTAAATTAAAAATCTATTGCATAGAGTTTTATTGCAGTCCTAGCACATTAGCCTGTCTCCAAAAAGAACTGTAGACTCTCACTGCTGCCTGTCACTCCTATGCCTCTGGGAAGAGCAGGGACACAGCTGTACACACAGTGATGAGTCACTCTTCAGTATGGAAGATCCAGTGGAGTGAATGTAGCCCGGAGGAATTCTCGTAACTAGTTCAGATGTATAATTTATTGTCAAAGCATTTATTGTTAACTTGCATGTATCTCTGTGAGAGCTTCTTTTAAGGCTCTTAGGCTGAAGAAACCAGGTACCATAGGATGCTGCAAAGGGAAAAAAAAACCAACTTTCTCCTAAGAATGAAGATAAGGAAACTTTCTTGATTGAAGTTCAACAGCCAATAGGAAAACTGTTCCAGTTTGTTGGATTTGGTCAGTATGAGAGAGAAAGAAAGAGATTTTCCTTTGTTCGAAGCATATCCTCCAGGGGGTTGTCTACACTTGAAATTTCATGCTATTTTATTTTGTTTTGAATATTTCTACTACTGAATGCATTCTAGAATTGTGCACAAGTGTCTGACATATTCATTACTACATGTTTCAATGCTTTAAACAGGCTCAGGCTTTCAGCACTGTGCTCCAGTAGCAGTAGCCGTACTCAGCGAAAATGACTTCTACACTCCCTAGCCCTGCAGTGGTCCCTTCACTTGTCTTCTCTCTTAGTAGAAAAGAGGAATCGTCATGTGATAATTTTTTGGACAAGCAACAGGCAGCAGAGGTTGGTTCTAGGGATTTCCACAGGGCAATTTTTTGTAAAATCTTTTGAGCTTTTTCCCCCAGTTTTTCAGACATTTTCAATTCATTTTATACATTTGTTTTCATAAATCTTTTTATAGTGCTCATTAAAACCTGTAAAAAAGCATAAATTGACTTAATGTGTACTAGGGAATAATGAGATGCAAAACATGCAGATATTTAGTTAAACATGTAAATACATGTTTCACTAAATTATGTTGTTATAATTTAGAGTGTAATATGTTTACAGGGCAGGCTTAACCGTTGAAACAGGTGAGACTTTGGCCCAGGTTGCCAGTGATTAAGGATGCCAAAATGCTTAGCCTCTGATCTTACCTGGTCTACAGGTTAAGCCTTTTCTCCCTCTCATTCTCAGTCTGGTCCCTCCCCTTTTCTATTCTCCGTCTCTACGGGTCGGGCACTATTCCCTCACCTCTCTCACTTCCCTGCCATCTCTTAAAGTTTTTGGTCGCCAGCGGGAACAGCAGTAGCAGCAGTATAACAGGCTGTCTTCAGCCAGCCCATGAAAGGTAGAGAGGCTGAACCACATGAGGTGGTGGTGGTGGGGAACAGAGGGGGCACTGGGAAGCAATGCAATAAAGGTAGAGGGTGTTCTCAATGCAAGATGGCTCAGGGTGTTGCTATCCTTTGAGCCAGCCCTGTATGTTTATTACGACACTAATGGACTGAAAGGCCCTTTTACTAAAGGTTAGCATTCACTCACGGAATTTGTGTTTGCTAAATGCTGCTTCTCCTATTTTTAACATGGATCATGTAGAACAGAGTACATATAAATAAATAATAATTAAATAACAGTTTATATACCGCAGGACCGTGAAGTTCTATGTGGTTTACAATGATTAATAGGCATTACAGATTGAATGGAATAAACATAGTTCAGAGTTAGTGATTAACAGTTCTAAAGATCATTTGTTGAGGACTAAAATTGTATAGGTCAGTTACCTAAGTACCGTATTTCAGTAACAGATGTGTTTTTAGGCGTTTCCTGAATTCCCTATAAGTAGTAGGCACAAGCAGTTGTTCCAGGTCTTTACCCCATAATGCTGCTTGATGTGAGAAAAGATGTTGGTGATAACTTTTAAATTTACAACCTTTAACCGGCAGAGAGACAAAGTTAGGGTGTGAGCTTCTCCTATGTCAGTTGGTTGCAAAAGAAAAAAGGTCTGTTATATATTTAGGGGCTAAACCATAAAGTACCTTGAAGCAAAAACAACCAAATTTGAATTTCACATGTGCCTCCATCGGCAGCCAGTGTAGAAAGGTGTTACATGATCAAACTTCTGCAGTCCACAAAGTAGCCTAACCGCTGCATTTTGTACCAGTTGCAATCGCCGCATATTCTTTTGGGAGAGTGCCAAGTAGGCGATGTTACAATAATCAAGTTGACTCGGTATAAGTGATTGTACCAGGATTCTAAATGATGGGACGTCAAAATAAGCTTTAATGGACCGAAGCTTCCAGAGGGTAAGAAAGATCTTTCTAATCAAGGAGTCTACCTGGTCTTTCATGGTCAGACTCTGGTCCAGTGTTACTCCCAATACCTTCATAGTGGGTTGAATGGGATAACTAAGGTTATTGATGCACACTGATGCTTTAGGATTAAGTGGGTGTGGCGATGCTATAAAATTTTTTGTTTTCTCTGAGTTTAGCTTCAGTTTGAATTCATTCATCCATTGCTCCATCCGATTTAGATCTTCTGTTCTGTTAGCTCTTGCTAAGCTTTAATAAAAGGGTCCCTAGGAAACTATTATATGTGGGGGGTTTTGAGGGGGGAGTTGGGGGGGGTTTGAGGGGGGAGTTGGGGGGGGGGGGTTGGCCTTGTTCCTGTTATCTCTTTTTACTTCTTGCTCATACAAAACCAGTACTGGGATCCTAGCATCATGAGCCTGCTTTCACAACTATCTGTTGAGTTCGCCCTACTCCCGCCTCATTGTCTGGTCATTGCAACAACAGTCCTGAGGCCGGGAATCAGGAGCCAGAGCTCCTTCCAGAATTTTATATCATGGGCTCTAAATCTAGCTACCAAGTATCAGCTGCCCTATTGATCATAACTCCTCCCCATACAGCCCACAGAGTAGCCCAACCCTGGAGTGCAGAAGACCTGATTTGGGAATCCATTCGGGGACCTGCTACATGTCAGTGCATAGTGGTGAGAACCAGCCCATAGATATTTAAAGCAGGTGTGCTCTGTTGCTGGAGGAACAGTTCAAGAAGTGAGGGGAAGAGGTAGCATGGGAGTTAGAGAATAATAAAGCTCTTTATATAATACTAGTATTTTAGCCCGTTACATTAACAGGTGCTAGAATATATGTCTGTGTGTCTTTATTTCTGTCTCTCTCTCCCTGGCCCCCTTTGTCTGTCTGTCTTTCTGTGTCTCTCTCTGCCCCTCTGTCTTTCTTCTTTTCTTTCTATCTATCTGTCTCTCTCCCTGCCTCCTATGCAGCAGCATTTCTCTCCCACCACTTCCCTGTGCAGAAGCAGCGTTTCTCTACCCCCTTTCCCTTCCCGCGGTCTGGCCGGCTCCCTTAGTTCCTTACCCCCCCCTTCCCTTCCCGCGGTCCCGACAAACCTTCCGATTCCAGCAGCATCTGCAGCACTCTACATACTGCTGCTTCGGGGCCTTCTACTGCCCAGCAAATCAGGGCAGTAGAAGGCCCCGAAGCAGCGTGTGTAGAATGCTGCAGACGCTGCTTGAATCAGAAGGTTTCAGGACCTGCAGCCCTTGCCGGACCCGAAGCGAGCTCTGGGTTTTTTTGGGTTTTTTACGCAGACCCAGCCGGAGCAGGAGGAGAAGCCTGGGAGGCAGGAATTAAAGTCCGTTCCGGCCCCCGCTGACGTCGCCCTGGCCAGTTCACACCCTTCAGACCGCAAGAGCCGCGGACGTCCGACAGGCTTCGCGCCGCCATGCACATGCGCACTCCTACCTGCAGGTCCCTACAGCGCACGGAAAACGGGAGCACACAGGTGGAAGTGCGCATGCGCGCTTAGGGCTTTATTATATTAGATTTGAAGGCTGTATGGTCCAAGTTCATTATTTTTTGCATTTCTGAAATGATTTCGTAATTCTAAAGGAGTAAGCAGCAAGAATGGCAGTATTCTAGTTGTTTAGGCCCCTTTTATCAAGCTGTGGTAGAGCGTTGTAGCGCAGGTCAGTGAGGTAAATTCTCCAATGCTCATAAGAATTGAATGAGCGTCAGAGAATTTATCTCGCTGGCCTGTGCTTAAGCGCTCTACCATAGCATGATAAAAGGAGACCTTATTCATTTATTGCATCTTCTCTACTGCTGTCTCGGTCTCTTCCCCACTGCATTATCATAGTTTTATAACAAGTTAAGCTAAGCTATTTATATAGTAATGAGATGCAAAACATGTATTTGCATGTTTTGCATCTCATTATTCCCTAGTGCACCATGACTTAAATATCAACATGCTACTTTTAAAAAAGTGTCTTTAGGCCTGTTTAGGTTGTGTTAAGGGTCAGTTAACGCAACTTACAGCCATAATGCCACTTGATGAATTCTCTCCTAAATCTCTACTTTGGACTAAAATTTAATAGTGATGTAATGTGAAACTATTCAGTTATTCTGGGTTTTACTAAACCGCAGAAGAGCTTCTTACCATGGGCCGGCAAGGTAAATACTCCTACGCTCATAGGAAATGAATGAGAGTTAGAGCATTTAGCTTACTGGCCCGCAGTAAGAAGCTCTTCAATGGTATAGTAATAGGAGCCCTTAGTGTGTTGTTTTCTTGCAACTATTATTTTGTAGAAAGGGTATGTTTTATGAAACAAATTTTTGTTGTGTTCTTTAGTTTCCTGTGCCTCCTTGCTTCAATATCCAGATCTGTCTCTCTTCAAATGGTTATGGCCTCTTAGATTTGAGGGATCACTGCATAAGAAGGCCGTAGTATATTGTTTATGCATTATTTTGGCATTGAAGTACTGGAAGAGGCCATGTTCTTAATTTTGGCCCCAACAGTGTTATAAAATAATTATTTCATCTCTGATTTCTGTACCCATGTGATGCAAATAAAATAAACAAGTTACCCACCTTAAACCTTTTCGCTTTCACCTGATTCAAATAAATAAAACTCCCATTCCATAATCTGTCCCCCTGTTCCTCCGAATTCTTCAAAACTTCCCAGTCTTGAGTGACAGGATAACACAGTTTTACCACTCGGTGGTTTGATGTCCAGTATTGTTTTGGCATGACCTTGAATTTTTAACTTCCAGAAGGAAGCCTTGGAATCCCTCTGTAGAGGCCTCAGAGGGTTAACTGAAATTGTATGTGATGAACAAGTGCAAAGAAGACATAGATGCCAGTTCTGTAGGTGCATGCTAATTACCCCCAATTTATGTTGCATATAGCACCCCCAATCATTTTGGATCATTAGGCTCTTTGAAAGCATAGGAGAAGGGGGGACAGAAATTTAACAGTATAAAAAACTCTTAAATTTCTTTTTTTTTTAATGTTTGTGGATTGGGTTACAACAATAAGAAAACATGGGAAATAACATTTACATTTTTGTACATGTTGTTTTCAAGTGCACATCCCTACTTTTTAACTGGGAGGGCAGTATATGAAAGCAGGTACAGTTAAAATTAATCTTACCCACCTGAGGGGGGGGGGGGTTGCAGAACTCCTGTGGTGGTTTCATTATTCCATCTAAGACACCATTTTTGTTCAGTTGCCAAATGGCTTGGGTAACGGTGGAAGAAAGCTCTTCCAGAGATACAAATTGATATCCTCACATAGATTGTTTCAACTTTGGAAAACGGTTGATGAAGTCTGGTGGACTATAGGGAGCATGAGGTAACACCTCCGAGCCATATTCACGTAGTTTTTCAATGACGACATTTCCTATGTGCAGGCGAGCATTGTCGTGAGGAATGAGTGGCCCAGCCAAGTCGGGTTTTGTGCATTTTTCTGCGCATTTTTTGCAAAAAATCATGATAATACACTGCTGTGACACTTCTTCCACATGGAACTTTGTCTGTGATGATGATCGTTCATCGGTTGTTGATTTCGGCCTTCCTGGTCTTGCATCATCATCTATGCTCACAAGACCACTCCAAAAACAAGTTGTCCACCGAGAAACTGTACTGCGGTCCACTATTAACTCACCATAAACTTCAAGTAACACACTGTGGATTTCTGTCGGGTTTTTGCCACTTAGAGTTTCAATCTTAATGTACAACCTCTAATCGTCGACAGACACAGTACCCGAGACACCTGCAGCCTCCATCTCTCACTCTTGTCACAGCCACACTATGTACACTACAGAGCTCCTAAACACATGCCCTGCTGCTTCAAGCACTGAAGTGAAAGTGAAACAAGGTTTACTGCAATTGCATCATCCACTCCCCAATGTTGCCAACTTGGGCATTATTTATGAAATGACTCGTATTTAAACTTAATAATTAATACCACTATTACTATTTAAACTAAATAATACCACACAGTCTTGTCAAAGTCAATAAGTCACTGAAGCTTGACTTGATGACTTCTGGCTTGTCTTGACATCTTTGATGCGTAGATTAACTCTGGCAGTCTCTCAGGAGCTGTAATGAGAAACTGACAACACAAACAAACACAAAAGAGAGAAAAAGAGAGTCTTTGAGTCTTTGGGATGGACCAAAATCCATGAAATCCTCATCTCAAGTTCCTTCACGATGTAGGAAGATCACTTCTGTGACTGGTCGGATGAAGGTCTTCAGTGTTCCTTGGTTTCCAGGAGGTACTAAGTTGATTAGGTTAGGTGGAGCTCCATCTCACTGATAACATATCTCACATGGTTAGGTGGAGCTCCATCTCATTGATAACACTTGGCTGCTGAGTGTCTGGTCTTGCATCAGCTGACTGATGAGTTGAAGTTGCAATATGGATCAGGTGAGCTACGGCCCTTTCAGAAGCATCTGAGAAGATGCAGATTTCTTTTTGACAGTCTGTACTGAGTGATGTAGAAACATAGGTATGTGGGATATGCAGTTCAAGAGTCTTTAAGGAATCTTTCCATCTCTTCCACTCTTGTCACATTTCTGATGGCAATGGAGCATCCCACTCAGTGCTTTGAGACAACTTTCTTAATAGGGCTCTCTCTTGGATGGTGACTGGAGCCACAAACCCCAGCGGATCGTACAGGCTATTAATTGTCGATAAAACACCTCTGTGTGAGTTTATGGCTTTTCTTGGGTAGACACTTGAAATATAAAAATGTCTTTCTTTAAGTCCCAATGCAGACCTAGACTTTTCTGAAGTGGAGGTGTGTCTACTCTGAGATCTAGGCCTTTTAGGTCTTTGGCATGATCCTCTTGAGGAAATGCTGCCATTACTTCTGGACTGTTAGACACGATTTTGTAAAGTCTGAGATTGTTTTTTTCTAACATTGTGTTCTTTTTCACAGATCAATTGCCTCTTCAGCTGTGGGCAGAGATTTCAAGCTGTCATCTACATAAAAGTCCTTTTCAATGAAATGTATGGCATCTGTGCCATACTCTTTCTCTCCCTCTTGGGCTGTCCTTCTAAACCCATATGTTGCTACTGCAGGTGATGGACTATTGCCAAAGATATGAACTTTCATTCTGTATTCTACAACCTCCTGATTGAGGTCATGATTGCGATACCACAGGGATCTCAAATTGTTTCTGTAGTCTGGGATTTACTAAAAAGCAGTAGAACATTTGCTGGATATCTGCTGTTATGGCAATAGTTTCCTTTCTGAAAGGGGATAGATTCCGTACAAACGTAAGGAAGTTCTTCTTCACCCAGAGAGTGGTAGACAACTAGAACACTCTTCCGGAGTCTGTTATAGGGGAAAACACCCTCCAGGGATTCAAGACAAAGTTGGACAGGTGAGGATGGACTCATTTAGATCACTGGTCTTTGAGTTAAGGGCCGCCATGTGAGTGGACTGCTGGGCAGGATGGATCACTGGTCTGACCCAGCAGCGGCAATTCTTATGTTCTTATCATATCTGGAGTCAAACACAATCCTGATATGACCTGGCTTTAATGGATGGTACACACCAAAGATAGGTAAGTACCAGCATTCCTCATTATGTTTCAGTGATGAAGCTGGTTCTGCATGGTCATTGTCCAGCATGTTCTGCATGAATGTTATAAAGTGCTGTTTTGTCTCTGGTTTCTTTTTTTATTTTTTTTTTAATTTATTTATAAGTTTCCATATTTAGAAATCAAGTAAACACTTGTACAGAAAGTTGGTTAGACAGAACAATTCTCACAAGGTATAAAACTTATGCCTTGATAGTCCTTAAATGAAATAAAATTAAAAGCACATTAATAAATTCATCTAACACAGCTCAAGTCCTCAACTTACGATCCAAGAATTCTTATAAGCGAGAAAAAAGGTAAATTATAATTAATTAGGAAATATGCTAAACATAGTGCTGAGGTAGGAGATACTTATTAAACTTCTTGAGCACATGTCGTTGTTGTTCCGCCATCTATTCGGGACATAGCCAAGAAAGCTGTTAATTGATGAGGTTAAAAAAAGACATATTTAACTGAACGGTGGCATATAATACACTTACAGGGGTATCTCAGGTAAAAAGTCTCCCCTAACAAAGTGACCCCTGGTCTCAAAAGAAGAAATTCTCAACGTCGTTTTTGAGTCTCTCTTAAAAGATCACGGTACATTTGAATTTTTAGTCCTAGGAACTCTTTTTTTGTTTATTTTTAAAGAAAAGCCTCAAGTTGTCTCTGGTTTCTTTCGAAAGGTTCTCTGTAGTGAAGTGCTCTCTATTGTCTGGAAGTTGTATTCTGGGTGTCTGAGAGGGTATAGGAGCCACCCAACTGTTAGACTCATCTTTAGAGAATTCATGGTCCATGATCTTGAGAAACTCTATCCTCTATGGAAAGAGTTGGTTTGACATCATCCGGTTTGTCATCATCCTTGGTGACTTGGAACACTGTATCGCCCAGATGATCTTATGGATCTGATGGTGAAGTGTTCTGGTAGATGATTGAATTAGGTTCTGATTCTTTCCAACGTAGACTTTCTTTACTTGCAGATGGTTATGACAAGGCTTGAATAAGATGGTGTGCCCATTAGCCAAGACACACGTCTTATATACATCTACATTTGGTCCCCTCAGCTCTTTGAGGCAGACGTCACCTATCATCCAAGGGCGAGTCGGTAAGCATATGGAGCATCAGCTAGACCCACTTTCAACTCAAGAGCTCTGACCAGGGTTGGTATGTCTCTTCCTATTAAAAGCAGGATCTTGGTTTTGGATCCACTGGCTGTAGGTGATCTGGCTACAAACTGGCTGTTTGCAAATGAGGATGATGTTGCACAATCTCAGGTGTAGGGATTTCTTCCCTGATATCTGGTATCTGGATGCACTCAATTAGAGTTGGTAAATCTTGCTTGATACTGCCATCCATTGCTTCTATGATGTAACCACTCATTTTTCTCTCCATCTTCCTGGGCTTCCCTGAACAGATTCTGAGGTGGTAGGAGTAGCAATTTCCCTAGATGTTAAACATATATCAAAGAACTCTGTCCTTGCTAAAGACTGGTTACTTTGTTCATTGATGACAACATACAAGCTTTTTCTAATTGCTCTTTAGGGTATACCTTTACCACACAAATTTTGTGCATGACCTTCCACTGAGGCCTTCTCCACACACCTCTGTGCAGTTTGTAGTGACGTTCTGTAATATCATTTGCTCTGTCCCCTTCTCCCTGCCGTGGCCTGACTTTGGGACAGTGGTCCTCGGAGGGGTCAGTCTACTCCTATCAGGATATAAGGCACTGACGTGTTGGTTACTTTCACATCTATATAATAAAACCGTAGGCGACGCATGCGCAGTCTTATCGGCGTGCTTCCGTGATCCGTATGTCCGTGGCCGCCAAGACTGCAGCATGCCCCGCGCTTACTACGGCCCCACGCGAAGCTGACAAATTCCAACTACCCCCTCCTCTCCCGCAACAAACGCTAACGCTCATGCTCTCCTGCAGGAAAAATAAAAACTCACTGCTTGCTCTCCTCGACACGGCGCTTTACCCGGCAGACATTCAACAAAAAAGGTTGCCTACCCCTGCCGCTCTGGCAGCCTGCACGTCGCCGACTCCAACCCACCCCCTCCTCTCCCGCAACAACCACTACCGCTCATACTCTCCTGCAGGAAAAAAAAACTCACTGCTTGCTCACACATTCAAAACAAAATTGACTACGGCGCTGCAGAAGTCAGCTCTTTGCAACGGCCCCACACTCGCGGTCTCGCTGGGGTTTTTCGCGGTGGCGGCTCCTCTTGCGTCCGGCCCTGTGTACTTACTAGACTCCCCCCTTCCCGCAAAACACGTTACCGCTCCTGTTCAAAGCGGCCTGCTGAGGTTCGCGGCCGGCTGTAACGAACCTCGCAGGCCGCTCTCCACATGGTAGCACGTTCCCTCTGACGTAATCGCGTCTGAGGGAACATGCTACCAAGTTGGAGAGCGGCCTGCGAGGTTCGTTACAGCCGGCCGCGAACCTCAGCAGGCCGCTTTGAACAGGAGGAACTGCCACCACGGGGATCGTGAGAAGAGCCGCCGAAAAAAAACCTTCAGCCACAGCAGGCCAGCACGCTGGAAAGGAAGTGGGAGGGGCCGAACGGAGCAGGGCAGCTCACGGTAAGAGAAGGGAATGGGGTGTGGGGGAAAATGCTTCTTCTGCTTCAGCAGGGACCTGGAGGGGAAGGGAAATACCGCTGCTGCTTCTGCAAAGGAAAGTAGGGGAGGGGGGGGGGAAGAGAAGGGAATGGGGTGGTGGTGGGGGGAAATGCTGCTACTACTACACAGGGATTTGGAGGGGAAGGGAAATATCACTGCTGCTTCTGCAAAGGAAAGTGGGGGGGGGGGGGGGGGGGGAGAGACAGAAAAAAATACAGACAGACAAAGGAGGCTAGGGAAAAATTGCAGGAGGGAGAGAGACAGAAAGAAAGGAAGAAAGAGACAGGAGCAGGGAGAGAGACATAAATAAAGACAGACAGCCAGTCATATATTCTAGGACCCCGTTAATGTAACGGGCTTAAACACTAGTACTTAATAATTGCTTTACAGTCTTTAGCCATGTGTTTGGTTGAAGAATAACACTTATAGCAGATTCTATATTTTTCTCAGCAATTCTTTTTGCTCTCTTAAGGTTTTCTCCTTGTACCCTCGACATTTCAGAAGGAGGAGTAAATTTTGACCAAACAGATTGTAAAACATGGGAAGGAGAGGGAGAATGTGAATCAAAGGAAAAGGAAATTGAGGGAGTGATGAAGAAAGAACAGAGAATAGAGATTTTATCAGAGAAAAAAAGGGAAAAATCCTCTACTGAAATGGAATCAGGACAAGGGAAATGAAGACTAACTGAAGATAGACACAAAACAATGTTAAATACTTATTTTGAGTGGTTTTCTGCTTTGGAGTCGAGATGGTGTGCCCAGCTCATGTTGCACCCTATGGCCCTGATCCTATAAAAGATACCTGTAATTAAGCATCTAGATTGGTGCGCCTAGCTGATCTAGGCACATATCTTAAATTTTTTGATTGTCTTAATCAGCACTATTTGAAAGTGCCATTAATAAAACAGGTGAAAAATGAATTTGCCAGTTGGCACCTACCACTTTGAGATAAGCGTCTACACTGAGGTGCCTAACGAGAAGTAGGCATGCTAAGGGGAAGATCTGGGGCATATCTGGGGTAGAATTTGGATGTGGATTTGTTCACTCATTTAGGCCAAGAAAACCCTGACCTAAATGGCAGTACGCCTAAAGATTTAAGAAGCTTAGGCACTGCTAGGTGCAATTCTATAAATGGTGGCTTGTGGTTGATTGACAGCCGTGACAAATGGCGCCTAGAGGTTAGACGCTGTTTATAGAACCAGGGCCTATGTGTATACCCATCTTCAAACTACTTACCATCATATTTATAGAACAGCGTATAACCAGAATATTGACATTCACAAGCATATGTGCATATACAGGCATTCTGGTCATTTACTGTATGTGCATTTTTACCACCTAAATTTCGACACCCAATTTATTGAATAACCTCCTCTATGATTAATATACTAGAAAATGCACATTTCTACATCTACTATTCCATCGGCTCCATTATCAGTAGCATAGCACAGAAGAAGGATTCAACCTTTTCTATTTAAATGATTACTCTGAGTAATTAGTGTTTGCAATACAATCTCTTTCAGTGCTTGACATTCATACTCTGCTTCCATTTGTTTCCAGATTAGCTACGTGACTTTTATTATACCATACATAGAAACATAGAAATAGACGGCAGATAAGGGCCCACGGCCCATCTAGTCTGCCCACCTTAATGTCCCTCCCCTACCTTTGCCCTGTGAATAGATCCCATGTGCCGATCCCATTTGGCCTTAAAATCAGGCACGCTGCTGGCCTCAATCACCTGTAGTGGAAGACTATTCCAGCGATCAACCACTCTTTCAGTGAAAAAGAATTTCCTGGTGTCACCTCGTAGTTTCCCGCCCTGATTTTCAACGGATGCCCTCTTGTTGTCGTGGGACCCTTGAAAAAGAAGATATCTTCCTCCACCTCGATGCGGCCCGAAAGATACTTGAACGTCTCGATCATGTCCCCCCTCTCTCTGCGCTCCTCGAGCGAGTATAGCTGCAATTTGTCAAGCCGTTTTTCATATGGTAGATCCTTGAGTCCCGAGACCATCCGGGTGGCCATTCTTTGCACCGACTCCAGTCTCAGCACATCCTTGCGATAATGCGGCCTCCAGAATTGCACACAGTATTCCAGGTAGGGCCTCACCATGAATCTATACAATGGCATAATGACTTCCGCCTTACGACTGACGAAACCCCTTCGTATGCAGCCCATGATTTGTCTTGCCTTGGACGAAGCCTGCTCCACTTGATTGGCAGACTTCATGTCCTCACTGACGATTACCCCCAAGTCTCGTTCTGCTACCGTTTTTGCTAGGATCTCGCCATTAAGGGTATAAGACTTGCATGGATTCTGGCTGCCCAGGTGCATAACTTTGCATTTTTTGGCATTGAAGTTGAGTTGCCATGTCCTAGACCATCGCTCCAGTAGGAGTAGGTCGTGCATCATGTTGTCGGGCACTGAATCTTCGTCTGTTGTGCATTTGCCCACTACATTACTCAGTTTGGCGTCATCGGCGAATAATGTTATTTTACCTCTAAGCCCTTCTGCCAAGTCTCTTATAAAGATGTTGAATAGGATTGGGCCCAAGACTGAGCCCTGTGGTACTCCACTAATCACCTCCGTCATTTCGGAGGGGGTGCCGTTCACCACCACCCTTTGGAGCCTACCTCCAAGCCAGCTCCCAACCCATTTCGTCAATGTGTCACCTAATCCTATAGAACTCATCTTGCTCAGTAACCTGCGGTGTGGTACGCTATCGAATGCTTTGCTAAAGTCCAGGTACATGATGTCCAGGGACTCCCCAATATCCAGCTTCCCCGTTACCCAGTCAAAGAAGCTGATCAGGTTGGATTGGCAGGATCTCCCCTTAGTAAATCCATGTTGTCGGGGATCCCGTAGATTCTCCTCATCCAGGATCTTATCTAATTGGTGTTTGATTAGAGTTTCCATTAGTTTGCTCACTATCGATGTTAGACTCACTGGTCTGTAGTTTGCTGTCTCCATCTTTGAGCCTTTCTTGTGGAGTGGAATGACGTTAGCCGTCCTCCAGTCCAACGGGACGCTGCCTGTACTAAGGGAGAGGTTGAAGAGCGCGGACAGTGGCTCCGCCAAGACATCACTCAGCTCCCTAAGCACCCTGGGGTGCAGGTTGTCCGGCCCAATTGCCTTGCTAACCTTGAGCCTTGACAGCTCACCGTAGACACTGCTGGGCGTAAACTCAAAGTTACTAAACGGGTCAACTGAGCCAACCCTTGTCTGTAGCTGAGGGCCGAGCCCTGGCGCTTCTCAGGTGAAGACTGAGCAGAAGTATTCATTTAATAGTTGGGCTTTTTCCGAATCCTTTTCCACATAGTCTCCGTCTGGTTTCCTAAGACGTACAATCCCGCCTGAGTTTTTTCTTCTATCACTGATATACCTGAAGAAGGATTTATCTCCCTTCTGGATGTTCTTTGCTAGAGACTCCTCCATGAGGAATTTAGCCTCCCTGACTGCTGTTTTGACGGCTTTTGATTTGGCCAGGTAGTCTGCTCTAGAGTCCTGCTTCCCTGATTGTTTGTAAGAGATGAATGCTTTTTTCTTCTCCTTGATCAGGTCTGAGATCTCTCGCAGTAAACCACTGTGGCTTATTGTTCCTTCGCCGTTTACTTACTGATTTTACATAGCGGTTTGTTGCTTCTTGTATGGTTGCTTTCAAAGTCGACCACATGTCTTCCACGTTATCGGTTTCTTCTTGGCTTTGTAGCGCCTGGTGAACGAAGTCTCCCATTTCTTTGAAATTTGTGTCCTTGAATTTGAGGACTTTGGTTAGTGTAGTAGATTTAGTGAAACCTTTCCTGATATTGAACCATACCATGTTGTGGTCACTGGAGGCCAATGTGTCGCCCACCGAGACCTCTGTGACACTTTCTCCATTGGTAAGTATCAGGTCCAGTATTGCCTGATCCCTTGTCGGTTCCAACACCAGTTGCCTGAGGCTTGCTCCTTTCATAGAGTTTAATAGCCTCCTGCTGCTGCCGGAAGCAGAGGTAAGTGTAACCCAATCCACATCAGGCATGTTGAAGTCACCTAGCAATACTGTGTCCCCACGCAAAATGATATTTTCTATATCTTCGATTATTTCCATATCCAGGTCATCCTGTTGTCTTGGGGGTCTGTAAATTACGCCAAGATACAAGCATTTGTCCTTCCCTCTGGCCAAATTAACCCAAATGGATTCCCCAGTATACTGGACATCTGAGATTCTCGTGACCTTAATGTCATCTTTAGTATATAATGCTACACCCCCTCCCTTCCTACCCTCTCTGTCCCGGCGAAGCAAGTTGTAACCCGGTATGACCATGTCCCACCCGTGGGAGTCTGTGAGCCAGGTTTCGGATATCGCCACCACATCCAGGTCGGCATTCCTTATTTCTGTTTCCAATTCCAGGATCTTGTTTCCTAAACTGTGTGCGTTGACGTACATAGCCCTCCATGTTATATTTTTGTTATGTCTCAATGGGGATATTCCTGTTTGAGCTATTTGAACACCTTTAGCATTGTTTGTGTTATTTGTGCTTTCCTGAGGCTCAGAACCACAATGTGTTTGATACTTAAATACTAAAATGGCTCTCCTGACCCTATTACATTACTGTTCACAATTTAATTGGTTTTACCATGTAAGTCATGGATTAGCAAAATACCTGCCACAATATAAAGTCTGCTATAGTTTGTGAGACCTTTCTATTAAAAGGCTTAAATCACTCCACATATAGGCAGCAGTGGGTTGACAATGAAACCAACAGTTATCTGGATTAAAAAAAAAAAATCTAATTAGTCACTTTTCCAAATCTGAGCCTGAGGCAAGTTGCATTCAAAAACAGTAGGTATTTCCTGGCCCCAGAGCATATATAATCTGCTTTCATAGAAGAAGCAATGGAGAGCAAGATAAGGTGCTCAAAGTTACAAGGATTCTCAATGGGAGAAGCAAGATTTGAGCTCTGGCTTTCCTGGTTCTTAGCCTGCTGCTTTAACCAGTAATCCAGAGGTGTCCATATTTCTCCTGTGGGAGAACCAGTCATGTTTTCAGAACATCTGCAATGAATATACGTGATATGGATTTGCATGCAGTGGAGGGGTTGTGGATATCCTGAAAACCTGACTGGCTGGGGTCCCCAGGACAGGTTATGAAACCTCTGCACTAGGCTGTGTTCCATTAATATATTGATTTATTCTTCTCCACCCAAGAGAACCTGGAAAGACCTGTACATTACTGTGAGACCTTCATGTCTACATACGGTATAAGAGTTGCTAATGAAGGTTTGCCTGTATCTTAACTGTAATTTCCATGTTATATATCTCTAACTAGCTGTGGATCTCTATATTTTCCTTTAATTGAAACTAGCACACACAGATAACTCTCATTCTACTTTGATCAGTCATGTAGCTTTTGTCAACAATACATGAGATACTCTTGGATTAGAGTAGATAGAAATGTCATTCTCTCAACTTTCTCATTTTCACACAGTAGCTAATAATTTTATAAGGATCCTTGCTGAACTATTGCTGGTTCTGGACCATACCAAGTCAGACTACAGCATCCCCCTTCTGGTACAGATGTAATGGTACTGCTAATGTATAAGTCTAATGAGTGTGAGGTGGCATGGCTGTGTATACTTCTTAGGAGTCGGGGTCAGATTTTGGTGGTGGTTGGGGAGTTGTGGGCTATTTCTGTAGTATTCTGTAATGTCTATGCTCCAAATGTATATTAACACAAATTTTACACCGATTTGGTTGCTATTTTGGCAGCTTACCCATCAGACAAACTGCTGGTGATGGTGGTGGTGGTGGGGGGAAATTTTTAATTTTACAGCTAATCCGTTACTGGATCGCAAACCTCCCCGCCAGGGAGATGCCAGCCATGACATCAAGGGGGTGAATTTTCTCCAACATCAATTGGGAGTCATGGACGCGTGGCGCTTACTGCACCCTGGTGAACAGGACTTCACTTTTTTCTCCCGATTAGACTACTTACTTCTCTCTCAGAGTCTCGTTTCAAATATGGGAGTTGCTCGCATAGAAAAGTACACTATCTCTGATCATGCTCTGATTTCTCTTACGCTGCACCTCCTTAATTGAGATACTGATCGAGTCTGGAAACTACCACTACACTTATATCGGGACCAGGGGTTCATATTTTTCTCCACACAAGATTTCAGGATTATGTCCAGGATAACCCTTGTGGGGATATTACCCCTACCGTGTATTGGGAAGCTGCGAAGGCGGTTCTTCGGGAGCACATTATCTCCTACATGGCTAAGAAATGCAGAGATCGGGATGGAGCCCTTCTCCGTCTTTCTCAGGAGTTGCAGAAGTATCACTTTAGTCGTTTATATGTGGGCTCTAAAACTAAAATCCTGCAGCTTCGTAGGGACATAGATCAGATCCTGTCTTCCAGAGCGGATCAGGCTCTTTACTATCAGAAATTTAAGTTGTATCAGTGAGGGGGGGGAGTGGGGAGGAAACTGGGAAGATCCTAGCTAATTTGGATCAGCCACTCATTAGCTGTATTCGTGATGCCACAGGTCATTGGTATATTGATTTGCGGAATGTTGCGGATCGATTTGTGCAATTTTATACCAAATTGTATGGTGCTGGAGTGGTGGTGGTAGACAAGCGGGTCGAACTCTTTTGGAGCTTGCATGATTGTCTCTGGGACAGACGGATTGCTTAAACCAGAGGTGTCCAACCTGTGGCCTGAGGGCCGCATGTGGCCCCATGAAGTATTTTGTGTGGTCAAGGACGATGCAGTGTTTTCCTCTGCTGCCCCCGGGTGTTTACCGTCTTGCTCCCTCCTCTATTTGCTCCCTCCTCTATCTTGCTGCAGCATTTACGCGTTTGTACGGCCCCAGAAACATTTTTTCAGCCAATGCGGCCCAGGGAAGCCAAAAGGTTGGACACCCCTGGCTTAAACAGACCTATTAGTACAGAGGAGATTGCTGCAGCCATAAGACGCCTGATGCTAGCAAAGTCCCCCGGACCGGATGGTATGGGCCCAGAATTTTATAAAATTTTGCAGGACTTGGTGTTGCTGCTGCTGCAATGCTGGATGTTCACTGCTGCTTCTGGGGATGGAAACCCTGATAGGGTTAATCTTGCCCACGTCATCCTTCTCCACAAGCCAGGAAAAGATGGGGAGATCCCTGGGTCTTATCGGCCGATCTCCCTCTTAAATCAGGATGTCAAGTTAATGGTGTCCATCCTGGCCAAAAGATTGAACACCTTTTTGCCAGAGCTAGTTGGTGATGATTAGGTCGGCTTTGTGCCTGGGTGCTATGCCTCTATGAATCTTTATAAGGCACTCCTAGCAATTCGGGAGGCTAAGGGGAAAGATGATCAATTGGTGCTCGCTATTTTAGGTATCGAAAAGGCATTAGATAGTGTTCTGTGGCCCCCATCTGTTCTAGATCTTGGATAGGTTTGGTATTGCCAGTACATTCCTCAAATGGGTGAAAGTGTTGTATTCTGCCCTGAAAGCACAACTCCTAGTGAATGGCAAATTGACTGAGCAATTTCGTTTGTGAGGCAGGGTTGCCCTTTATTTCCGCTTTTATTTGTTTTAGCACTTGAACCTTTGGCGGTGTGTATCCGACAAGCCCCTGAATTGGAGGGCATTCAGATCGCATCCCAGGAAATCCGTCTTAGTTTATTTGCAGACAATATGTTGCTCTATGTTCATCACACTGATCATCAGTTACCGCTTTATCTGCATTGGGTGCGGATGTTTGGTTCCTTTACGGGTCTCAATGTGAACTGCAGGAAATTGGAGGTCTTGCCCTTGAAGGGGGCGGGGGCTGAGTCCTGGCATGGGTCACTTCCTATCAAACCGCTGATTTATTCGCTTAAATATTTGGGTTTCTATTTGCAAACTTCTGATTCTGAGTTGTATAAATTGAATGTTATGCAAGTTTTAAATCACTTGAAATCTCTTTGTATTTCTTGGATGGACCTTCCCCTCTCCCTGCTGGGACGGGTGGCTCTGTTCAAAATGATATTGATGCCTAAGTTACTTTATCCTATTCAGGTCATGCCTATCTGGATTTGGAGGAAAGATGAATTGGAGTTTAAGGCCATGCTTAGGAGATTTCTGTGGTGTAATAAAGTGGCCCGGATAGCTTACAATAAACTTGTTCTGGATAAGGAATTAGGGGATCTCAATGTCCTGGATCTTCATTTCTATAATGTGGCTGCACTTCTACAGGAGGGGGGGGGAGGGGGCGTCCATGAATGTTTGTCTGATGAATAACGCTTTCTTCCTTTGGCTCTGCTGAAGGCCTGTTGTCACCCTTTTGACTTTATCAACCTTCTTCATGTCTCTGCTGGGTCTCCCTCGGCTTGCAAACGTTACTTCCCCTTAAGGCTGTTTCAGGTGGCTTGGGCATGGTGGCGTCACAAACAGGGTAAGATAGGACGGGCGTCCTCTCTACTGGGTTGGTGGGTAATCCAGAGTTCACCCCTGGGGTGGGGGGTTTCCCCCTTTGCAGTTTGGGCACACCAGGGATGTCGGTCCCTACACCATCTGCTGGCCATGGGGGGAGGGACTTTTCCAACTTTTGCTTTGGTGAGAGATAAATGGGAGCTTCCTGGCTCCCATTTTTGGGCTTATCAGCAAGCTCGCCATTATTATGCCCAGGTGAGAAGAGAATGGGGTCTGCAGGCGGACAGTACTAAATTGGACAACTATTTTTTTTCTTTTACCTACGTCCATGAACACACTTTCTCAGTGGTATAAGGTACTTAAAGAATTGATGGATGTGGCTGGCATATCCCAGGTGGCTCGGAGCTGGAAACGTGATTTGCACCACACGTTGGAGCTTGAACATCTTCAAGATATTTTTCAGGTGGGCTTGGGGTTTTTCAAAGCAGCTGATTTGAGGGAAACTCATTTTTAATTGTTACATAGGGCATACCTGACTAGGGCTAAGCGCTGCACTATTGGGTTATGGACTACACCTCACTGTAAAATTCATGAGGGCACCTTTGTGCATACCTTCTTGGAGTGCCCGAGATTGACCCTGTGGACCACGGTGCTCCCTCTAGTGGAGAGCTTGGTAAAGTGCTCTGTCTCTTGGGACTATAAGACATTGCTTTTGAGAGACCAGTGTCTTCTACTGGATGCTCGTGTTCCTGAGTCTGACCGAAGGTTCCTTACCACAGCATTTTTGCGGGTGGCAAAGAGTTTGATGGTGAAAACTGCCAAATTTGAACTCTCTACGATATATCTGGCTTCGGCAGCAATGCTTCCTGTGGTGAGGTTACCACGTGTTTTGGGAATGGGAGGTTTTTGGGAGGCCATTGTTTTCTGTTTCTGCTCCCCTCTAAACTTCAACCTAGCTCCTGTTGCACACCTCTTTTTTTTTTTTTTTTTGGGGGGGGGTCGGGGAAGGGGATGGGGGAAGTGCCTGTGGCTTGTTTGAGGTATGATTGAAGTGTGGCTGGTGTGTTGCTGTTTTGATTTCTTTTCTTTTCTCTTCTCTGTTTTCATTTCACTACTGGTTTGTGTGGGGACTCGATTTGGGGTTTCTCCAATTATATAATGGACTTTGGATGGTCTGCCTGGGAATGGTTTTATTTGTACTACTGCTTTCATTATTGGCCTATTTTTTTCACTGATTGTGTCCACATCTTCTTTTTGTACTATGTTTCGCTGGTGCTCTGTTCCTATGTTCTGACCGTGTAAGGTTCCAATAAAGATATTATTAAAAAAGAAAAAAAAAAGAAAAAAGAGAGCACCAGAAAGGCAGTTTTCTTTTTTTTTAAACTAACATCAGTAGGGATACAAGTTAACAAAATTCCTGACTTCAAATAAAGGGCTTGCTCCAAAAAGACCTTTCCTCATTCTTTGTCCCCGAGGAGAAAATCTTTACTAAATAAGGCACAGATTAACACAATCGCAGAACTGCCAAAAATATTTAGAATTAATCAGCTACAAAGCGAAATAAATGATTTGCAAATCTGAATTCTAATGGGGAAATTTTCTGTTCATTTCTGCCTCTTTTTCATAGGGAATTGTGACAAGAGAGGTGGAACTGAGACATCATTACCAAGGGATAGAAAAATGCTTTCATTCACAAACGTGTCTAATTGACCTGATGTGAAATTAATTAGGATAACGCCTCCTTTCCCGCCCTTCTTAAAATAATGGATTTAAACTGACAAAGAAGGAAAGTAAGCATTGATGTGACAATTAGTCATTTGAAGGGTTCCTGCTTTCCATAAAGGTATGAAAATGCTCCAACCCATCCCAATGCTGTGCCGTGTCTCTTAGGGCTGCTGCTGTCTTAGAACAGCCTAAATTCCAGGGAAGTTAGTCCATTAATTTTGCTATTTGCACGTGCTAAGTATGTTGTATGTTTTAAAAAAAATTATAGGGGAGGGCATGTCCAGGGTGGAGAATGGGTGTGGAAGTGCTATTCAGCATGCTAGCTTGTTAGCGATTCCATAATGCAGGAGCCCTTAACATCTCCTAAGTAAACTAATCTAATCTGGGAGTTATGAATCCCACTATGCCTAAATAGGTTCAAGGCGACTACCGGTACAATTTAGGAGGTTTCATGGCCAGAAACTCAACAAATACAAAAATGCCTATTGTAAAGGCTATGCTAGAGATAGGCTTATCTCAGAATTCTGTGTGTGGCACCATACGTTTCATGTGTGGCACCAATAATTGGCAATTAATACCTCATAATTGACACTAATTAGAAGTTATGTGCACAACTTGGTAGGCACATTCTACAAAGTGGCGCTTTTTAACATATTTATCAATGATCTAGAAATGGGAATAGCTAGTAAGATAATTACATTTGCTGATGACACAAAGTTGTTCAAAGTTGTTAAATCACAAGAGGATTGTGAAAAAGTGCAAGAGGACCTTGTGAGACTGGGCGTCAAAATGGCAGATGACGTTTAATGTGAGCATGTGGAAAAGAGGAACCTGAACTATAGCTATGTGATGCTGGGTTCTATGTTGAGTCACTGCCCAGGAAAAGGATCTAGGTGTCATTGGTGAGGATACATTGAAAAGGAAAATTTCCTGTGAACAACTTGAACGCTGGTGGACAGTGTTAACAAACAAATCAAAAAACTGCAGGTGAATGTACACGATGAAGGCAGTCTTTATTGTGACAAGTAAATCTTTTGAATAAAAACCTTTTACCAGGTAAGGGACCCAACACGGTCCGTGTTTCGGACTAACCTTCGTCAGGGGTCCACTTTTGATAAAGGGAAAATTTATCAAAAGAAAAAAGAGCCTTGAACAAGTAACAATAGTTGACGCGCTGAAAAGACCGCCGGCGGTCTTTTCAGCGCGTCAACTATTGTTACTTGTTCAAGGCTCTTTTTTCTTTTGATAAATTTTCGCTTTATCAAAAGTGGACCCCTGACGAAGGTTAGTCCGAAACACGGACCGTGTTGGGTCCCTTACCTGGTAAAAGGTTTTTATTCAAAAGATTTACTTGTCACAATAAAGACTGCCTTCATCGTGTACATTCACCTGCAGTTTTTTGGTTTGTTTGTTCTGGATTGTCTCTCACTGCAGAGAGTTGGACCCTGGTTCTTTCCTTTGTTTTGGTTTGGGACAGTGTTAACACTCTTCATGTTAAGCCAAGTGAAAGTTTCCTCTTTTCCATCCGTGTACGGTGGTGGGCGGTTGCCCAGTTTGAGATAGATTATTTAACCTGGTGGAGTTTTTTTGCCAAAGACAAGAAGTGTGGCAGCTTGAAGTCCTTTTGGTCTGCTGTCCGTATATGATTTTTGAGGCTTTTTCTCCACCTTTTTGTGGTAATTGATATTTCTGCTGGCTTGCCCACCTCTGACTGGTAGTATTTATTTAGATTTTTTGATTTAAATGTCTATCATATCTCCCCTCTTCCGCCTTTTCTCCAAAGTATACATATTGAGATCTTTAAGTCTGTCCCCATACGCCTTATCATGAAGCCCACACACCATTTTAGAAGCCTTCATTTGGACCGACTCCATTCTTTTTATATCTTTCTGAAAGTGCAGCCTCCAGAATTGTACACAATATTCGAAATGAGGTCTCACCTGAGTTTTATACAGCGGCATCAATACCTCCTTTTATCCCAGGACAAGCAGGCAGCATATTCTTAACACATGGGTGACGTCACCGACGGAGCCCTCGGTACGGACCTTTTTAACTAGAAGTTTCTAGTTGGCCGCACCGCGCGTGCGCGAGTGCCTTCCCGCCCGACGGAGGAGTGCGTGGTCCCCAGTTTCTTCATTTCCGCGGAGCGAAGAAGACGCGTGTGTTTTTTCAACGGCCGTTGAAACCACTTTTTTGCCTTCCCGCTCGCGCTTTTTTTCCTTATTTTTCTTTCTTTACCTTCGGGTTTATTTTACTTTGATTTGCCAAAAAAAAAAAAAAAAAAAAACTTTGCTTTTTTTCCCTTTTTTCCGTTTTTGCCCCGGCGGGGCCTGTTGCCAGTATACAGGCCTCGGGATTCGATTTTGCGGAGGCTATCTTCCCCTTCATGCCCCCGCAGGTCGGTTTTAAGAAGTGCCAGCGGTGTGCACGCCCGATCTCCATCACTGACCCACACAATTGGTGCTTGCAGTGTCTGGGTCCGGAGCATCGGGCGGACTCCTGCACCCGCTGTGCCACTCTTAAAAAGCGAACACTCAAGAATCGTCAAATCCAACAAAATCTTTTGTTCGGCACCGGGTCGACGATGGACTCCTCGTCTTCAACGGCGGTACCTCAAAAATCGGCACCGTCGACCTCGACACCGACCGACCCCACATCGGCGTCTCTGGCGCCAGGTAAGCCGGCTAAGAAGCCTTCCTCTTCCCTCGAGCGCCCTCCGGCTACGGTGGCGACACCAGCCCTACCGGCATCGCACCGGTCCCGCAAACGCTCCGCCCCGATCTCGGTGAGTGCCTCGTCATCGGCCTCCTCATCGCCGGGGCGTGGAGCGGCATCCAAGGAACCGAAGAAAAAGAAAGCGGTTCCGATGCCACCCCTGGATGACCGTATCTCGGCCATCTTAAAAGCTCAACTCCAGGAACAGTTAAAGCAACAACTTGAACACCTGTTGCCCACTATCCTGGCACCGCTCCTTCCGGTACCAGACCGGCCCGAGCCCCGTTCCGAGCCCCCGGTGTCCACCCCTTCGATACCGGTGAACACCTCCATGCCGATCCTTTCGGCCGAACAACTCCATGTCGATCCCGTGGTTCATTCCCATGCCACATTGGATCCTCCTAGGCACCAGGCGGTACGGCATTCTTCCCGGGACCGAGATCGACGCCGGTCGTCCTCTCCTGGTACCGTTTCGGTGCGCTCTGGAAAGTCTTTGTCCAAGACTCGCCATACCGCGCCTTCCACCCCGGTGTCTCGACATGCACCAGAGGTCAGGGACCCTGACTTATGGGAGGAAACTCCTCTCGGTACCGAGGAGGATCCCTCCTCATCTGATGAGGAACCATCGGCACCCGATGCCACCTCTAAACCAGAGCAGTCCTCATTTTCTAAATTTCTGAGGGAAATGTCTGCTGCCCTATCCCTTCCACTAGAATCTGACTCAAAGAAGTCTCAAGCCTTTCTAGAGGCTTTAGACTTTGAGCAACCTCCTAAGGAGTTCCTCAAGCTTCCCGTGCATGACTTTACCGTGTCATCCCTATTCCTGGATTCGACAAATCTCAATTGCCCCATGAGTCCCTTCTGGTTGAATCCACCTTAAAAAAGACTCAGGGCTCCAGTGTCTATGCCTCTACCCCTCCTGGCAGAGAAGGTAAGACCATGGACAAGTTTGGCAAGAGGCTTTACCAGAATGCCATGCTTGCCAACAGGGCAAACAACTATTCCTTCCATTTTTCTTTCTATCTGAAACATTTGGTCCAACAACTGTCTGCCCTCCAGAAGTACCTTCCTGAGCGCAAGGTCCCGCTATTCCAACAACACATCTCTGGCCTTCTCCAAATGCGCAAGTATATGGTCCGCTCGATATACGACTCCTTCGAGCTCACCTCTCGGGCCTCTGCCATGGCCGTAGCTATGCGTCGCTTGGCCTGGCTCAGAGTCTCCGACCTGGACATCAACCACCAGGATCGTCTGGCCAACGCCCCCTGTCTCGGGGATGAACTTTTTGGAGAGTCGCTGGATTCCACCACCCAGAAACTCTCTGCCCATGAGACCAGGTGGGACACCCTGATCAAGCCGAAAAAGAAGGCTCCGCCTGCCCGACCCTATCGGCCTCAATCATCTTACCAGCGGAGGTTCTCAGCCAGGCCACTCAATCCGCCTCCCCAGCAATCTCGGCGACCCCGTCAACAGCAACACCATACCCAGGCTCGATCTCAGGCCACTCAACCCTCTAAGCCTCCTCAGCCTGCTAAACAATCTCAGCCCTTTTGACTCTTCTCTCCAGGGCATAGCCAGTCATCCACCCTTGCTACCTCTTCCACAGCCCATCGGGGGTCGTCTCACCATTTTCTCCAGCCGTTGGGAAGTCATCACGTCGGACCAGTGGGTCCTCAACATCATCCGCCACGGCTACTCTCTCAACTTCCAGACTCTTCCACCGGACAACCTTCCCGTAGAGTCTGCTTCACACTCCTCTCAAACCCCCCTCCTCCTGAGGGAGGTTCAATCCCTCCTCCTTCTCAATGCCATCGAAGAAGTACCTCCAGATCAAAGGGGTCAGGGATTCTACTCCCGCTACTTCCTGGTTCCCAAAAAGACGGGAGACCTCCGTCCCATTCTCGATCTCAGGGACCTCAACAAGTGTCTGGTCAAGGAGAAGTTCAGAATGCTCTCCCTTGCCACGCTTTACCCTCTTCTTTCTCAACACGACTGGCTATGTTCCCTGGACCTCAAAGAGGCCTACACTCACATCTCCATCAATCAGAGTTCTCGCCGCTACCTGCGGTTCCAGGTACTGCACCACCACTATCAGTACAAGGTGCTACCGTTCGGCCTCGCTTCCTCACCCAGGGTCTTCACCAAGTGCCTTATAGTGGTAGCGGCCTTCCTCAGGTCTCACAACCTCCAGGTGTTCCCCTACTTGGACGATTGGTTGGTGAAAGCACCTTCATCTCAACTCGTGCTACAAGCTACTCATCACACCATCTCTCTCCTCCACCTTCTGGGGTTCGAGATCAACTACCCCAAGTCGCATCTGCTTCCCACCCAGCGACTTCAATTCATTGGAGCAGTTCTGGACACCACGCTAATGAGGGCCTTTCTCCCCTCCGATCGCCAACGGACCCTGCTCCATCTCTGCCGTCAGGTGCTCATGCATCCCTCCATTCCTGCCCGACAGATGATGGTCCTCCTGGGTCACATGGCCTCGACGGTGCACGTCCTTCCTCTGGCACGTCTCCACCTTCGTACGCCTCAGTGGACTCTCGCCAACCAATGGTCACAGACTACGGATCCTCTTTCTCATCCCATCTCTGTGACATCATCTCTTCAGCAATCTCTCCAATGGTGGTTGAACTCCTCCAATCTTTCCAGGGGTCTACTTTTTCATCTGCCCCCCACTCTATGATCATCACCACAGATGCGTCCCCCTACGCGTGGGGAGCTCACCTAGGAGATCTACGCACCCAGGGACTTTGGACCCCACAGGAGCGTCGTCATCACATCAATTTCCTGGAACTCAGAGCCATGTTCTACGCCCTCAAGGCTTTCCAACATCTTCTCTGTCCTCAAGTCCTCCTCCTGTGCACAGACAATCAAGTCGCCATGTACTACATAAACAAGCAAGGCGGCACCGGATCTCGCCCCCTTTGTTTGGAGGCTCTGCGCATCTGGACCTGGGCCACGGACCGCAATCTCTTTCTCAGGGCGGTCTATATCCAGGGCGAACAGAACTCTCTGGCCGACAATCTCAGCCGCATCCTTCAACCTCACGAGTGGACGTTGGACCCTCCGACTCTGCTATCCATCTTTGCTCGATGGGGCACTCCGCAGGTGGACCTCTTTGCAGCACCTCACAATCATCAGCTGCCCCAATTCTGTTCCAGACTCTTCTCTCCTCACCGTCTGGCTCCGGATGCATTCCTGCTCGATTGGAGGGATCGGTTCCTGTATGCCTTCCCTCCACTTCCTCTGATGTTGCGGACCTTGTCCAAACTCCGCAAGGATCACGCCACCATGATTCTTATCGCACCTCGGTGGCCTCGCCAACACTGGTTCTCACTCCTGCTCCAACTCAGCTCCAGGGAACCCATTCTACTTCCTGTGTTTCCTACTCTACTTACGCAGCAGCATCAGTCTCTACTGCACCCCAATCTGTCTTCGCTCCACCTGACAGCTTGGTTTCTCTCGGGCTGACCTCTCCAGAGAATCTTTCTCAACCGGTCCGCCTCATTTTGGACGCCTCCAGGAAACCGGCCACTCTCCAATGTTACCATCAGAAGTGGACCAGATTCTCCTCGTGGTGTCTCCAGCATCATCAGGAACCCACCTCCTTAGCGGTGGAAACTGTCTTGGAATATTTGCTCTCACTGTCCAATGCTGGCCTCAAAACTACCTCCATCAGAGTCCACCTCAGTGCCATCACTGCGTTTCATGAGCCTATTCTCGGTAAACCCCTCACGGCTCATCCTCTGGTTTCCAGATTTATGAGAGGGCTCTTCAATATCAAACCGCCTCTCAAGCCTCCTCCTGTCGTCTGGGACCTGAATGTGGTTCTCTCAGCTCTCATGAAACCTCCGTTTGAGCCTCTTGCCACAACTTCGCTCAGGCTTCTTACCTGGAAGGTGCTTTTCCTAATTGCCATCACCTCTGCCAGGAGGGTTAGCGAACTGCATGCACTGGTTGCTGACCCACCGTTCACTGTTTTTCACCATGACAAGGTTGTTCTGCGTACCCACCCTAAATTCCTTCCCAAGGTGGTCTCGGCTTTTCACCTCAACCAGCCCATTGTGCTGCCCGTCTTCTTCCCTAAGCCTCACTCGCATCCTGGGGAACAGGCGTTGCACACGCTGGATTGTAAGCGTGCCCTTGCTTACTATCTTGATCGTACCAGAGCTCACCGAACATCCCCTCAGCTATTTTTGTCTTTCGATCCCAACCGTTTGGGTCGCCCTGTCTCCAAACGGACACTTTCCAATTGGCTTGCTGCCTGTATTGCTTTCTGCTACGCTCGGGCCGGTCTCTCACTGGAAGGAACTGTCACGGCCCACAGAGTCCGAGCTATGGCTGCTTCTGTTGCTTTCCTCCGCTCCACGCCCATCGAGGAAATCTGCAAGGCGGCCACTTGGTCCTCAGTTCACACATTCACTACTCACTACTGTCTGGATGCGTTCTCCAGACGGGATGGACACTTCGGCCAATCTGTGTTACAAAATTTATTTTCCTAATGGCCAACCATCCCACCTCCCTCTTTGTTAGCTTGGAGGTCACCCATGTGTTAAGAATATGCTGCCTGCTTGTCCTGGGATAAAGCACAGTTACTTACCGTAACAGGTGTTATCCAGGGACAGCAGGCAGATATTCTTATGTCCCACCCACCTCCCCGGGTTGGCTTCTTAGCTGGCTTATACTAACTGGGGACCACGCACTCCTCCGTCGGGCGGGAAGGCACTCGCGCACGCGCGGTGCGGCCAACTAGAAACTTCTAGTTAAAAAGGTCCGTACCGAGGGCTCCGTCGGTGACGTCACCCATGTGTTAAGAATATCTGCCTGCTGTCCCTGGATAACACCTGTTACGGTAAGTAACTGTGCTTTTCCTACTGGCCATACCTCTTCCTAAGCACTCTTTAATAATAATAATAATTATAATAACTTTATTTTTGTATACCGCAGTACCACAAACAGTTCAGAGCGGTTTACAATGTAAGAGACTGTACATACACAGCGAAGATACAGTGCAAGGGAATGTGCTATGCAGTTGAGCGCAGTTTACAATGCAGGGGACTGTACATATTCAGCATGGGTGATTATATAGCGAAGATACAATGCAGATTTACCATGCAAGAGCCTGTACATATTCAGCGGAGATATACAGTGCGAGTGACTTATAGAACAGGATAAGATGCAAGAGACTGTATAATGCAGTTGAAATGGATTACTATGCAAAGATAGTTACATTCTGGTTATTCTGGTAGAGGTTGGTTATTTGGGGGGGGAGGGGTTCAAGAAATTTATCATAGAGGTAAGATTTGAGGGATTTCCTGAAGTAAGTTTTCGCTGTCACCTTTTCAACTTGTTTGGCCACCTTAAGATCATCACATTCAGTCACACCCAAGTCCTGCTCTTCTGTCCTAAGTCCTTCTGGTTTTTGCATCCCAAATGCTGCCATCTGGGGTGTCTACTCTATTGCAGATTTTGGTATCATCCCAAAAGAGGCAAACCTTACCTGACAGCTCTTCAGCAATATTGCTTAAAAAAATGTTAAAAAGAAGAGGCCCAAGAACAGAACCTTGAGGCACACTACTGGTAACATCACTTTCTTTAGAGCGATCTCCATTGACCACTATCCTCTGCCATCTTCCACTCATCTGGTTCCTGTCCCTGCCCGTTACTTTAGGGTCCATCCCAAAGGCACTCAGTTTATTTATTGGATGTCTGTGTGGAACACTGTCAAAGGCTGTGCTAAAATCTAAATTCACTACATCTAGCGCACTCCCTCTACCCAATTTTCTGGTTATCCAGTTAAAGAAATTGATCAGATTTATCTGAGAAGACCTTCCTCTAGTGAATCCATGTTGCTCTTGTCCTGTAATCCACTGGATTTCAGAAACTTCACCATTCTCTGTTTTAAAAGCGTTTCCATTAATTTGCTTACCACAGAAGTCAGACTTACTGGCCTGTAATTCCCTACTTCTTCCTTCCACCCTTCTCCAGCCCTCCAACACTACTTCCAACTCTAGAGACGCATTGAAAAGTTCAGTCAGCGGAGTAACCAGAACTTCCCTAAGTTCATTCAGCACCCTTGGATGTACACCATCCAGCCCCATTGCTTTGTCTGCCTTACAGCGTTGCTTTTCCCGGCACCATGCACACATTTATGCCTCTTTCATGGTGTATTCTGAGGTACCGATCACTATCACCAGCGACTCATTTCATGTAAATTTAGCAAATGTTTGCTACTTTCTGCTAGCCTCATTTGCATGCACTTTTTTTGAGAATGACTCGCCTTTTTGAAATTGCTACAATAATGGCTGGACAGCGGCCCATCTGTTTTTACCGCAAAGTTTCGAGAATCTAGTCTTGTTTACCATCCCTTTTCTAATAATTCCTAGCATCTTGTTTGCTTTCTTGGCTTCCGCCACACATTGGGTAGAAGGTTTCAGCGTGTTGTCCATGATGACACCCAGATCTTTTTCATGAACACTGACCCCCCCCAAGGTGGATTCTAGCATCCAGTAACTATGATTTGGATTATTCTTCCCAACGTGCATCACTTTGCATTTGTCCATATTAAATTTCATCTGCCATGTGGATAGCAAGCCTTCCAATTTCCTAAGGTCTTTCTGCAGTTTTTCACATTCTGCATGTGTTTTAACAACTTTGAACAGTATAGTGTCATCGGCAAATGTAATCACCTCACTCGTTGTTCCAATTTCCAGATCATCTATATAATAAAACCGTAGGCGGCGCATGCGCAGTCTTATCGGCGTGCTTCCGTGATCCGTATGTCCGTGGCCGCCAAGACTGCAGCATGCCCCGCGCTTACTACGGCCCCACGCGCAGCTCAGTTCGGCACGGCGGTTTCCCCAGATAGGGGAAGCCGAAAAACTCAATCCCGCCTCATGGTCCTGCCGCCGCTCACGAATTCCCCCCCCCCAATCCTCCTGCAACAGCCGCTACCGCTCCTGTTCAAAGCGGCCTGCTGAGGTTCGCGGCCGCTGTAACGAACCTCGCAGGCCGCTCTCCACATGGTAGCACGTTCCCTCTGACGCAATCGCGTCAGAGGGAACATGCTACCGAGTTGGAGAGCGGCCTGCGAGGTTCGTTACAGCGGCCGCGAACCTCAGCAGGCCGCTTTGAACAGGAGCGGTTGCGGGAGGGGGGGGAGTTTTAACAGGAGGAGTCGCCGAAAAAAACCTTCAGCCGCAGCAGGCCAGCACACGGGAAGGGAAGGGGGAGGGGCCGAACGGAGCAGGGCAGCTCAAGGTAAGAAGGGAATGGGGGATGGGGGAAAATGTTTCTACTACTCAGCAGGGACCTGGAGGGGAAGGGAAAACCGCTGCTGCTTCTGCAAAGGAAAGTGGTGGTAGGGGAGAGAAGGGAATGGGGGGTGGGTGGGGGAAAATGCTGCTACTACTTCTCAGAGATCTGGAGGGGAAGGGAAATATCACAGCTGCTTCTGCAAAATAAAGTGGGGGGGGAGAGAAGGGAATGGGGGGTGGGGGAAAATGCTGCTACTTCTTCAGCAAGGACCTGGAGGGAAAGAGAAATACCGCTGCTGCTTCTGCAAAGGAAAGTGGGGGGGGGGGGGAGAGAAGGGAATGGGGGGTGCGTGGGGGGAAATGCTGCTACTACTTCACAGGGATCTGGAGGGGAAGGAAAATAGCACTGCTGCTTCTGCAAAGGAAAGTGGGGGGGGGGAGACACAGAAAGAAATACAGACAGACAAAGGAGGCTAGGGAGAGAGACAGACAGAAATAAAGACAGACAGGGGACCAGAGAGACACAGAAATAAAGACAGACAGGCAAAGGGTGCCAGGGAGAGAGAGAAAAAAATTGCAGGAGGGAGAAAGACAGAAAGAAAGGAAGAAAGAAACAGGAGCAGGGAGAGAGACATAAAGAAAGAAAGACAGACAGCCATATATTCTAGCACCCGTTAATGTAACGGGCTTAAACACTAGTTTATTAATAAGTTCAATAGAACCGGTCCCAGAAGAGATCCCTGCAGCACTCCACTATTTACCCTCCTCCATTGAGAAAAATGGCTATTTAACCCTATGTTCTATTTTCTGTCCAATAACCAATTCCTTATCTACAACTGAGCATTGACTCCTATCCCATGACATTTTAACTTTCTCTGGAGCCTCTCATGAGGAATTTTGTCAAAAACATTCTGAAAATCTAGATACACTACATCAATTGGCTCACCTTTATGTTTATTCACATGTTCACAGAAGTCAAGCAAATTGATGAGGCAAGACCTCCCTCAGCTGCCCATGCTGACTCTGTCTCATTAAAATTTGTCTACATGTTCCACAATTTTATTTTTTATAATTATTTTGTCTGGCACTGAGGTCAGGCTTACCGGTCTGTAATTCCCCGGATCTCCCTTTAAAAAATCTTCTGGTAGGGGCTCCTACTGTCACCTAACTTATGGTGCTGTTATTAGAATCAGGGCCTTAACTGCCACAAGTGCCAGCTTTGTTCCAGAACACTCACAAGTAGCTGGTTTTAAAAAAAGGTTTGGACAATTTCATGGAGGAAAACTCCATAGTCTGTTATTGAGAGACATGGGGGAAGCCACTGCTTGCCCTGGATTGGTAGCATGGAATGTTGCTACTCCTTGGGTTTTGGCCAGGTACTAGTGACCTGGATTGTCCACCGTGAGAACGAGCTACTGGGCTTGATGGACCATTGGTCTGACCCAGTAAGGCTATTCTTATGTTCTTAAGTTAGCTGGTTTTGGCTTAGGTACTAACCGCAAATATTCAACGGTACTAACTGTTAAAGTGCCACTCAGTTAGCCATGGACAAGCGATTTAAACGGCCAGGAGCCTCTCTCTTTGACTATCAGGTGGAGTGCGTACTAACTGAGTGCATGCTATTGAAAATGCAACAAACTAATTTCATATTTTATGTTATTTTGTTTTGCAAATGGCATAAAATGACATAGCATATATCCCTTAATTGATTTGTATTTTTATGCCTAGAAGCCTACAATGGAATTGCAGGGTCATTGCATATGATTGAGAATGCCTGCTTTTCCCCCTTGCTATTAAATTTTTGAAGGGAAGTTTAGTTAGTTTACCCCCTCCCCCTTTTACTGAACTGTGATAACGTTTTTTAGCGCAGGCCGGTGCGCTGAATGCTCTGCACTGCTACTGACGCTCATAGGAACTCTATGAGCGTCGGGAGCAGCGCGGAGCATTCAGCGCACTGGCCTGTGCTAAGCCGCTATCACGGTTTTGTAAAAGCTTTGAACTGGTTTAACCCCCAAAATATGAACTGGCTTCCGTTATTTGAATCACTTACCGGTATGTAGCTTTAAATGGGTTCCAAATACATATATGGGGAAAATGAAAGCTTCACAACCCTAGACACGCTATTAACCCTTTCAGGACCATAAGGATCGTAGGTCAATTTTTGTGGTTTTGACGACATTTTTATGGTAAAAAGGGCTTGCAGATGCCAAAAAATTGATTTTTTTTTTGTGAAATATCATTATTTTTATTTAAAAAAATCACACTTCTGGCTTATGGACAGTGTGGCAAGTGAATCTTCTCGTCAATCTAGCAATGACGCTAATGAATGAATGTCGGAACCAGTTTGTTTACATAAAGGCAGTATCATATGGAATCCGTACATATCAAATTTAGAACTGTAGACTATCCCAATCAAAATTTATAGGATTTTTAAGTTATGGGACAAATATGTCCCTTGGTCCTGAAAGGGTTAAAACGAATGAGATAAATTAACATACGAGTATACTGGAAACCCATTGAATGCAAATCTATCTCATGCAAATTCATTGTGAGAATTCTAAAAACATGACTGACTGGCTAAACCAAGTGAATGTTGCGGAGCAGTGAGTTATTGGACTGAAGTGTATGGTCCTGGCAGAAAATCTTTTATTTTATTTCTTCAGACCTCCTCCAATAGCAAGAACCACTTGCATATAGCACCGTAATAAAAATGTTGCTCATCACCCTTAATTGAAAAATGATCTTGGCAAGCAATACAGCCATGATTCAATAAAGTTCCCCAATAAGTCTTAAGAACATCTCTGCGGAACCAGAATGCTGTTAACAATTCAGTAAACACTTTCATGTGATTCCTATCGCACTATTCTCTTTAGACTCTAATTTTTATTCTTGTTTAGCTTTTTTTTTTTTTTTTTAGCAATGCATAATAGTGCACTTTTTCTTTAAAAGCGAAAAAGTCCTCACTTCTGGGTAATGCTGGAGGAAGATGCCTGCCAGATTATTCAGAAATGTTTCACGCTTGTGGCTTCTTTTTTCATTCAGCTGAAAAGGTGGCGTTTGGTAGGTTTGGTTTTTTAAAAAAAAAATATTCTTTCAGTGCTATAGAAAAATATTTTGGTAGTATAATAGAAATGATTCTGAGGGGTGGATAGATAGAGGAAGACAGAGACAGGTAAACAGTAGACATAGAAGTCAAAGAGAGAAGGAAGGAAGGAGAGCAGTGCTAATCACAGGAGAGGAAGAAAAAGAGAATAAAGGAGAGCAGAGCAAGGAGACAGACAATGGAAAAGAAGAGAGAAAGAGGGAATAGAAGGTTGCCTAGTCACTCCCCCTCAACCCTTTGCTAGCATCAGTAAGTAATCCTATACGAAGATATAGGGCTCCTTTTACTAAGGTGTGCTAGCGTTTTTAGCGCACGCACAAGATTAGCTAGCTGAAAAATTACCGCTTGCTTAAAAGGAGGCAGTAGTTTCTAGCACGCGGGGCAATGTAGTTCACACTGTTCCACGCGTTAAGGCCCTAACGCACCTTTGTAAAAGGAGCCCATATTGCAACACACTGTATCGTGTAGCGTGGCCGGTCCTCAAGGCTCGCAGTAACCGGCCCACGCTTACAATATTCTCCCCAGCGTGCTTCCTCAAGATGGAGGAAGTCCCTGTTGTACATAAACTTAACCTATGTGTATAAACAGGATGGCCTCACACAGGTAAGTAATGAAACAAAAATCAAATTTATTGTTCAACTGGCAAGTCCAAAAAAAATGCATCAAAAGAAAATGTATTCCAAAGGTCTTTGGCAAATTTATGAAGAACAACATAATCTGCTAGTAACCAGCCTGGTCTGGATATCTGTCTCAAAGTTCTTTATCAATGTCCCAGGTGTAACAGAGTTTCTTGATAGTCCTTGACTCTACCAGAGTCTTATTGGTAAACAGGCCAACTATGCACGGTGCACTGCACTGTGCAGCGCTGCCTCATTAAATGCAGTAACAAAAATTGGCTGATTTGTCAAAGGGTTCCTTGTTATCAATAGAAAAGAAACCTGCAAATTATTCACCCTGGTACTGTGTAAATCCTGTCTCAAACTTCCAGGATATTCACACTTTCTGAAAAGAACTTGCTGAAGTTCCTTCCACATCAGCCCTCTTGGTAAGCAAGAAAAAAAAACTTCTCATACAAGCACACCCTGGGCTAGCATACATTCCATTAGTTAGCAGACTTCAGGAAAAACCTTATGCTCAATAGAAATGGAAACATTCAAGCAAAAACTTAGCACAAAAAAAAAAACAATTCCACCTTAATTGATTTCCATTTCTTCAAATGGTCCCACCTCTGGTAAAGTGCTGTAATCCATAGCTTCACCTTCAGGATTTACCAGGGTTGTATCTTCTGGTTCTGTGTCCAGCATTTCAATGTCCCTTGTCTCAGGGGGACCTGGAGGCTCCTTCCACCTGAGAGCTTCTCCTCTGTCTCCTTTCCTCTTGGTCAGCCAGCTCTCTAAATGCTGCCAAGCTGCTGTACCACGCCCAGCCCTACTCCGGGGCTGAACTTCTTTCAGCTGTGGTTGCCTTCTCCCCTGCTTAGCCAGCTTCCCACAAAATGGAGGATTTAAAGGGGCCCTACCAGTTTTCACCAGGCTATGTTCTGCATTAGGTCTGAACACAGCCTGTGCCTCATCTCCCCTACCGCGATGCCATCACTCCTCCAGCCCTGGGCACCCGCGGCACCACCCGACGATATCGGGGCAAGAGGGAGCCCAAACCCTCCTGGCCCCGGCGACCCCCCCCCCCCCCCCCCGACTGGATCGGGCCAGGAGGGAGCCCAAACCATCCTGGCCCGGGCGACCCCCCCCCCCCGAGTACGATCAGGCCAGGAGGGCTCGGGCTCCCTCCTGGCCCTATCGTACTCAAGGGGGGGGGGTCGCCCGGGCCAGGATGGTTTGGGCTCCCTCCTGGCCCGATCCAATCGGAGGGGGGGGGTCGCCGGGGCCAGGATTAATTTTTGAAATACCTCTGAAACTTAACAAATAATCCCCTTTAAAATGGATGTCATTTTGTTTTCTTGGCATGAGCTTACTGTCAGTCCTTTACTGCCCACTATTTAGGGTATAGAGATCCTAGTAAAGGCTCTTTATTTAACCCTAGACATTTTTATTTCATTCCGTTATCCCTAAAAAAAAAAAAAAAGTCCAAATTTTGGGACTGCCCAAATTCTTCCCAAAACATGCCTTCCAACACCACCTCTTGTGATTTAGATGAACTGCAGAGAAAGCCATTTCAAATCTAAGTTTCAAAAAAAAAAAAAAAATCTGTTTTGATATTTTCCTGTGAAAAAATGTCCATTGGGTACTTTAGGCCTGATTCTACAAAAGCCGGTGAAAGTTAGGCAGCAGCAGCCACCCTACTGTTGCCTAACTTAATTGGTTTAATTGGGTTTAAGTGGTGTGAAAATTGGTTTTGCCATTAAACTTTTCAAAAAATAAAAAGCCCTCGCTATGTGGCATCTTGAAACAGCACCTAGGTCCCTGACGGCTAGCAGTGCATGATGTTGCTGAAGCCCGGAAGTGGGCATGTTTAGGGGCGGCACCGGACTTTGGTGTCACTATGCGCCACTGACTGCTGTATATGTAAGCCTGTAAAACCTTGGCCTACATTTCCAGCGCTAAGGATTCTTGGGAGCCGTGATTCTATAAGCAGCGTCTATTTAGCAGGTACATGCCACATTAGGCGCTGCTTAAAGAATCAGGGCCTTTGAGTTTCAAGTTTATTAAAATTTTTTATACCGCTTAATCAAATTTGCAAGCGGTGTACAAAGGTAAAAAAAATTCCATAAAAACAAATTAAAATTAGAACTACTAAACAAGACCAGGGTAGGTTAATATGACACATAACAAGACATATAAACTTACTTCACACAAATGGGGGAAAAAAAAAAAAAAAAGGGCAAGAACTACAATGTTTTTGAGATGGTTTTCTCTTCTGGAAAATGAGCCCTATAGACAGTCAAGATGGTTAGAGTGAAGTTGTCAGAATAAATTCAGGGGTGGTTACATTGAAGGCAAAATGCATGTACAATTGAACAAATTCTATAGAATTGATCTTAATTACAGGGTATGTGGCAAGACAGTTCAGATGCTGCGAGTAGCTAGTGTCACACCCGTGCTCCTGTAAACGCAGTGAGCACCCGGGAATGTGACTAAAACTCAGATCCAGCGTGTCCCTTACTACCAAGGGATCCTCCAGGTCTTACTTTAGGCACGCTATCTGCCTTATAAGCATGCAAGGTAAAAGAGTTCCAGTCAGAAGTGGCAAAACAAAAAGAGCTTTATTCGGGGGGCGTGGCTTAATGCGAACACAAATGGATGTGTGATCGTGAAGCTCCTCATCATCTAGGCAACAGAATATAAAAAAAAATTTCCCTTCTGGATAATTTCATAAAAAAAATATTTACTAAAGAAGCGGAACAAATGATAAAAGATAAAATCCTCTTTTGCTGAAGTTAAAGTGAAGTCTAAGGTAATAGGAGTCGGAAAGGCAGAGCGCCGTTTTTTTTCTCGGTGGTTTAATGAGACTTGAATTGCAGCGCTGAAACGGCAAGGAGAATGAGTGAGTAACTGACAAAGCTGGTGGGGAAATTGTGGAGGAAGATTGTGTCCCGATATGATTTAACGGAACCCATAAGAAGGAAAAATATTGAATTGAAAGTTGTCCTCCTTTGACGATACTGAAAAGGGGATTAAGTGAAGAAAACTGAGGGAGAGGATTAACGGCATTTTTTTTCTCACTAATTAAGTACCGAGGCGCTGGGAACAGATAAATGTCAGTTTACTAAAGTAAAAGAAAATTACTGAATTGAAAATTGCTTTACTTTATCAAAGCTGCGATTGGGCTTGTGAGAGAAGAGCCAGAAGAAAGGATTAACGGCTTTTTTTTTAAAGCTGAAGCAACGTGACATCGGAGCATTTGAGAGGCGCTGAGAACAGATAAATGACAGTTACTTCAAGATTACCAAAGTAAAAGAAAGTTACTGGATTGAGTATTGATCTCCTCGGTCAGGGCTGCGATTGGGCTTGTGAGAGGAGAGTCAAAAGAAAGGATTACCGAAATTTTATTCTCAGCGCTGTAGCGGTGTGTCATCGGAGGAGAGTGACTGGCGGAGATAGTAAAATAAATCTGTAGAAAGATTTGACCCGACGTGTCTGAAAGAAACCTAAAGGAAGGAAAGATTGCTGGATTGAGTGTTGCCCTCCTCCATTGAGGCTGTGACGGGGCTTGAGGGAGGAGAGCCAGAGAGAAGGATTACCGACATTTTTTTTTTTTTTTTCACAACAATAGAACTGGAGACAAATAACTGACAGTTGCTCTAAGAATACTGTAATAGAAGATTTAAAGATTGTGATGGTCTGACATTGATTTACCCGACGAAAGTGAGAAAAGGAAAAGAGTTTCAAACTGATATAAGTAAAAAGCTGATAAATGTCAATCTTTAAAATAAGGTGGTTATAAAATAACCTTCTTGCCAATATTAAAGTGATAACAGACCCTAAAAGAGGAGTGTTCTTTCTCAGTACAAGATTGGGACAGATAACTGAGAAAAAGAAAGGGAAAAAGAAAGGAAAAAGGCTAAAAAAGAAAAATTTCTACTTCAAAAGATAGAACCAAATCCTGGAAGAAAAAGGATTAAAAACCTAAGATACCAAATCTAAACCTAAGAGACTAAACTTAAGAAAGGAAAATTAAAAAATTTTTGAAATTTCCTCACCATTTTTTTCTAAACTGATATAGCAAGATATTAAAGACAAAACTACTGAAATAGTGACTTAAAGAGGTTCTTGTGTCATTTAACATCTGTGAACAAAGTAAACTCCATAAAAAATAACAACATGGCAACTACCAGACAAAATAAAAATGAAACTGGTATGTCAGCAAAAAGACAAAAACAAGATCAAGTAACACCAAGTAAGATCCCACTTCCAACTGAAGAATCTGATATATTGAGTAAAGCAGAAGTTATGGAAGAATTAAGACAAATAAAACAAATGCTTAAAGAAACTGTGTCCAATATGTCTGAAATGAAAGAAGAAATTCTAAACATCCACAGACAATTGGAAGTAAATAACAAAAAAACAACTATACTAGAAAATAAAATGGAGGTCATAGAAGGTGAAATAAACAGATGCAAAAATGACAATCTAGAATTGAATAAATTGAAAGATCAACTAGAAGATTACGATAATCGAGGAAGAAGGAAAAATATTAAACTTTTTGGAATACAAGAAAACTTAGAAGGAAAAAATGCTATACAGTTTCTAGAAAACTTAATCCCAAAAATACTACAAATTGAATTAAAACAACCAATAGAAATAGAAAGGGCGCATAGGATCCCAGTAAAAAATGTAGAAAATAAAGGCAGGCCAAGACCAATAATATTCAAAATGCTTAGATACCAACAAGCATTAGAAATATTAAATGCCGCCAAGAAGGACAAAAATCTAAACTACAAAGGATCCAGAATATGGTTTCTACCGGATTTTGCAAAAAACACAGCAAATAAAAGAAAGAGACTACTAGACATGAGACCTCAACTAAAAGAAAAGGGATACAAATATGGATTATATTATCCAGCTAAAATGAGAGTATCATCTGGAGATAAATCTCTATATTTCGAAGATCCAGAAAAATTAAAAGCCTTTCTCTCAAAATCAGAACCTATGACATTTTAACATAAAACATCAAGATTGGTTTTGTTGACATTCTGAAAAATTATAAAAATATGAGACATTGAAAAACTGAAGAAAAGAAAACATAAACTAAAGAAAAGACAATAAAAATATAAAGAGGAAAAATATAAGATATATTAAAAATATTAATAACATATTTAATATATGTTTAAGATATAGATTTATGATGTAAATTATAATACTGGGAAAATATAAATTAAAAATTTATGAAAAAATAAAGATACATTAATGAAATGTTAAGAATAAAAAATGATTAAAGATAATAAAGATTAATACAGATAGATAGAAAGGGATATTGATTGAACATTGGTTGCCTAGGGGAAAGAGGAATGTTCTGATTGCTATTCCAATGTGTATCCTTAAGCAGTCATTGTATAGGGTGGGAAAGGGAGGGAAAAACATGAGATTTACTAGAATGATTAAAGAAAAGATTAATAAGGGATTAGATACTTCAGGGGTAAATATGTGTGTCATAGAGAATAATTTTTTGATTTTAATTATGACAGAAGAGGAAAAGAAGATTATAATGATAAGTATTAGAACATATAATGACTTTTAAAATATACTCTATCAATGTCAATGGCCTGAATCATGTAATCAAAAGGAAAAAAGTATTAGCATTTTTAAAAAAGCAAAATGCGGATATTTACTGTCTACAAGAGACCCATCTTAATATAAAAGAATCTCAGAAATTAACGGGTGGGTGGGTGAAAGAATGTTTTTTTGCTCCAGCAGAGGGTAAAAAAGCAGGGGTTGCAATTCTTATAAATAAAAAATGTATGGCCAATTTCAAATTTGTAAATTCAGATCCACATGGAAGATGGTTACATATTGATGTAAGTATGGGAAATAATGCCCTGACGTTGTTTAACATATATGCCCCTAATTCGAATCAATCAGAATTTTTTAAAAAATTACAGAATATGTTCTTACCACTGGCTGCTTCTAATTTAGTGGTGGCTGGAGATTTTAATGCTGTAATGGATCCATTATTAGACAAAAAACCAGGTAAAAATATAAAATCTTTAGGTTTAGATAATTTGGCTCAAGCATGTGATTTGAAAGATATATGGCGTATTCTTCATTTTAATGATCAGGAATTTTCATTCTGTTCACAGGTTCATAAATCATTTTCAAGAATAGATTATATTTTTGTTTCAACAAATAAAGTGCAACAGGTGATTAAAGCCTCCATAGATCCTATTATTATTTCGGATCATGCGGGAGTATGGATAGAATTACAATTAGATCAATTGGAGAATGGTAGACCTCTTTGGAGATTTGATAATGCATTGCTTGTGGATGACAAATTTTTGGAAAATTTCAAAACACAAATTAACGAATTCTTTCAAATAAATTTAGTGGAGGATACATCTATTGAGAATGTATGGGATGCATTTAAAGCAACTATGAGGGGTAATATAATATCATATTCAGCTTATGTTAGGAAACAGATTAAAATACAATATATAGAATTAGAAAAAAAAATAAAAATATTAGAAGCTAAATTGGTAAGTAAATGGGAACATGAAGTTTTACAAACTCTTTTGAAAGCAAAAGGTAAATATAATGAATTAACTTCAAAAATGATAAGAAGAGATTTGTTTTCCAAACAAACAATGTATTATGGAAATTCTAATAAGGCGGGAAGATTATTGGTAAATTATCTTAAAGCAAAAAAAAGAAGAACAAATATAAATGGAATAAAAGATGATAATGGCATAATAACAAATCAAACAAAAATAATTTTAAAACAGTTTCTAAAATTTTATAAGGACCTGTATTCTTCCGAGCCTTATTTTGAGAGACAAAAAGATGGAAAAATTTTTTTAGATCTTATTAATGGACCTAAGATCCCTGATCATATAAAACGGAGTTTAGATGAACCTATATCATTAAAAGAATTAGAAACAGCATTGAGATCTCTTAGAGTTGGATCCGCTCCAGGTGGTGATGGATATACAGTAGAATTTTATAAAACATTTCAAAATGTCCTTTCCCCACATTTACTAAATTTATATCAGACACAACTTATAAAAGGTGATATTAAAGGTACTATGGCTGAATCAATAATAATTGTTTTACCTAAGCCAAATAAAGATCCTACTTTGGTTTCAAACTACAGGCCTATATCCTTGATAAATGTAGATAATAAACTTTTGGCGAAAATTTTGGCTTTGAGATTAGCCAAAGCTCTCCCACATATTATAGATATGCATCAAACGGGTTTCGTTGCTAAAAGACACTCCTCTAATAACTCTAGATTATTGTTTCATATGCTAAATTTATCAAAAAAAATGGATGAACCGGCTTTTACAGTTTCATTGGATGCAGAAAAAGCTTTTGATAGGGTAGAATGGAATTTTATGTATCAGGCTTTAGAATGGTTTGGTATAGGTTCTGGATTTATACAAATGGTAAAAACATTGTATAGCTTCCCGATGGCAAGATTAAATATTAATAATATGATATCTGATGGTTTTCAATTGCAGAGGGGAGTTAGACAAGGTTGTCCTTTGTCTCCTTTGTTATTTGATGTTGTATTAGAACCCTTATTGTTAGCAATACAGCAAACAGGGGAGATACAGGGTATTCCATATTCAGATATGGAATATAAAATTTTGGCTTATGCTGATGATATCTTACTTTATTTGAGAAATCCAGAGTCTACCTTATCTTCTTTATTAGAATTAATTGATAAGTTTGGCAAATTTTCAGGTTATAAAATTAATTGGAATAAATCTGAAATTATACCTTTAAATATCCATTGTGTAAAAGGATTATTTGACACTTTTCCATTCATATGGAAAGAAGAAGGATTTAAATATCTTGGCATTCAAGTTAAAAATACAATTGAAGATACTGTAAAAGAGAATGAAAAATATGTATTAAAAAAAGTTACGGAGTTATGTGAGCAATGGAACCCATTACATATTTCTTGGTGGGGAAGAATTCAAACTATTAAAATGATGATATTACCTGTAGTTTGCTACCAAATGAGTATGATACCTATTTTTTTTCAGGGGTCCTTTTATAAAAAGCTTAATAGCATTTTAACAAAATTTCTTTGGCTTGGTAAAACACCTAGAATAGCTTTAGTAACTTTGCAAAAATCAATTAAGGAGGGAGGGGTAAATTTTCCAAATTTCTATAGGTATCATCAAGCCTATATTCTACATCAGGGTATGTATTGGATCCTCCCAGAACTTATGGATAATGCACCGGATTGGTTGTATTTAGAATGGCGCCTTATGTTTCCCCTAAATTTAGTTCATCTTCCAAGTATCAACATGCCTAGAAGATACAGAGAAAATAAAATATTAATAGATACTTGGAAAACGTTGAGATTTATTAGTAAATTAACACCTATCCCAATATACAAATCAACTAATCAATCTTTATGGATAAACTCCAAGATCAAAATTGGCGGAGCTCAAATCCTTTGGAAGAACTGGATTATTGCAGGCATTAGATCTTTAGATGATGTTATTTCAGAAGGTAAACTGCTGGAATTTACACAATTGCAACATAGATTTGGTTTAAGTAAAACACAAAGTTTTAAATGGTTGCAATTGAAGCAGGCCATTCAGGATGGGTTCCCTGAATGGAAAACATTGAATGATCAATATAGTTTAAAGTTCTTATGTTTTAAAGCAGACTTCCTAGGACATCAAGCCGCATTGTGGTATAAATTAATATCTGGATATTTGAATAAAAAATCAAAAAATGGTCTAAGAGACATTTGGAGCATTGAGATTAAGCATCAAATTAATGCATCTCAATGGCCACTAATTTGGTCTTGGAGAATGAGATGTACAGTGTCAGCATCTATGAGACAAACTTGGTTCTTTTTATTACATAGAGCTTTTTGGACCCCTACACGTTTACAAAAATTGGACAGTTCTAAGTCCAATAAATGCTGGCACTGTAATCTGGAACCAGGGACATTAGATCACTTACTATATCATTGTCCCTATATTAAATCTTTTTGGAATTCAATTTGGCCACAAATTAATAAATTGATGGAAAATCATATAGCAATATCATATGATACAATATTATTTGGAATGATGATGAGAAAAAAAAGTCAAATTTCACCAGAAAATAACAAGCTTTTATTAATCATGACAGGGGTTGCCATTCAACATATAACCAACAATTGGAAAAACTATAATAACCTAAATTATACATTTTGGTGGAACACAATATGTCATATATTCAAAATGGAAAGAGTAATAACAATACAAAGAGGGACATATATTAAATTTATAAAAATATGGGGGCCATTGACAAAATATTGTAATGAATAAATACTATGAGTTTTCTTCTTCTTTTCTTCTTTTAAATATCTTTATTATGACACACATAGAGGGGGGGTAATGAAAATGATTTCTACATAATATGTTATAGTATATTATACAATATGTAATGTATGAATTGAAAAGTAATAGAAGGGTGGGGGGAGGGAGAGGGGATAAAAAATATATTTAGAACATAATGTATTAGATATAAAAGTGTTATTGTATATTCATCAATTGTATTTTAATATGTTGTACACTTTCTGTAAAATTTAAAAATAAAAAATAATATATATAAAAAAAAAAAAAAGAGCTTTATTCCAGCACTGCTTAAACAACTCAAAAATACAGGCTTCAGCCTTGCAGTTCAATTTACGCTCATATCGCATGAACATATAGCAAAAGGTTCAAAATAATACTTTCCATAAGTTAGAACTTGACCAGCCCTGCATTAAGTACAGTCCCCTGCTTCTGGACTTATAATCAGGTGAGTAACACAGTCCTCTTCACCAGAGCAGTAATGTTTGCAGCAAATAGTGTTTTCAAACAGTTCATAGCAAACAAAATCATTGGTTTTGCTCAGGACCTCAGTAGCATGCCTACGTTTCTCCCTCTCTGCAACGTTGCTACAGGAATTAGGCACAGCTGTGAGAGGAGGCAACTTACTGGCTCAACTTGGCAGCAAGCCAGGGAAAAACAAACACTCATAAGTTTGCTCATACTTCAATGCTGTAAAGAAAGCCTGTAAGTTTGGCTTCCCAGGAGAGCTTCTGAATTCAGTTCACACAAAATACAGTATCACTAGCAGCACAGAGGTATAAGCAACAGGAAAAACCCACTTCTCATGCTTACTGGATTTCCATGGGTAATGGCTGGGTCTCAGTGCCGGCATGGCTTGCCTGTACCTCCATAGCTTCTTCCTCTGGCTGCTCCCAAGGATTCCCGCTAGGAGACAACTCCTCTGCCTCTGTCATACGCCAGTCTGAGAGAGACTGACTCTCCCCAGCTTCCTACTCTCCTGAATGCCTCGCTCCTGTGTGCCCCCTTCCTGTTCTCAGGAGCTCCGTTATATCCTGTGGAAATCCACTCCCCCTCTGAGAAGGTGGTTTTCCACACACTAGCCTGTTTCCTGCTATTACAGGCAGGTTTCTCCCTAGTCCTGGTTTTAACTGGCTGTTCAAATTGCCTCAGATTTCTAACAGTGGTAGGGGCAGGTCTGCCTGGAGTGAGGCTTTTTCTCCTTATCTTATCCTGCCCTGTTTCTTCTACCTCCATCTCATTATCAGAGCAGAAAACAGCTTGCTCAATAACTTGGTTAGTCACCTGATCAGCTTTCCTGCATCTAGGTGCACTGTGTATTCTCCTGACCACTGGGGCAAAACCCGGGACAGATTCGGGTTTATTATGGCCAAAACCCGAAATGGACTGGGTTTGTCACATTAGGCAGTTGCTACATGTGTTAAAGGTACTCGAAGATATGGTTTTTTAATCAGTCTTTATTACATATCCTATTTTTAATTTCTATTTTAATGTAATTGCCGTATTTATTGGATCTTGTTATTTTGTGGGCTGTTGCACGTTGCTCTGAAGATTGGCCAATTCAAAAAGCTCAATACATAAATATGTTTTTTTAATATCATAGTTCCAGGTTGCTAGAAAAAGCAAAACGTGGAGATGGCCAAAGGCATCAGGATGTCACTGGAACCACACTCTGTTTAATAATTTATTGATGACTTTGCATGCCCATGTTTTGGGAAATGCCTGCATCAGGGGTCCATAATTCTTTATGAGAATAAGCTCAGTTCCCCCAATATTCAGCAAGACAGCTGGCCGGGAATGGTTCTCAGCCAGCTAAATCCTGTTTGGCTGGCTCTCCACTGATTTTCAGCTATCTCCCACTGAATATTCTGTTCACTGGCTAGCCTGGTGACCAGCTATGTTGTGTGACATAGCTGGTCGCCACAGATTTTCATTGACTGGCCGGTTAAGGCACACAGCCAAATAGACCTACCTAAAAAGCAGATCTATTTTTGACCATTAGCCTTAGCCAGACAGCTAATGAAAATTGGCTTGTCTGGCTAAGTTTCCAGCAGCAAACTTTGTCCCGAATATCCAGGATCTCTGTAGCCCACGGAAGGCCTCCCATGGGCTGAATATCAGGACCAGTGCATTTATACAACCACTAAGCTCCTTACACAATAAGTTGATCCAACAAAGGTTCTTATAGGAGTGGCTTTAGGCACCTGGGCCAATTAGATCCTTAGGCCCCTCCCAGTGTATCCCAGGATGCACCATGGGAAAAACCCTGCTCTTCCTGCCCCAAACAGCTGAGTGGCAGGAGGCTGTTTCAGGGCTTCCCCTGACAACTCTCTGTGTATGTGTCAGTCGCTTTCTCTGGTGACCGATTTGATGGGATTACGGAAGAACTCCGGAAACCTCATATGCATGCAAAATTATTTCAACATCAATCACCATTTTCAAATTGGACAATTAATCGGTCCCACAGTGACCCATAGGATTTTAATGACAATTTTTGTGCATCTAACCCTAAATGAGGTCTCACCAGAGTCTTATACAAAGAACATGAATACCTTCTTTCTCCTACTGGCCAATCCTCTCTCTATGCATCCAAGCATCCTTCTAACTTTCACCGTTGCCTTTTCAACTTGTGTGGCCACCTTAAGATCATCACAGACTATCAAATCCAAGTCTCGCTCCTCTTTTGTGCAAAAAAGTTTTCACCCCCTAAACTGTATTATTCCCTTGGGTTTTTGCAGCCCAAATGCATGACTTTACATTTCTTAGCATTAAATCATAGTTGCCCTTCCTCATGTTTTCTCAGGATTTCCAAAGCTGATATCATGCTCATTTCAGTTTTCCAGGTCTCATTGCATCTTGTCAGGTAGAAACCGACATTTCAGCTATCATGCTGTGACTTTCATCAGGGTATGCTGTGAGGTCTGCAGATTGTCTTTGTAAATAGTGGGTCCACTGACCTGATTAGGAACAGGGCAGTCCATTGGTCGCCAATTTTAATTTTGGTGGGAAAGCCAGTTGGTTACAAATTTGAATTTTGTTGGGAAAATCAGTTGTTATTTTTGTTACCAACTGATTTTCCCAACAAAATTTAAATTGGTGACCAACGGAATGCCCTGTTCCTAATCAGGTCAGTGGACCCACTATTTACAAAGACAATCTGCAGACCTCATAGCATATCCTGAAGAAAGCCACAGCATGATGGCTGAAATGTCGGTTTCTACCTGACACAATGCAGCGAGACCCGGCAACTTGCAACATGCACAATCCCAGCTACGGAAACCCTGAGAGAATAAATAACCCAGCTTCATGGGGAATAAATATTTAAACTCACCAGAGACTTTTCCACTCCAGAGGAAAAAGAAAGACCAACTGATTTCTCCACCAAAATTCAAATTTGTAATCAACTGACTTTCCCACCAAAATTCAAATTGGTGACCAACGGACTGCCGTGTTCCCGACTAGGCCACTGGACCTACTATTTACAAAGACAAACTCCAGACCTCACAGCAAACCCTAAAGAAAGCCACAGCATGATGGCTGAAACTTCGGTTTCTATCCGACAAGATGCAGCGAGATCCAGAAACCTGCAATAAGCACTTCCTCATGTTATCCACACCATCAGGGGTGTCTACTCTATTGCAGATTTTGGTATTATTTGCATAGAGGCAAATATTATCAGATAGCCCTTCAGCAATACCACTTACAAAAATGTCAAAATACTGATTTCCTAATAGAAAAAGAAACCCATCAGCTTAAGACTGCAAGCTGTAACAAGTAAATAGCTTTTTGAAGCACTCCAATAGCTTATTCTAGATATTTTTCATCAGATGAATGCCCATATAGAGTAGGGAATAATTCATTTAAACTATGCAAATTGAAACTATTTTGGTTGGTTTGTCCCTGCAAACACAATGACTATATTGAAACAGAAAGGAATAACTTAAGCCACAGGAAATTACGCTGCTCCTTAACAATTGAAACATTTTACAGAGTGCTTTAATCAGCCCAGTATCACTATAAATGAGGTTTAACTGTCATTCTACTCAAGAAGAGAAACTGTATCTTTTATTTTATTTTTCTACCTTTTTCTCAGGCTTGTTAATTTTGATTCCTCATTTTCATTCTAAGCTGTTTCAAGGCTGTAAAAGTGCAGCTCGTGAATAAAAAAAAAAAAGCTGGCTTGGCTCACTGATGTTTCTCTTAAATCATGCTACAGTAATTTTAAAAATAACTTACAACAGTACCAATTTTCCTCTGCCTTTCTTTTTCTTGCTGTGTCTTTAGCAGCTGGCTAAAGGAGGTGATATTGCTCTTGTATAGGTCACTAGGGAGAACCTACTTCGCATAGTGTGTTCAGTTCTGGAGGCCATAACTTTGTAGGGACATAGAAAGAATGGGAGCAATTTAGAGAATAACTGCTAAAGTGGTACCGAGTTGGCAACACATGCCCTATGTACCGAGGCTTATGGAACTACAGTTTAGGAAAGAATGAAAAGGGGAATTGAACAGAAATATTCTTTAGTATTTGGGTTCTGGAAGTCCATATGGTGCAAAATAATTTCTGTTCTTGAAATCCCCACTCCGTTATCATATGGAATTATATTGGTTGGCACTTCAATTATGAATAGAAACCCACTAAGGGCTCCTTTTACTAAGGTGCGTTAGCGGTTTTAGCATGTCCTAACCCCACGCTACGCGCCAAAAACTAACGCCAGCTCAATGCGCTAAGCACTCGCTAAAACCACTAGCGCAGCTTAGTAAAAGGAGCCCTAAGTAGTTCCAAAGATAAACTTCTTCTCTTTATGACAGGTGTGGCTTTGCAAATGATTACAAGGAACTTGAAACAATGGGATGGGTTAAATTTGCCATTTTGGTGGGAGACCGATATGAGAAAATGTTAGTGGAAAAAAAATAAATGAATCGCAAAAATTTATAGGAATCTGGGGTCCATTAGATTCTTTTGTTAAACAGCTTTAATAATACCGTGAACCTGCCATATTGAAGATTTCATATTCGACATCCAGAGAGCGGGGGAGGGGATTGTTTATTTTGTATTTCATGTGTAGTTCATAAGTGCTTTTTAAGAATGTTATTGATGGATAATTTATTACACTTTCTGTAAGATGTTTTTATAAAATCAATACACAATAGTTCAATTTTTTTTTTTTTTTTTAAACCAACAAATGTCTGGCATGTGTTAGGAAAGTTTTAAGAAGGTAGTATTTTCTCATGAATCAGAAGTTGACACATTTGCTCAAATGCTATATTTTTGATTTTTCTTACATGAGTACTGGACGCTAGGGTAGGATAAAGGACCTCCGGTCTATTAAGGAGAGATTTCGTAAACTTCAAGACACAATTAAAGGCACACTACTTCTCCTTGGCTTTCTGTTCTCTTAATTTTCAAGGTAACCTTTCTCTAAAGTTCCATTTTTGGTCTTATCTCAATTTCTGTGGCAAGAACAAACTTTAGTTCTTTCCCCTATCAAATTGTTCATTCCTTCCCTTTCCCCAACCTTTTTAGTTTTATTGTAACCTACCGACTCCCTCCTTTCCTCATATTTCTTTGATGGTTTGACTGTATAACTGTATTTTATGTTTTGTTTATTTTTTGTTCCCTACCCTATTTAATTTTTACATGTATTTGAAACTTTTATTGCACACCACTTAGATTTACCTTTGGTTTTATATTTGCGGTATATTAAATAAATTGAACTTGAACTAACATAGTAACATAAGAACATAAGAAGTTGCCTCCACTGAGGCAAACCAGAGGTCCATCTCGCCCAGCGGTCCGCTCCTGCGGCGGCCCATCAGGCCCATTGCCTGAGCAGTGGTCCCAGACTATCCCTAAACCTACCTCTACTCCTATCTGTACCCCTCAATTCCTTTATCCTCTAGGAACCTATCCAAACCTTCTTTGAAGCCTTGTAACGTGCTCTGGCCTATCACAGCCTCCGGAAGTGCATTCCATGTATCCACCACCCTCTGGGTGAAGAAGAACTTTCTGGCATTTGTTCTAAACCTGTCCCCTTTTAATTTCTCCGAGTGCCCCCTTGTACTTGTGGTTCCCCATAATCTGAAAAATCTGTCCCTGTCTACCCTTTCTATACCCTTCAGGATCTTGAAGGTTTCTATCATGTCTCCTCTAAGTCTCCGCTTTTCCAGGGAGAACATCCCCAGCTTTTTCAGTCTGTCAGTATATGAGAGGTTTTCCATACCCTTTATCAGTTTAGTTGCTCTTCTCTGGACTCCCTCAAGTACCGCCATGTCCTTCTTGAGGTACGGCGACCAGGACTGGACACAGTATTCCAGATGCGGGCGCACCATTGCACGATACAGTGGCAGGATGACCTCCTTCGTCCTGGTCGTGATACCCTTCTTAATGATACCCAACATTTTATTTGCTTTTCTTGAGGCTGTGGCGCACTGTGCCGACGCCTTCAAGGTTGTGTCTACCATCACTCCCAGGTCTCTTTCAAGGTTACTTACCCCTAGCAGTGATCCCCCCATTTTGTAGATGATGGCAGATAACGACCCGAATGGTCCATCCAGTCTGCCCAACCTGATTCAATTAAAATTTTTTTTTTTTTAATTTTTATAGTAACATTTTAATTTTTATAGTAACTAGATCATTATGCGAGTTTTTATACATCACTGACAAGCATTAAAGTGCAAAAAAATATGAGGAAGAAGAAATTGATAGACAGTTTGATTGCTTTAGCTATCATGACCACCCGTTTGGACTTGGAAGACAGGAAATTGATTAATGTCTGCTTTTAGTGGCCAAATATGAAGCAATTTGAGGGGGTGTTGAAAAGTTCTCAGTCCAACCAAGAAGGGAATGACATGGAGTCATGAAACTTACCAGTTATTTCACATATTCACCCCTAAGTTCAACACACTTGACACATTGTATCTGAAGTTTCTATAACTCTTCCCAAAAATACTCTGATGTCTGGTCATCAAAATACTGCTCCACTACTGCAATCACCTCTGAATCACTTGAAAACTGTTGCCCTTTCAAACATTTTTAAGATTTGGAAACAGAAAATAGTGAGATAGAGCAAGATCTGGTGAGTAGGGTGGCTAGTCTATGCACTGAAACCCCAACTGCATCATAAGAATAGCCTTACTAGGTCAGACCAATGGTCTATCCAGCCCAGTAGCCCGTTCTCCAGGTCACTAGTACCTGGCCAAAACCCAAAGAGTAGCAACATTCCATGCTACCCCCATGTCTTAATAACAGACTATGGACTTTTCCTGCAGGAATTTGTCCAAACCTTTTTTAAAAACTGCTATGCTATCCGCCTTTACCACAACCTCTGGCAATGCGTTCTAGAGCTTAACTATTCTCTGAGTAAAAAAAATATTTCCTCCTACTGATTTTAAAAGTATTTCTCTGCAATTTCATCAAATGTCCCCTAATCTTTGTAATTTTTGACAGAGTGAAACCTGTTCTGTTCCACTCAGGATTTTGTAGGCTTCAATCATATCTCCCTTCAGCCTTCTCTTTTCCAGGCTAAAGAGCCCTAACCTTTCCAGTCTTTCCTCATACGAGAGGAATTACATCCCCTTTATCATCTTGGTCACTCTTCTTTGAACCTTTTCTAGCACCGCTATATCTTTCTTGTGTGATAAAGAGACCAGAATTGAATGCAATATTCCAGGTGAGGGCGCACCATGGAATGATACAGAGGCATTATAATATCCTTAGTCTTTATAACCATCCTTTTTTTAAAATAATTCCTAGCATCTTGTTTGCTTTTTTGGTCACCGCCGCACGTTAGGTGGAAGGTTTCATTGTATTGTCTACAATGACACCCAGATCCCTTTCGTGGGCGCTAACCCTCAAGATGGACCCTAGCATCCAGTAACTGTAATTTGGGTTATTCTTCCCAATGTGCATCACTTTGCAATAATCTACATTAAATTTCATCTGCCACTTGGACACCCAGTCTTCCAATTTCCTAAGGTCTGCCTGTAATTTTTCACAATCCACATGCATTTTAACAACTTTGAAAAGTTTAGTGTCATCTGCAAATTTAAAAACCTCACTCGTCATTCCAACTTCCAGATCATTTATAAATAAGTTAAATAGCACCGGTCCCAGTACAGACCCTGCTGCACTTCACTGTTTATTCTCCTCAATTGAGGAAAAATTACCATTTGACTCTACCTTCTGTTTTCTATCCGATAACCAATTCCTAATCCACAACTGAACTTTGCCACCTATCCCATGACTCTTTAATTTTCTCAGGAGCTTCTCATGAGGAACTTTATCAAAAGCTTTCTGAAAATCTAGATACACTATATCAACCGGCTCACCTTTATCCACATGTTTATTCACACCTTCAAAGAAGTCAAGCAAATTGTTGAGGCAAGATCTCCCCTCGGCTGAACCCATGCTGACTCCGTCTCATTAAATCATGTTTGTCTACATGTTCCACAATTTTATTTTTTATAATTGTTTCCACCCATTTTGCCCGGCACTGAAATGAGGCTTACCGGTCTGTAATTTCCCAGATCTTCCCTGAAGCCCTTTTAAAAAATTGGCATAACATTGGCTACCCTCCAATCCTCAGGTATTACAGATGATTTTAGCAACAGGTTACAGATCACTAACAGCAGGTCAGCAATTTCATGTTTGAGTTCTTTTAGTACTCTGGGGTGTATACCATCCTGTCCAGGTGATTTATCACTTTTTAACTTGTCGATTTGGCTTAGTACATCTTCCAGATTTACTGAGATTTTTTTCAGTTCCCCTGAATCATCACCCTTGAAAACCATTTCTGGTTCAGGTGGATCTCTTAAATCATCTTCCGTAAAGACCGAAGCAAAGAATTCATTCATTCTTTCCGCTATGGCCTTATCCTCCCTGAGCACCCCTTTTGTTCCTTGATCATCTAACAGTCCCACATATTCCCTCACAGGTTTTCTGCTTCTGATATACCTAAAAAATTATTATGATTTTTTGCCTCTTTTGCAAGTTTCTCTTCTTATTCTTTCTTAGCTGTCTTTATCAATGCTTTGCATCTAACTTGCCAGTGCTTGTGTTTCTTCTTATTTTCTTCATTCGGATCCCTTTTCCATTCTTTAAAGGATGTTTTTTGGCTCTAATAGCCTCTTTCACTTCACCTTTTAACCACGCCAGCTTTTGTTTCCTCTTCTTTCCACCTTTGCTGATACATGGAATACATCTGGTCTGGGCTTCCATGATGGTATTTTAAAATAACATCCACACCTGGTTTAAAGACCTAACCATTGCAACTGATCCTTTTAGCTTCTTTTTAACCATTTTCCTCATCTTATCATAGTCGCCCTTTTGAAAATTAAACGCCTCTACAATAGATTTCTTTTGTGACGTCACTCCTGGTATCAGCTCAAATTTTATCACGTTATGATCACTGTTTCCCAGTGGACCCAACACAGTGAACTTCTGTATTATGCCTTGCATTCCACTAAGGACAAAATCTAAAATAGCACCCCATCTTGTCGGTTTCCGGACCAGTTGCTCCAAGAAACAATCATTTATGACATCTAGGAATTTTACCTCCCTACCACTCCCTGATGTAACATTTAACCATTCAAAGTTGGGGTAATTGAAATCACTGCTCAGCAGGCTTTGCATTCTATAGTGATTATCATGCTCTTGTCCAAGGGTTATAGTGGTAATTGAAATCATTATTATATTGTTGTCCATTTCTCCAGCTTTCTTAATCTCTGAAAACATTTCTTCATCTGTCTGCTCATTTTGTTCCGGGGGACTACCTTTATATTCCTTCCCTTCACACATGGAATTTCTATCCATAAGGATTCCACACTGCTAAGTATGTCATGCAGAATATTTATTTTATTTGATTCAATTCTCTCTTTAACATATAGCGCAACCCCCCATCCCCCACTCCAATTTGATCTACTCTATCCCTGCGATATAATTTGGACCCAGGTAACACAGTGTTCCATTGATTGTCCTCCTTCCATCAGGTCTCTGAGATGCCTATTATATCTATCTCATCGTTCAGTGCTATACTGTATACTCTAACTCTCCTATTTTATTTTTTAGGCTTCTAACATTTGTATACAGACACTTCAAATTGTGTTTTTTCCTTGCAACTACAGGCTGCTGAGAAGACAAGGAAAATTTGATTATTTTACTCTGCCTTCCTCTTAAACCCTCCTGCCTTTATTTCATCCATCGCTTTGCCAGCCTTGTGAACAGGTGCATTGTCTTGCAAAAAGAGAACTCTTTTCCGCAGCTTCCTTCTCCTTTTTTCTTTCAATGCCTCATTTAAACGGCACAGCAAGTTATAGTGGTATTGTGCATTAACTGTTTGGCCTTCTTGATCCCAAAACACTGTGGCTATGACCTTTCCTGTTGACTTTTGGGTCTTGAATTTCCTTGGTCGTGGAGAACCTAAGTTTTCTTCTGCAGGAATAGGAACTTCATGATGGCTTGGATTTCCACACTTGAAAATTCCACACTTTTCTTTGACATGGGTCAATCAATGATATGAAACAATGTCAAAACATAGCATTCCGATACTGCAAATTGACATTTTGCAAAATAAAATGACACTCTTTTCAGCTACAGTGGCAAAATAGCGTTCAGAATTTAGGAAGTTGGTGGGGCTGAGAACATTTCGGCACCCCCCTCATAGTCACTGAGAGGATCAGATTACATGGAACATAGTAAGGGATATGTGAACCTATACCTAAATACTCTTGCCATGATATAACTCTAGTAATGAATAAATGTTGGACATCATGGGAGGAGGGGTGTTTTGTTGGGCTTGTTTGGATGCATTATATTTTTTCTTTGAAAAAAAAATAACAATAAAGTAACTGACCTTCAAAAATAAAGTACTGGTTTTAATTATATGACTTTTTATTTGTAAGCATTATATAAATATATATATATATATAAATAGAAACTACAGTCAAACCTTGGTTTACGAGTGCACTGGTTTGCAAGAGTTTTGCAAGACGAGCAAAACATTCGCAAAATCGGCGCCTCGGAAACCGAGTTTGACTCGATTTACGAGCGCCATCCCCCGCTCGCGTCCCCCCCCCCTGCGATCCTACATCCCCCCCGAGCACTGAAATGAAATTCCTTACCTCGATTGGGCACCGGCACCAGCACCAATGCATAGGACATGCTGGTGCAGGTGCCCGAAGATCCTCCCTCTTCTGGGCTGGGCGGTGCGTTGGAAATCCTCCCTCTTGCCTGTGCTGGGCTGGACTGGGCTTTGAGCATTTGCACATGCTCAAAGCCTTCTGGTCTCGCTCTCTCTGAGATTCTCAGATTCAGAATCTTGGAGAGAGCGAGACCAGAAGGCCTTGAGCATGCTCAAATACTCAAAGCCCAGTCCAGCCCAGCACAGGCAAGAGGGAGGATCTCCGACGCACCTCCCAACCCAGAAGAGGGAGGATCTTCGGGCACCTGCACCGGCACGTCCTATGCGTTGGTGCTGGTGCCGGTGCCTAATCGGGGTAAGGGATTTTGTTTTGGTGCTCGGGGGGGGGGGGAGGGGATATAGAATCGCAGATCGCGGGAGGGGGGTATGGAGCAGCACCGGTAGCCTCGGGGGGGGGGGGGGAGGAGGTGTAACGGATCAAAGCGAGTTTCCCTTACTTCCTATGGGGAAACTCGCGTTGATATACGAGCAATTTGGTTTAAGAGCATACTTCTGGAACAAATTATGCTCGTAAACCAAGGTTCCACTGTATTTTAATCTATTTCTTTATAATCCCCAGTTGCTATTTTACTTGCCACCATATTTTTAACAATAGGCTTATTAATTAGGAAATACTTATGTTGGGTAGGGTCTGTAAATACATAATGATTGTTCCACAGTCAATAAGATATTTACAAGGGAATTTGAAGAAAAAGGAAGCTTCCACAGCCAACCCTTTTGCTTTAGCTAAATTAAAGCTTTTCTATGAAGCTGAGTCAGCCTGGAGACATTTGGGAACAAATCACAGCTTGCCCACAGAATAATGTTTTTCTTTGGAAAGTAAGCTTTGAGAATTGCTAACTTAGGTTCTTCTGATTGAAGCACAACCAAAGTAGTCTGCTTACTAATAAGGTCTTAAGAGGATTCAAGAAATCTAGACATATCTAAACTATCATGGTATAGTTTCCCCAATAATGTCTTCTCTTAGGACTCCGTTTACTAAGCTGCGGTAGCGTTTTTAGCGCGTGCTGCAGATTAGCGCGCGCTAACCCCCGCGCTGCGCTGAAAAACTAACGCCAGCTCAATGGAGGCATTAGCATCTAAGCCACGCAGAAATTTAGCACGTGCTAGCCGCTACCGCCTCCTTTTAAGCAGGCGGTAATTTTTCGGCTAGAGCACGCTATAGCGCTCGCTAATGTGCGTGCGCTAAAAACGCTAGCCCACCAGCCCTTAAAGTTTCAAGTTTAATTAAAATTTCTTATACTGCCCAATCAACCTTCTAGGCGGCGTACAAAATCATAAAAACATAAAATGTACTTTGGCTAAAAATACAAGTTTAAGCTGACAATGCTTAACCAAACAATAACTCTCGAGACTTTTAAAAACAAAGACAAACAGGAACAAAAGGTAAAAAGGCAAGAACTACAATAGTCAAAGTAAAAGAGAACAATTAGGGAAAAAACAATAGGAGGGGCTGCTATAAATAAAGCTGAACACAATAGTGTTGATCTCAATTGCCCTTAAAAGGACAGTTAGGTGCCTGTAATGTAGGCCAGGGTTTTAAAGGCCTACATTATAGGTGCCTAAATCCTTTTCTACCCCTAAACACACCTTCTTTGGAGTTAGGTGCCACTAGGCACCATGCTATAGGCACCTGTCTTTTATATAATCACACCTAAGAAGATAGGCATCTATCACCCAATTAAGTTTTATTTTTTCAATTATGAGCTTGTTAAAGCTCATAATTGAAGCCAATTTACTAACTGAGCCTTCGATTCTCAAAACTAAAATGTGCCTTTAACGTGCTCGGAAAACTGGTTCCAGCTGGTTTAGCATGCATGTATTTTAGCGGCAGATTATCAAAGCAGCTTACCGTGGTCTTTTCCAAGTTTTCCAGCAGTCTCCGATACTGCCATGCAAATGTAGAACAACGAGGTCATTAATATTAAAATGAGCACTCCGAGCAATTCTCTATAATCGCGGAGTGATTCCCTAACCTGGTGGTGCCATATTTGCGGCCAAAATTTGCCAACAGGTCTGAGTTGTCATAGGCTTACTTTCTGATCAGTGCCTGAGTGCTGACGACTCAGGCACTGACAGCAAAGTAAGGTTTGACAGCTTAGACCCCCCCCCCCCTGCAAATTAAAATAAAACCAAACAACCCCCAAATTGAAGATTGGCAGGAGAGATGCCCACTCTCTCTGGCCACATCGCACAATCACCCACTATAGCGGAAGAGATGCCCACTCTCTTCCATCATTGCCCAACCCCACCATCAATTCCCCCCATGCTCCCAACTCTACACACACCCCTCTCCCCCGCAGCGGGAGAGATGCCAACTCTCTTCCGTTGCCCAAATCCCCTGACAATTCCCCCCATGTCCCCGACTTTACACCCTCAAATCCCCCGACACTTCCCCCATGCCCATGACTCTATACCCCCCTGCAGAGGGAGAGATGCCCACTCCTGCTGTTGCCCAACCCTCCTGACAACTCCCCCCCGTACCCCCGACGATCCTTATTCAGGAAGTCTAGACGGAGGGGCACCTAGCTGCTCTGCTGGCAGGCCCGCCTTGTACAAAATGGCGGGCCTTCCCAATGCCTCTCATAGGAGGGGCCTTAACTAACCTGGGCCAATCAGAGCCCTAGGTCTCTCCCCAGCGCATCCCAGGATGCACCAGGAAGGGGAAGGCCTGCCATTTTGAAAGAGATGGGCCTGCCAACTGGAACAGGTAGGTGCTTCTCCGGCCAGATTTCCTGAATAAGGTAGGGAAGGAGCGGGGAGTCATTGGTGGCACTGGAGAAGCTGTTGTTGGGGGCTATGGGCGATGGCAGGAGAGAGCGGGTATCTCTCCCACTGCCAGGGGGTGTTGGGAAGTTGTGCAACATGGCAGAGAGTGGGCATCTCTTCTACTACCAGGGGGTGTCAGGAAGTTGTACAATGCAGCAGGAGAGTGGGCATCTCTACTACCGATCTTTGATTTTTTTTTTTTTTTTTAAATCTGGGTGTATTCTGCACATGTGCTGATCACTACCACCAGCGACTCATCTCAAATAAATTTAGCAAGCCTGCATTCCGCTCCGCGAACCTCATTTGCATGCACTGTTTTTGGAGAATGACTCGCTTTTTAAAAATTGTTACAAGAATGGCTTCAACCAGTGGCCTGTCAATTTTTACCATAAAGCTTTGAGAATCTTCCCCTGAGGGCTCCTTTTACTAAATGTCACTAGAGGCTTTTAGCAAGCCATCTCACACTATAATCCTCTTACACCATTTATTAAAACCCAGCGTGAGTTAGACACCTAATTTTAGATACCTATTTATTTAGGCACCTTTTATAGAATTTCCCCCAAATGTTTCCAAATGTTTAATAAAATAAAGGATTTTGAAATGAGACACATTTAGAGGAGAATTTCTTAATGTGGGCTACCTTTAAAATGTATCATTTTACTATTAATTCTTGCTGGTTTTAGTACAGGTCCTATTTTATGCAATGAGACCTAGTTATTAATAACTGGAGTTAACAGTAAAATATATCTTAATGGTAGCCTATGTTCAATGGCGTAGCAAGGGGGTGAGAGGTGCCTGGGGCAGAGGTGCTGCTCCCCCCTGCTGTGCATATGCCCCCTTCCCCGTACCTCTAGTTATTCACTGCCACAAGTAATAACTTCAACATATTCCTTGTGACCCCGTCAGCTCTGCTACTGATGTCACTTCCTATTCGCAGCACCTGGAAGTAATGTCAGCGGGAGAGCTGATGTGGTTATGAGGAACACATTGAAGTTGTTGCTCGCGGCGGTGAGGCACGAGGGGAGGGAGGCACGTGATGAGGGGAGGAGTGGGAAGAGGCAGAGGAGGCGGAGAGGAGGAGGGGTGCCAGCATCCCCACCAACATGGCGCTCGGAGCGGACCACCCCTCACCCCTTACTATGCCACTGCCTGTGTTAATAACTTTCCCCTTAGTGGGCTACAGATGATATGATAGCGTTGGCAGACACCAGGAATACTCATTTCCTGGATGTTAATTCCTGTTCCGCTACAGTCTCACTATAATGTTACACTTGTAACAGCCTGAAGAATTCAGCAGTGAGGAGGATGGCTGAATCCTCAGTGCTGTTGCCATTATCTTTTGTGCTGTGCCATTGTCCTCAGTGCTTTAACAAAATTTTCAGTGCTGCTAATATAATTCACCAATAGAATGAAACCTCCTGCAAATTCATCTTCAAGCGGTTGCTGTCCATTGGTTCTTCCTACCATGGTCCAGCATTTCTCTCTTCCCTCCCTCCCTCCCTCCCTACCATTGTATAGCATCCTTCTATCCTGGATCATTCTCCCTCTATTTCCCCTCCCTATTCCTGCACAGCATTTCTTCCTCTCTCCTCCACCCCCATATGTAACATGTCTTCTCCTCTTTCTTACTGTCCACCATTTCTTTTTCTCTCATTCCCTCCCTTGCTACAAACGGAGTGGGGACAAAGAGAGAGCCGGGGGGGGGGGGGAGGGATCCGGAGTACATCTCTCCCACCCCCTCTACTGCCACATCCAACATTTCTATCTCTCCCTTCCGCAGGACCATGTGCAGCATCTTTCGTCCCTGTCCACGAGCCCCATGCCCAACATTTCTCCTTCTATCATCTCTCTCCATCACCATGCCACATCTCACACTCCATTCCCTTCACCACTATGTCCAACATTCCTCCCCCTTGCATCCTTTATATTTGTCCCACTGTTCCCTCTCCACCACCATATCCAACATTTCTCCCTCTCATCTTTCTCTTTTCCATGCATCTCTTCCTCACTCCTCTCCCTTCCTATTCCCAGCATCTCTTTCTCTTCCTCCCTCTCTCCTCACCTCAGCATATCTTTCCCTCCTTCCCTTCCTCCTATATACCAAGTTTATGCTCCCTTTCTCTCTCCCTTCTGTGTCCTAAGTTTAAGCCCCTTCCCTTCCTTCTGTGTCCAAACACGCTCCCACCCTCCCTTCTGTGTCCCAAGTTCGTACCCCTTCTCTCTTCCTTCCTTGTCCCAATGCACTCACTCACTCCTTCCCTCCCTCCCTTCTGTGGCCCAACTACTTCTTGACCCCCTCCCGTGAACTGTTATGGAGCCATCCAGGTGGGCCACCTCCTTCCTGCCTTCCAGCCACACTTGCTTCTTTGAAGGACCACGGGTGACGGTTCATGCATACTGCATGTGGCTGACTCGGAAGCCTTCCCTATGATGTCAGCTCTGAGATCCTAGGGTAGGTTTCTGGGTTGGCTGTGGGTGGCATGATGGGAGCGCTGCTTGCTGCTTTGTGGAGGGTCGAGTGTGGATGGAAGAAGGAGGCATGCTGCTGAGGTAACATGTTCAAATCCCTCGAGGTGCCTCCATCCCTGCAGGATCCCCACAACCCCTGGGGAACCTCTTCTGGATCCCTGTGACCACAGGGGGGGGGGTCCCATGGAAACTTGCAGAATAACATAGAAACATAGAAATAGACGGCAGATAAGGGCTACGGCCCATCTAGTCTGCCCACCCTAATGTCCCTCCCCTACCTTCGCCCTGTGAATAGATCCCTCCCCTACCTTCGCCCTGTGAATAGATCCCTTGTGACGATCCCATTTGGCCTTAAAATCAGGCACGCTGCTGGCCTCGATCACATGCAGTGGAAGACTATTCCAGCGATCAACCACCCTTTCTGTGAAAAATAATTTCCTGGTGTCAGCTCGTAGTTTCCTTCCCCTAATTTTCCACGGATGCCCTCTTGTTGTCGTGGGACCCTTGAAAAGGAAGATATCTTCCTCCGTCTCTATGCGGCCCGTGAGATACTTGAACGTCTCGATCATGTCCCCCCTCTCTCTGCGTTCCTCGAGTAAGTATAGCTGCAATTTGTCTAGCCGTTTCTCGTATGGGAGATCCTTGAGTCCTGAGACCATCCGGGTGGCCCTTCTCTGAACCGACTTAGGGGGAGATCCCATGGGAACCTGCAGACCTAAGGGGGAACCCTGCAGGATCCCTATATTTTTTTTCATATAAAGAAGAGGGTGTTAAAAAATGATTGGCCCTGGGTGTCAAATATGCTAGGTACACCATTGCCGGCTAGACTCATAATTCCAGACCCGATGCTGCAGCAGTAGAGGGTTTGTTTGTTTTATTAAGGGGTGGGGAAGTTGACAAGTTTCAAGTTTATTAGGATTTTATATACCGCCTATCAAGGTTATCTAAGTGGTTTTTACAATCAGGTACTCAAGCATTTTTCCCTCTCTGTCCTGGTGGGCTCACAATCTATCTGGGGCTATGGAGGATTAAGTGACTTGCCCAGGGTCACAAGGAGCAGCGCGGGGTTTGAACCCACAACCCCAGGGTGCTAAGGCTGTAGATCCAACCACTGCACCACACAATCTGTAACTAGTGTTCTTCGTGTGTTGCTGAGATCTCATGGGCTGTTTGTTATACATGACCATTTGTTGAATGTTTTAAAAAGGTTGGGAGGGAGAGGTACTGAACCTGACTATGATCAGGAAAGAGAACTAGCTTCCCTGACTATGCTGTGAAATAAAGCCCACAGAGTCTGCTATTTTGGTGTTTGGTTAGTGTTTGCAATTGCCCCTGATACTTCGGATCTGTTACAGCTGGAGGACTGTTTAATGTTGTTTCTACATGGTAATCAACTCAAGGATTGGTCTACTCCACTCAATATTTTATAGACTCACAACTGAAAGTCTGATATATCATGGGCGCAGCATAAGAAAGGATGGGGGTGCCATGGAGGGCAAGTCCCACAGAGTGCAATTATAGCTTGCTGTGACTATGGTTGCAAACAGCAGGCAACTGCCTAGGGGAGGGGCAAGGGTCAGGTACAGGGGGGTGGGGGGCAAATATCCTCTTTTTTGGCTTCACAAATATGGTAACCCTACTCTAACCACTAGGCCACTTCACTCCACAAAACAGTAGTGCTGCCTCCATTTCATATAGCGCCCCCACCTCACACATACAAAGCATAAAATAATAATCATTATGATGTCAATACATATCTTAATACTATAATTACATTTGATCACATGCATACATCCATATTGGGAAAACAAACATCAATGGCACATACTGCAAACTAATACTATCTCAACTAGACTACTGTAATATAGCACTAGTTCTTTGCTCTAAAACATTGCTATCGCATCTACAACTAGTTGAAAATGCAGCAGTATGACTCACATACGGACTGTAGAAAGTGTACATGTTTAGCTATTAGTGAAGTCTGTTAAATTTCTGTTATTTTCCACAATAAAGTGCAGATATTGAAGGCTAATTTAATCAAATACTGCTAAGATTTTTTTTTCATAAAATGTCTTTTTATCAATGCATCATTGCTGGGTGTGTAGACAAAAGTTATAGATATAATGCTAAGAAATTTGCTCTATTAAGCAACAATAATAGCTTTGAGCGACCCTAGGACGGGCTTTAAAATTATCTTGTAAATTATTTTCTGATCAAGCACAATCAAATTCATGGGAAAAACTTAAATTCACACTGTTTTATCCAATTTTAGGTTTTACTGGACAGCCCTATCCTCCAAATTCCTACAACCCCCCAGGGCATGTATCCAAATATTACATAATGGTTACATAATTATTAAAGGCTTTCTCAAAAGATGCTTGTGTAACCCCTGGGTTCCTATAGTATCCTGTGTTTGTTTATGTGCACAGAAGGCAGGCCAGAAGAACGCTATCAAGTAAAACAAACAAACAAACAAAAAAAAAGATAAATAGGACAAATAGAAATTCCCTTTTCAAATTGATTCACTTTAAAAAAAAACCAAAAAAACAGACTCACCGATTCAGTGAGTCCTGACTCCAGGCATACTGCCAGGCCTCTTAAGTAGCAGCAGCAGTGGCGGAAACCGGCTTGGCAGACACAGCGTGGTGAACAGGCTTCTCCTAGCCTGCCCTGCCATGGCCTTCCCTCTGCCGCTTCACAGATGAGATCACTGATGACGCGGCAGAGGGAAGACCGTGAGAAGCCTGTTCACCACGCTGCCTTTGCAAAGCTGGGCCACCGCCACAACTGATTCTACTTTAGGAGGCCCAAAAGGGGTTGGGGGGTTGGTCGGGAGGTGCTGCACAGGGGAATAGGAAAGATGGAAAGCTGCTGCACAGGGAGGTAGAGAGGAGAGGAAGAATTGGTAGAGATGGGATGGAGAAGAGGAAGAGAGAGATGCAACAGAGGTAGAAAGGGGTGAGAGGGAGATATCCTGCATATGGTGGAGAATAGGAAGACTTGCATGGGGAAAAGAGAGGGAGAAATGGACATAGGGTAGAGAGCAGTGAGAAATGGTTCAAGGGGAGAAAAAAATGGTGCACATGATAATGGAGGGGAGGAAGGAAGAGATGCTGCATGGAGAGTAATAGGTTTGATCCAAGGCACAAGGCAAGGAGAGAGAGAGGGTAGACAGTTGGAAAGAAATGCGAAATGGTGGATATTGGATTACTGTAGATCACATTGGCTGCCAGTATCCTGGCATGTTAAATTTAAGGTTTTGGCGATAGCGTACCATGTATTACATAATGAAACTCAACAGCATTTGAAGTCTTGAGGACTTATGCACCTGAATATTGGCCATAACTACATAACATTTCGAATATCAGTGCTGACTCAGATATTCATTGCCAGAACCTGGACATGGTAATGAGTAGCACTGTTTTAAAAGGTTCTCCCTGCTGCTGGCTGAATATGATCAGACTGCATCTTATAATGGCATTTGTTTCTTAAGGAGACTAGCCCCCTCTTCTATGAAACTGTGATAGCAGTTTCTAGCACGGGGAGCCGCAGTGAATGGGCCCGCACTGCTCCCAATGCTCATAGGATCTCAATGAGCGTTAAAAACCACTAGCACAATTTAATAGAAGAGGGGGTAGGAGTGGTAGGTTGAGAGATTATTACATTAAGTAGTGGTATGGAGTAAAGGCATGCAGTGATGATTTTATGTGTTTTATAAAGTTTTTATGAATGTTGTAGAACTAGAACAAAGGATGTTACAAATACTTTCAAATAAATAAATATATACGTACATAGATAAATAACTAACTAACAGATCCTTAATCCTCTTAACGTTAGGACTGTATATTCAGCAGTCTTAATCTTGTAGGTCAACTGCAAATCCACTTAAAGTTAATTGGATAAGTGATCCAGTTAACTTTAAATGGTCTTCTTATGTCTGAATACTACCCCTCATGAATTTAAAGCATGATTTATTCCCATAAACAGTGAATGAGGCCTTCTTTTTTCACAGAAGGATTGACGTGGCGAGTTTCAGGAGTTCCTCCAACTTGCAGCTCAAAGGGGAGGACATTTTGTGTACAGAGCTGGGTGTATTCCACATAATGGGTGCACTGCTGACTGGAACTTGAATAATATACACCATGACCGAGCCTAAAGATTTAGGGCTCCTTTTACGAAGGTCATCCAATGGTCCCACCGCTTCCTTCGTGGATCATTTCCACTTAATATATCGAAAAAATGGCTTGAAGTTTTTTGCCTCCTTGGCTATTTTTTCCTCATAATCTCTTTTGGCCCCTCTTACTGCCTTATGGCACCTGCTTTTATGTTGTTTGTGTTTTTTCCAGTTTTCATCTGTTTTTGACCTTTTCCATTCCTTAAATGAAGTCTTCTTGTTTCTGATCGTTTCCTTCACTGCTACAGTGAGCCTCGCTGGTTCCTTGTTCTTTTTCCTCTTGGATCTCTTGTTGATACGCATTATATATAGATTTTGTGCTTTAGTGCCTGTGTCCTTAAAAAGGGACCATGCTTGCTCTAGTGATTTTACAGTGCTTATCCTCTTCTTAATCTTCCCCACCATGAGTCTCATCGCTTCATAATTTCCTTTTCGGAAGTTCAGTGCCGTTGCCGTCATTCTGGATCGATGTTTTGCCCCTGTGTCCAGGTTGAAGCAGATCATATTGTGATCACTGCTTCCCAGCGTCCCTTCTACTTCTACGCTTGCACCAGTCCTCGTAGTCCATTTAGAATTAAGTCCAGAATTGCATTTCCTCTCGTATTTTCCTTGACAAGTTGTTCCAGGAAGCGATCGCCTACAGCATCCAGGAACTTGGTCTCCCTAGTGCAGCTGGAGGTGCCTAGGTTCCAGTCTATCCCCGGATAGTTGAAGTCACCCATGATAACTGTGTTGCCTCCCTTGCAGTTGCATTTAATCTCGTCCATCATTTCTCCATCAGTTTCTTCAGACTGCCTTGGGGGTCAGTAGTAGATGCCGATCTTTGTTTCAGTTCCATTTATTCCTGGAATTTTGGCCCATAGAGACTCTACCTTAATTTTCATTTTCAGCGTGTTCTCTCCGGTAGACTCAATTCCCTCTTTGATGTATAGGGCAATACCCCCACCTTTTTGACCTACTCTGTCACTGCAGTATAACTTGTATCCCGGTAGCACAGTGTCCTAGACATTTTCCTCATTTCAACATGTTTCCGTGATGCCGATGATGTCAAGGTTATCTTTTTGTGCCATAGCTTCCAATTCCCCCATCTTATTCTTTAGGCTCCTTGTGTTTGTATACATACACTTGAGTTTGCGGCCTGTTACATTCTAGCATTTCCTTCCCTCTTGTGTCCCTTTTTTTGTTCCTTCAGGATTTCTGTCTTGCCTATGATACAGTGAGTCTTCTATGCTATCTTCCTTCACGGTATCCTCTGGGTATACCGTTTTCCGAACCATCGACTCTTGGTCGACTGTCGGCTTCCCCCATCTTCCTAGTTTAAAAACTTCTCAATTTCTCTCTTGATGTTGCTTGCAAGTAGCCTCGTTCAATCTCCACTGAGGTGGAGTCCATCCTTCCTGCATAGCTTGCTCTTCCCCCAGAACGTTGTCCAGTTGCGCAGAAAGTGGAATCCTTCTTTTTCACACCAGCGCCTCATCCACGTGTTGACTGCTTGCAGCTCCGTCTGCCTCTTCTCGTCAGCCCTGGGTACCAGCAGAATCTCTGAGAATGCTACCTTCAGTGTTCTGCTCTTCAGCTTCCTCCTAGCATCCAGAACTGGTCCTTCAGTCCTTATCTGCTGTAGTTCCTGTTGCTCACATTGTTTGTACCCATGTGGATCACCACCGTCGTATCTTGCTCTTCCATGCTGTCGATGATCCTGTCAATGCAGCTCACTATATCTTCTATCTTGGCTCTGGGTAGGCAGGTCACCAGCTGATCCTGTCTTCCTCCCACTATATGGCTGTCGACTTGTCTGATGATGGAGTCCCCCACGATGATTGCTGTCCTCTCTTCTCTTGTCTCTCCAGCTGAAGATCCGTGTCCTCTGCGCACTTCCATCTTCCCTCATCCTAGCGTTGGCTTGCACCGGACTCATCTTCCTTTGGGTTCCCTCCACTGCTTCCAGGTCTTACTGTCACCCATTTCTTCCTTGTGGTTGTCCTCAAGGTGGTCCTTACTCACTGTAGGTGTATCTTGGCAGTTCCACTGTTGCTGGTGATTCTCCACGGCCTCCCTGTATGCCTCCTTGTTGAACTTCTCTAACTCCCGGACTTCTTCCTCAATGGTTTTCTCTTTCTTGAAGTTTTCTGCCTCTCTGTTTTCCTCCTCCACTGCTTGAAGTGCTTCTAGTTCCAGTATTCTGCCTTCTAGGAGTCTGACTTGTTTCTTCAGACCCTCCAGTTCCTCGCACCAAGTGCATACATAAGACCGCCTCCCAGAAGGGAGGTAGTCATACATATGGCAAATGGTGCAGAAAACTGGGTAGCTCAACATCCTGCTTCTGTCTGCTGCTTCCATTGCTGTCCTCTCGCCAGTCTGTTGTCTGAAGGGATTCTCCCTGTTTCCTTATGTAGCGTCCTTGGTGTTACTTTGAGGTCTCTCTCCTGATTTTAAACCTGCTACCCTTGCTTGCTTGTTGCTTGTGTGTCCTCTGTGTCTGCTGTGGTTGCTCTTTGCAGTGACTCGTCCCTTCTTAAGGCCCTTCACAAAGGCACTTTCGCTAAGGCGAGCGCCTTTAACGCTCGCCTTTGAAGCACGCCGAATGGCTGAGTGCCCTTGGGCCCTCCCATTTTAAGGAGGAGCTCTGGTGGATGACTTCGGGGGGCGGAGCTACCTCTCACCAATGCCCCTTGCTCTCTCCTGCTTCTTCTTCCCCTCTCCTGCGCTTTTCTCTCCTTCTGCTTCTCTCTCCTTCTTCTTCTCCTTTCCTGCTTGCCAGCCCAAGCCTGATTAACTCAGCTCCATTGGCCCCTCCCCTTTTAAGGAGGAACTCTGGTGGATGACATCGGGGAGGGGGTGGGCAGAGCTACCTCTCGCCGATGCCCCTTGCTCTCTCCTGCCTCTTCTTCCCCTCTCCTGTTCTCTCCTGCGCTTTTCTCTCCTTCTGCTTCTCCTAGGCTGTTCTTCCCTTCCATCCCCTTTCATTCCTTCCGCCACCCTTCTTCTTCTACAAGTCACCTAGAACTTGTTTAGGTTTGTGCGACACACAAATACTTGATTAGATTAGATCCCGGTATGTGTTGCGTTAGTATAAAAACTTGCATTGAAAAATCTTGCACTGTAACTATGGCAAATTATAATCTGTTAACTGTGTATTATGTATGTTTAACCTGTAACCCGTTCTGAGCTCTTAGGGGAGAACAGGATAGAAAACAAATTAATTAAATAAAAAAAATAATGGGTGATAGTCCTCTGGTTTGAAATGTTTTGTTTTGTACTGAAGAACTGCTGTACAACACATCGCTAGGGTTACTGCTTTTGTTCATTGTATTGCTTTTGAGAAATTCTAAATAAATAAACAAACCTCTCCACTAAATTGCTCTAACAACGAACGTGAGCGCTATCTCATAGAAGAGAAGGAAAAAGCCTCAGATATTGGTGAGCCATCAAAACGTCTCTACCACTCATATCACCGGCACAAAAAAACTTCAATTCTTGTTACAAAATAGTGTGACTTTTTCCTAACATTCACAACCCCCATTTTTGCGCTTTTTCCCCCCCCCCCCCAATATCTACTTTTTTTTCAGTGTTTAGCCCAGTCCCGCTATCCATGCTCCGAGTTAAGTTTGGTTTACAGAATAGCACTTACAGCAGATTTCTGTGCCAAACTTTGGGTGCAAGGATTTACACCATCTGAAACCTGGCGTAAATCTTGGCATGGCTCCCCAGTATTCATTAATACTGTGTACATCTTCAGTGTCGGTCTTGACTTGCTCAGGGACCCTCCCCTGGCCATGCTCACTTTTGAGTTGTGCGCGAGATGCACGCGAATCCAGATTGTTGCCAATTAACTCAGTGGTGCTAATTGGCTCATTAGCCAATTTAGTTGTGCACATTTCGTAGCACAGCAGACGATTTTGTGCATGGAAATTTGCATGCCGTTTATAGAATCTGTGGATAGTGCACAATTACGCTTGTAAGTGCAAGCTGTGTGCTCAGCGGTATTCTATAATGTGACTACACAAATGTCAGCGCATAAAGGCAAGGTGACATGCGCATGGGTGAAGCATGGACAGGGCATGGAGGTATCTCTTGCATACAAGACTACTTATGAAATACTTTAAATTGCATGCAAGTGCCATGTTTAGACGTGCCAATTTAGGGCTGCTATTGACATGAAATAAGGGGAATGCCAAAATGTACATGCACCAATGCTGACATACACTAGTAATTTGTAATGGAATTTGGGCACCCAGATGCCGTTATAGAATTAGTGCTCTTGCATAGCATTGAGTTACCTAAATTGTGGCACTCAGTTTTAGAATTGCTCCATGGTCTCTACTGCCAGCATTTTCTTTTCTTCTAAGCAATCGCAACGTTAATGAGGCCAGTATCTGTATATATGGTTGACTAGGTCCATCTACCGTGTTTCCCTATAAATAAGACAGTGTCTTATGTTAATTATAGGCCCAAAAAACACACTAGGTCTTATTTTCGGGGTATGTACATGATCATCTCTCCCTTCTTCTCCTTCACCCCAATTCTTCCTCTTTCCTTTTTCTCCCCCACATGTGCACCATCTTTCCTCCCCTCCCTCCCATCCCTTGTGCAGCAGGACCATTGCCAAGCTTCCCTTCCCTCCCTCCCATCACTTGTGCAGCAGGACCCTTACCCAGCTTCTATCCTTCCCTCCCTCCCATCACTTGTGCAGCAGGACCTTTACCCAGCTTTTATCCTTCCCTCCCTCCCATTCCTCATGCAGCAGAACCCTTGCCCAGCTTCCCTTCCCTCCCTCCCATCACTTGTACAGCTTACCCAGCTTTTATCCTTCCCTCCCTCCCATTCATCATGCAGCAGAACCCTTGCCCAACTTCCCTTCCCTCCATCCCATCACTTGTGCAGCAGGACCCTTACCCAGCTTCTATCCTTCCCTCCCTCCCATCCCTCATGTAGTAGGACCCTTCCCAGCTTCCCTTCCCTCCCTCCCATCACTTGTGTAGCAGGACCCTTACCCAGCTTCTATCTTTCTCTCTCTCCCATCCCTTGTGCAGCAGAACCCTTGAGTGAGCACCCCCCTCAAGCACCTGCCCCCCACAATCACCCACCCCTACAGCTGAACTCCCATCCTTACCTCCCTCCCATCCTAACCCCACCAACCGCGAGTGAGCCCTACATACCTCCCTAAGCAGCGTCAGGCCGGCAGCACTCTTTTTTTAAAAAAAAATTATTTATTAATTTTCAAAACTTCAACAGTGCAATACAACAAATGCAACATATAATGATATAACAAAAGCACATTCAACTTTCACATGTTAATAATCAACTATTTTCTCCCACCCACCCATCCAATAATCATTCAATAAAACACAAAAACATATATTACCATATAAAACCTTACCCTATTCTGAATATTGATATCTTCCCACCCATCCCAAGTGTGAATATTCAAAAATCAATTTATGACATAAATAACCCCCCTCCCACCCTCCCCTGGATATGTACCAAAGTAAACAAAAGACTGACTCACAGTCAACAATCAATTATAATGAGGTAACATATGATGCCAATGGGCCCCATATCAATTTAGATATATTACCTTGCCCCAAATTCTCAGCATTTATTCTTTCAAATCTATAACCAGAGCAAAGATTTGCCCACCAGAACAAAAAATTTAAATGATCACAGTTCTTCCAGTTTCAAGTGATCGTGTGGATGGCTATCCCAGTCATTATAAGGAAAAGACGACCTTTATATAAACAGGCTGCTTTCGGCCTTGTCTGCCCGTGAATTCACTCTGCCGCGTTACTGATGAATTCCAGGACTAGGGCTTATTTTGGGGGTAGGACTTATATTAAGACCTACCCCGAAAATCTTGCTAGGGCTTATTTTCGGGATAGGTCTTATTTTTGGGGAAACACGGTAGTTGCAGGATGCTCTCTGGATACCACCAAACTGTCTACAGTATATTGCCCTGTTTTAAGGGAGTTCTGTCCTACTAATTACAGACTAATCCATTTTTTTTTGTCTTTACTACCTTGCTGGCCAGTCACATGCATAGCTGCTGATCTATGAGCCTTTTAAACAGTAAATTGTCAACAGTGTGCTAGGAATAGATAATAAGGTTTACCATAGTTGTCAACACATATCAAGCCGAATGTGAAGACAGGTTGAAGATTTTAACAGTGTGGAGAATATAGACTAGCAAACACTATTGCAACTTATCACTCTTAATGGGGAAAAGTGACCCTTATAAGCATCATCATTATGAGCTGTCACACTGGAATAAGACGGTGCCATAAAAGTGCCGACCTTTGTCTCTACAAGGACTGAAGTTGCCAGAAGACAGGTAACCTATTGCCTTAACATTTTCTCTGCTATTTTGATTGCCTTCCACCCACACATTTAGGCTGATTTCTCAGTGAGAAAGACAAAAGTCAAATCTCCCCCCACCCCAACCTTCTATTTGGGGTTTACATTGCATAACAAACTGAAACTTTCCTTATATTATTTTCTAGTTTTTCCTATTGTTAGTTAGTGGACATTTGAGGAATAATTCTGTAGAGGTTGCCTCGCATTAGGTGCCTCAAATATATGCACTAAGCATGAATTCTATTGTGGAAATGATATATGTAATTGCCATTATGGAAATCAATGTAATTCTGCATTTACTGTATTAGCTTTGGGTTCAACCAATTATGCCATGTCCAATGGTGGTTGTAAATGTTTGTGTCTCAATGCCGTCAACTGTAGCATAGTGAGGGTGAGAGGTGCCCTTCTTCACCCTCTTCTCCGGCCTCCTGCTCCTTCCCTGCCCCCCCTTGCCACACGCGCACCCCCCTTCCCTACCCTGCACCTCTTTTAACTTCCCCGGCGCGAGCAGTATCACCACTCACTGCCCGCATTGGCTCTCCTTCTGATGCCACTTCCTAGGCATGGTACCCGGAAGTGATGTCAGAGGGAGAGCCAATGTTGGAGTTGCTGCTTGCGCCAGCGAAGAGATAGAGGTAAAGTGGGAGGGAAGTAAAGACGTGTGTGCAGCGGGGGAAGGAGTGGGAAGGAGCGGGGGGGGGGGAAGTATGTAGAAGGAGGGGTGCCGGCGCCCTCACCAAGGCAGTGCCTGGGGCGGACCCCCCCCTTACTATGCCCCTGGCTATCAGTTATGCATATAACTGACAGGATTCTATTACCTTAGCATGTAAATATAGAGCACAACCCTGATCTGTCCCTGTCTCTCCCATGTCCACATCCCCTTGCAGTTATGCACTGTAAAATATGTGTGCTAAGATTAGAAAATACCGACTAAAGCAGTGTAACTGCGAGTTACTGCCAATTAACTCCAGTTCTCACCGATTACTGGTTGTGCCAATTAGCAATTAATTTTTAAATTAACTTAAGAATGTAACTGTAGATATTCTATGTCTTGAGCATGCAATTTTGGCCAAGCCTGGTTCTGAATTTACACCCCAAAGCAGTGTGGGATTTATAGTCTCTGATTCTACCCTTTGACATCCATGCTGCATGTCCCATAATGCATCAGGATAGGCTTGTCAGAAAGCCATGATTGAAAGTTGATGGAAAATCCCATTCTTATAGTACAAAATTGCTTGCCCCAGGGAGCAACTTTTGACAGATATGTGAAGGCCCATTTTGAAGGAATGTAGAAACTGAAATTGAGACATTCAGGCACTTTTGAAAGCTTTATGTGACACAGGCAGATAAAACATAACAGCCAAAAACAGGTTGCCTCTTAATAGATTCCATCTCTATAAGCAGCAAGAGGCTGCTTCAGGTCTTCTCTTGCTGCTCAGCTGTTTGGGCTTCTGCTGGCTCTGCACATGTGTCAGTCACTTTTCCACGACTGATCGGATGGGATGATGGCGAATCTTTGTGAAACTCATTTGCATGCAAAATTGTTTCAACATTGCAGTCTCAAAATCAGACAATATGCAGGCACTACAGTAACCTGATGGATTTTACCGGTGACATTAGATAATCTGGCCCTTAGTGTGAGGTCACTGAATAACAGTTTTGTGATGTAACATTTTTCCAGGTTAGATGACATGGGAACCCCACAACATTAGCACTCCTTCTACCAAGATGCAGAGATCATATACCATATGCCATTTATATGAGACAAGTTACTACTTTTCAATGATTGGGACCGCAGACTGCTGATTTTTATTTGGGATGAAAATATGTTTTTTGATACTTTGTAAATAATTATAGTTTTTTTGTTTTTTTTGAATGGTCCTCTGGACAGTTTGTTTTACCGATATACACGAGTGTGTGTGTGTGTGTGTGTGTGGGGGGGGGGGGGTTGTCAGATGTAAATGTAATCAACCGAAGAGACTTTGTTATGGTCCAAAAAAACATGAACTTACTTTGCTTTGTGATTAGCACAAATATATGCCACAACAGAAGAACAAAATCCTCCGCAAACCAAACCCAACACCAAACAACAGTGGTGGAGACAAACCAGTCAGGATGACATTAAAGAAAACCCAACACGATTTGTGTTTCAGCCCTTAAGGCCTGCATCAGGAGTCTATGAAAACAGAGAAACAATAAATAAACTTGATAATCTGGACAAACATAAAATGTATATAAAATGGTTAGCTAATATAAAAATTATGCATATATCAAATTGAATACAGAAATAAATAACAATTTGTCATATAAAATGAATATATAAATTTACAACAAATAAAAAGAGAGAAGCAACGTACCCAAATGCTATGCTGGTTTCACAAATCTATATTGTTCAGACCAAAAAATCTAATCATTCTGAAATAATGTCATCCATTGGTTATTGTAATAAAGGCATATATACGTAATCATTGCTATCCTGACTGGTTTGTTTCCACCGCAGTTGTTTGGTGTTATAGCACAAATATACAACCTATATACATGGCAAAAAAAAAATAAAGCCAACTCTGCCGTCATGACAAAAGAACTCTGTGTTACCCAAGCATCCTCCACAATCAGGACCATGTTGCCGCTGTGTACTGCAAGTGTATTGGCTTGGTATATATGTTTTCCTATTCTGACCCAGATTCAACATGTGTCCTCCTCCTCCTCCCTCCTTAATGACCCTTATCCACCTGTACCTCCTGGCTGTTTTCACCTTTTTCAATGTTTTTTCAATTTTTTTTTTTTTTAGGGGGCCAGAGATGCAACTATTTTTCAGCCCCGTTCTTGTAAAATATGTTCCATTTCCTGCATGTTTTCTCCCCCACGTCAATATTCATATATCCACAAGCTATCTAAAATGGTACTACTCATGTATGTTTCCATCTCCTACCTCTCCCATGCCCCGGGAATGTTGCTTTATAATGGGACAAAAACTAACTAGGTTGTAAGTGGATGGCGTCGAGAGCAGACGCCTGAGCGGACAGCGCTGAATATCGGCTGAGTGTGACTCTCTCCTGTTTAATATGAGGACGAGGAAAGGGACTACTCGCCCTAACCCTCTGGCGGCTGAAACCTCCCAGCGAATGACACAGCCGACTATATTCAGCATGCTAGCCCGTTCGGGCGACGATCACAGACCTACCTCGGAGGTTATTTCAGGTTCAACTGTGAACCTCAGCGCGATACCGAGCCAAGCATCGTTGAGCCCGAGCAGAGACTGGTTCCTCCCCAACCCAGAAGTGTTACAGTGCAAGGAGCATCTGGTGTCCGGTTACCCCAAGAGAGAAGTGAGGATTCCAGCATGAGAGGGACGCCTTCACTGGACTCATTGGTGGAAGGAGCAGGTCATTTCCATCTGTATTCTCCTAGCACAGTTAAAGAAGACCTAGGAACTGCTTCAGGTGAGAATACCATCAATTTTGGGGAGTTGAAAAAGTCAGAGAAGGTTGATTTAGAAGCGCTCTGGCAAGCCATATCGGTTATGGACTCCAATCTAAAATTGACTCTTTCAGCTATTAAAACTGATTATGGGACTGTCCATTCTAAGGTAGAGCAACAGGGGGTATTACTATCTAATTTGAAGGAAAAAGTAGAGACGCAAGAAGTTAAGATTAATGAAATGAAAGCGGTTGAAGTAGAAATGGTTAAAAGAAAGATCATATATCTCACGAAAAATGGAAAATTTTGAAAATCAATTGAGAGAGAACAATTTAAGACTTTTAAATTTTCCTAAATGTCCTATCATCTCACCAGTGGAGATGGTTAGAAAATACTTTCAAGAGACTTTGGCCATACCGTTGGAAAATTTGCCCCCTATTGTGAGAGCTTATTACTTTAACTTTAGGAATTCTCAATGTGAATCTACTCCAGCTGAATTGCCTGTAGATAGACAGGCGGATATGAACTTATCTTCATTTTTGGAAACTTCTTTAGAAGTAGTTACTGATAGAACTACTATGCTTGCGATTCTTACTTTGGAAAGTGACAGGGAATTTGTTCTTCATCTATATTTCCGTCATATGAATGACCAGTTTTTAGGCTCAAATGTTAGAATTTTTCCAGATTTATCTCAAAAAACCCAGAGACGTAGGAAAGAACTCTTGGCCTTGAGGCCTAGAGCTCTTGCTCTGGGGGCAACATTTCTTGTTAAGTATCCTGCAAAATGTTTTGTTACCTATCAGAATAAAAATTTTTTGTTCTTTGAGCCTAAACAACTTACAGAATTTATAGAGTCAAGAGAAAGGTTGGTAACCGTACCTGATGTTATATGATTTGCCAGCGGCTGTAGGAAGGTGTATCTTTTGCCATCTCTTTTGTAATAGGTTAATAATTTCCTCAGTTTAATTTCTATTCTTGATCTCTTAAATTGTGGACTAAATAAGAATTATATTTTCTTTTCTCTATATTTAGTATTTATAAAATTATATTTCTTGATCTGTAACAAGTTATGTATAAGCTTGTAAAATTGAAAATGCAATAAAAATTAAATACAACACACACACAAAAAAGAAAGTGACCAAAGCACATCTTAACTTAGAGCTCCTTTTACTAAGGTATGCTAGGGCTTTAACACGCGGAATAGCACGTGCTACAGTGCCGCGCACGCTAGACCTTAACGCCAGCATTGAGCTGGCATTAGTTTTAGAAGTGTAGCGCGCGGTAATTTCCATAACATAACATAACTTTATTTTTCTATACCGCCTTAATCAGAAGAATTCTAGGCGGTTTCCACAAAAGAGAAAAACTGGACAATCAGTGACATACAAAATAATAAGAAAAGGAACACAGGCCGTTATCTATATATATAAAATCGGAGGTATGTATGTGTTTATGTATGTGTGTGTGTATGTGCCGTGATCACGCAAAAACGGCTTGACCGATTTGAACGAAACTTGGTATGCAGATCCCTCACTACCTGGGGTGATATGTTCTGGGGGTCTCGCGGCCCACCTGCACACGTGGGCGGAGCTACAAACAGAAAATCAGATTTTAACCATTCATGTCAATGGAAAAAATGTAAAAAGCTGCCATTCTCACAGTAATTCAAAAACGGCTTGACCGATTTGAACGAAACTTGGTATGCAGATCCCTCACTACCTGGGGTGATATGTTCTGGGGGTCTCTCGGCCCACCTGCACACGTGGGCGGAGCTACAAACAAAAAATCAGATTTCACCTATTCATGTCAATGGAAAAAATGTAAAAAGCTGCCATTCTCACAGTAATTCAAAAACGGCTTGACCGATTTGAACGAAACTTGGTATGCAGATCCCTCACTACCTGGGGTGATATGTTCTGGGGGTCTCGCAGCCCACCTGCACACGTGGGCGGAGCTACAAACAGAAAATCAGATTTCACCCATTCATGTCAATGGAAAAAATGTAAAAAGCTGCCATTCTCACAGTAATTCCAACTATAAAACACTTTCTATGACACTATAACCACTAGGGACATCGTTTCTATTCTACCACGGACACCATACATATAAAGTTTGTATGTTCTAACTGTGTTTGTAACTGTTTCCTTCATGCACCCCAGTTCATAATGTTATTACATTACATGAGTACTCACATATGCTGCACTAGGAACATTCCATTCTGAACCGGGAAAAAACTGCATGGAGTTTCTTTTCAACCTGAGTTTCCACATATTGAGTTGTTTAAATCAATACTGAAACTTTTGGATGCCACTTATTCCAACAGATCTTCCTTTTCAGTTTAAGATATTGCAAATTCCAGTGAGACTTGCATTCTCTATCACAATCAACAAATCACAGGGACAGACTATTACATACTGTGGAATGGATTTAAGATCCCCCTGTTTTTCCCATGGACAACTCTATGTTGCTTGCTCAAGGGTGGGTTCACCCAAGAATTTATATGTTCTTGCTCAAATGTTGTTTATAATCAAGTTTTGTGTTAGTTGTATTGTATTCATTTTGTCAAATATTTCACATTATAATTTGAATATTGTACTTTTTATAAAGCTGTAAAAAAATAATTTCATTCACCACTATAAAGTATCTTTATTTGAATCCATTTACAGTGTTATTGCTATAATTAAATACCCGTGCAACGCCGGGGCATCAGCTAGTATTTTAAAAAAGACATTAAAAATTTAAAATTAATAGGAGTAAAATTAATTATGTTAAAGATAAAAGCACAGATTAAGAGATTAATTTGTCAAATAATACAGTCTTAATTTCTTTTGTAAAAGCGCCTTAGGACAGCATGGCTCTGCTGATATAATTACCCAACCAGGACTGTTATTTGCTTGCTTGAAAAGCAAGCATCCTGTCTAAATAAGACCTAAGTTTATGGCCTAAAATCTTCGGGTAAGCAAATAGGTTACAATTCCTGTTTATCCTCATGGGGTGCGTTAAAAACGCTAGCGCACCTTAGTAAAAGGAGCCCTTAATGTAACCCCAGATCCAAAGCCACTATTCAGTGTGTTTTTTTTTTTTTTTTTTAATCTTTATTCATTTTATACGTACAATAAATGTGATAATAAGTAAACACATTTGAACATTGAAAATATCACTTAATATTCAACAACAATACCAATCATAAAATCTTATCTCCCTCCCTTCCCACCCCTTCATAATAAAGTAATTGAATTACTTTATATAAGATGTTATACTAAAATCTCCCCCTCTCCCTGAAAAATGAACTTGTAGAATTAAGGGAAAAGTAACAACTAATCATTACAAAATTTTGTCAATAGTTTCCACACATCTTGAAATTTCCTAATGTACCCTCGCTGTGTTGCTATTACTCTTTCCATTTTATACATATGACATAATGAATTCCACCAAAAATTATAATTTAGTCTACTCCAGTTCTTCCAGTTATAAGTAATTTGTTGAATGGCAACCCCAGTCATTATGAGTAATAGCTTGTTATTATTTGAAGAAATCTGACTTTTTGCTCTCATTGCCATACCAAATAGCACAGTATCATATGATAATGCCACTGGGTTGTCTAATAAACAATTAATTTGGTCCCAAATTGATTTCCAAAAATTCATAATAAATGAACAATAGAATAATAAATGATCTAAAGTCCCTGCTTTGAGATGACAATGCCAACATTTATTAGACTTAGAGCTAACCAATTTTTGTAACCGAACAGGGGTCCATAATGCTCTATGTAACAGAAAAAACCATGTTTGTCTCATAGATGCTGACACTGTACATCTCATCCTCCAAGTCCAAATTTGTGGCCATTGAATACAGAAATAAATAACAATTTGTCATATAAAATGTCATATAAAAGCATCAAATTTCTGCATCTCACTATTCAGTGTTTTAATTCAGTGTTTAAACCCCTATTACCGCAAACAGACTTTGTTTTTTTTTTTTTTTTTTTTTTAAATAATCAATTTTATTAATAATTTCCAATACAGCAGGGAAATAGAAATTTACAAACTGAAAAAATTAGGTAATTACCTTGATTACACTTAATCATAACAACATTATCCCTCTAGCCCACATTTATGAAGGACCATTCAAATTTTTATACTCGTCAACAATAAATTACATAATCAAGAGAGTAATATAGATTTTTTAAAAAAGAGAAAACAAACAAATAGGTAATGAATTAAGGGCTCCTTTTACGAAGGTGCGCTAGCGGTTTTAGTGCATGCACCAGATTAGCGCGTGCTGTAGCGCGCGCTATCCGAAAATCTACCACCTGCTCAAAAGGAGGTGGTAGTGGCTAGCACGTGTGGCAATTTATTGCGCGCTATTCCGTGCGTTAAGGCCCTAGTGCGGCTTTGTAAAAGGAGCCCTAAGTTACCCTCTAACAGATATGCTGATGAAAATTTTTTTTCTCGACTACTCACAGATTTCAGGAGCCAATTACATTAATGCCATTCTCGTTGAACTAAAAACTGTTCTAGTTGATTTACATCCCCAAAAATATATTCATGATCTTGGAACTTAACTATGCATTTACAAGGAAACTTCCGGTAATATGTAGCACCTAATGATAATACCCTAGCCTTCAATAATAAAAAAGCCTTTCTTCTTAACTGCGTGGCCTTAGCCACATCAGGGAAAATAAGAATTGTATCTCCACAAAATTTAGCTGACTTGTTTTTAAAATATGTTCTCATTATTAATCCCTTATCTGATTCATTACTACATATTAACAGAAGAGTGGACCTAGTAGAAATCGTATCTTTAGAGTCTTCCAAAAAAGTTGTTAGGTCAAATTCTACCAATTCCAATTGGTCCATTCCCTGTTCTAAAATTTTCTCTTTTGAGGAATATAATAGCAATTAGAAATACTTATAGAACGTGTGCCTGGTAAACCCAATATTTCTTTAAAGTACAGTACTTACGTATTAATATTTCTGGAGTTAACAGGTAGGTGATAGGAAAATTCACCAGGCGCAGATTCCTAGCTTGATTTTGATTTTCTTTTTTAAATTGAAATTTTATTGAAATTTTACAAATACAAAAGTATAAGAATGAAATAAAACAATAAGCTGCAGATACCAAAATATACATAATAATATGCAAAATATAGTACAGTGGTACCTCGGTTTACGAGTGCACCAGTTTGCGGATGTTTTGCAAGACGAGCAAAACATTCGCAAACTTGGTGCCTCGTAAACCAAGCTTGTCTCGCTGTACGAGTGCCCCCCCAGCGATCCGGCATCCCCTCCAGCGATCTGGCATCCCCCCCGCTCTCATTGCCCCCCTCTACCGCGATCCTACTTCCCCCCCCCCGAGCAGTCAATGAGAGAGAGACCAGAAGGCTTTGAGCATGCGCAAATGCTCAAAGCCAGTCCAGCCCAGCCGCGCCAGAAGAGGGAAGATCTTCGGGCACCGGCACTGGTGCCAAGTCGGGTAAAGGGTGTCATTGACTGCTCGGGAGGGGGGAAAGTAGGATCGCGGTGGAGGGGGGGATGCTGGTTCGCAGGGGGGGAAGCTGGATCGCGGGGAGGGGTTTGGAACAGCGTCGGATTCCTCAAGGGGGGGAGAATGGAGCAGCGCCGGTAGCCTCGTGGAGGGGGGGGGAGGAGGTGGAACCAATCAAAGCAGTTTCCCTTACTTCCTATGGGGAAACTTGCTTTGATATACGAGCAATTTGGTTTACGAGCATGCTTCTGGAACGAATTATGCTCGTAAACCAAGGTTCCACTGTATAGTTAATATACAAAGTAAAGTTAATTGGGATTTTGATTTTCTATTGATTCAAATTTAGAATGAATCATAAGTGAGTCTTTAATCGCAGAAGTTGATGTTTTCTGTAAAATAGTGATACTAGCTTCAAGTTTAATTGTTCTTTTGTCCAAGATTTTTAAATTTGAATCAATATTTTCAATTTTATTTACTACTTCTTGTGCGAAATCGACATTATATTTGACTACTGATTTCAACAACTCCTCTACTTGAGAGTATTCAATTCCCACAAATCTTTTAAGGTAATGTCCTGTGAGTTCTTTGTGGATACAGTTCTCTCAAGCAATGATCCTTCTAAGGTAATTACTTTGGGCATTACCCCAAAAACTACCTGATTCTCTGAGGAAGGCTGAGGAAGGAACCTTTGGAAGCCACTTCGGCACCTAATTCACAGGATAACACAGGAGGGGGAGGAGGAATCCTTTCTAAATGTAACCCCCTCCTTCTCAGACGAGGTAAAAGGTATCCCTCTTGAAATAAGATTTGTTTTGTAGTTGTACACACCGAGGGTTAAATTGATACCTTTCCCCAGGAGAAGGGGTGAATTACATAAACAAAATAATAATATATAATAATATGGTATAACCTTGAAATAAAAATAGTTATTAAACATATAATAAAATAAATAAAGAAGCACTAAGGATTCAGAATTTAAATTAGAAATAATATTTAATAAACAAATGCTGTAAATCAAATCTAAACAAAGAGATTCTACTTCCCCTCTGTAAAGTTCTTCTTTTTCCTCAGATTTGGGTATTTGAGGCTTTATGTTCTTGCTATGTAGGGGTACCACGTAGGCACGCTGTTGCTAGCAGACTCTCTCTTGCTGGAACCAACCTATTACTCTGACTTAAACAAACCAATAAGGGAAAACCCTATCCTAATCTAATAACCCCCAAATTGCCTAAATATACTTTCTAAGCTAAAAAAAAATAGATAATTGATGTTCCCTATACTTTTTCCCTCCCCAGAATTTCCTATTTCCAAAATCACTCAAATTTCTTATATCTCAAAACACAAATAAAACCCAAAGTCTCAATAAATTTTACAGAAGATATTAAACTTCCAAAACAGTTTATCAAATTTTCTTCACCAATATTCCCTTATGACATTACACAGAAATCTCCCAGACTATTTCTAACACCCAATAGTCTCACAGATAAAACAATTCTTCACATCCGCCAGAAAGAAATATTTCAACCTTGGAAATTACCAGAATCTATGAATCAAACCAACTTCAACCACAACTTACAATTCTTATTCAAAATTCAATAAAATCAACTATAATTACCTTCACAAGAGCCACACAAGCCAAAACACCTCCTCACAGAACCAAGTCACCCTCCCAACTGTCAAATCTCACAGTTAGAAAGTTCAGAAAGCTGATGCTGATCTCTGCATGAGGACAGCAGACCTGTGCAAGAGATCAGCAACAGAAAACCTCAAAACTGCACCAATACAAATAATACACAAACCATACTTCTCAAAAACAAAAAAACACAGATATATCCTTCCAGATCCTCTCTGCTTCATTAAACCCTTTAAAAACTTCTTTAAACCCTGTTTTTTTTTCTCAAGTAGCTATTAAATTTTTTAACCCTGGTTACATAAAGGACTGATAGATGCCCCAGAGACTGCGTCAGCTACCATAGCTGGAATTGTATCGTCCACCAAAGGGACGGCATGACGATCCATCGGGCCTCCTACTGAGGGTGTAGAGCTAAATGGTTTTATCATACATTTTCCCATAGGGAAAGGTATATGTTTAAGTTAGTAAACCTCACTTATCTTACAGTGTGATGACAGTGGAAACCAGTGGCCCCAAGGGGCATCCAAGCGGCCTGGTGTGCCCCTCTGGCCACACCCTGCGGCCAAGTCCGCAGTTGCAGCATCCTTTTAGATGTTATCCAAAGGACCTGACTGACATCACCAGTCTGTTCAGTATGTGCCCGCGATCCCGCAGCACTATTCAGGCAATCCAGTCCAGCGAAAAGGAGCCACAGGGGTAAATAACAGTCCCTCTTTCACCTGGCATTCTTGAAATAGCCCTCCAACAGACTTGGTGCGCTAGGGTTTTTACCGCATGTTATAGCATGCGGTATCTGAAAATCTACTGCCTCCTAAAATGGAGGCGGTAGTGGCTAGGGCGCTCGGGAATTTAACGTGTGCTATTGCGCACGTTAAGGCCCTAGCACACCTTTGTAAAAGGAGCCCTTGGTCTTAATTACAGGAAAGAAAAATGGGGAGACCCAATGATCCACAGTGAAAACAATCCACCAATGAAAACAAAAACTGTGGATACAGATGTTCTGTAGATAATTTATTAAACACTGACATATAAAACCATGAAAATTCAATTAAAAAAGTACAATGATAAAAAATACTATGATAAAAATCCAACCGGACCCTACACGGTCCGTATTTCGGCGAACACGCCTTCCTCAGGGGTCCAATGGTTTGCAAACTCACATAAAAAGAATTGAACTGAAAACAGTCTATTGTCTTTAAACATGTGAGCAAAGAACACCGCAGACAAGCTGAAGTAGCAAAAAAAAAAAAAAAAAAAAAAAAATAAAGCAGTGTTCTTTGCTCACATGTTTAAAGACAATACACTGTTTTCAGGCCCTTATGTGATTGAGTTTGACAGCCCTGCTTTAAGCTGACCTTTCCTGCTCCCCAACAAGTTTACAGGACAAACTATTTGACTCCATCTTCGAATTTCAGGGCCCCAAAACCTAGAACAACCTACCATTGTATCTACGACAGACTTCATCCTAAAGCCATTTTAGGAAAATGTTAAAAACTTATCTGTTCTCATGATCACCATCCAGAACCTTACTGCAATTACACTGGAACCTCTGACAAATCTTACTGTAAGCTGCAATGAATCCTTGTAGAAATTGCATGGTTTGGTATGGAAATACATTTTACTTTCTTTCTAAAAATGAATCAACCCCTACTAAGGCTGAAGAAATCTTGTTGAAGATTAAAACCTGATTTTGTTGATCCCACATATAGCATTTTCAACAATGAGTCATCTTCTCAGCTATGATTTATCATGACATGTTCCTATGCTAAATCCAATGAGAAAAACAGTTCATGCCAGTGTACTCAAATTGCAGCACATCTTGATAAATAACTACTGGGACTGTTACTTAGATTTCCATCGTCGTGTGACTGCATAGAGATCATTAAATGTCCATTACAGAGCCCTAGAAAGACCACAGTGGTGTTAAAGGTCAAAATCAATAGGATGTGTGCTAATTCTTCTGGGGATTATTGATTAAAAATGAAATGTCCAACCTTCAAAAGGGCTTTAACTACCTATGGCAAAAATCTTTTGGAAACACAATAAAGAGGCTTAGATGGCCTTTTTCTACAGAGTGATATTCAGAGACCTGAATTCAGAGGTCTATCATCACTGTGAAGCTATCCTATATAATAAAACCCTAGCTGCGCATGCGCACTCCTACCTGCGTGTTCCGTTTTCCCTGATCTGTGAGGTGTATGAATGTGGCGGCAGGGGTGCGCATGCGCGAGTCCCCAGCCTTCCAGCACCTAACTATACTCGTGGCAGGACTGGCCGCCAGCGCTGGACTCCCTGCTTTCTCACGGTAAGAAAACGGTAAGTTTTTTGTGGTCTCCCATCCCTTCCTGACGTCTGACCGGCCCCCCCCCCTTCCCTTCCCGCAGTCCAGACTCCAAACCTGTCTGCAGCACTTTACACACGCTGCTTTGGGGCCTTCTACTGCCCTGATTTGCTCTGCCCCGTCTCTGATGATGTCTTCAGGGACGTGCCAGAGTAAATCAGGATAGTAGAAGGCCACGAAGCAGCGTGTGTAGAGTGCTGCAGATGCTGCTAGAGTAGGCAGGTTTGTCGGGACAGCGGGAAGGGAAGGGGAGGGGGCAAGGGACTAAGGGAGCCAGCCAGACTTCTAGCACCCGTTAATGTAACGGGCTAAAATACTAGTTATCTATAAAGGGGGCAATTCTATAAATGTGAGCCTCCATTTAGGAGCTCTGATGCCGTGCAGTAAGAGTCAGTTCCATAATGGCACCTAGGTGTTTAGCACTGGTCCCTCTAAGCCAGGGATCTCAAGGTCCCTCCTTGAGGGCCGCAATCCAGTCGGGTTTTCAGGATTTTCCCAATGAACATGCATTGAAAGCAGTGCATGCACATAGATCTCATGCATATTCATTGGGGAAATCCTGAAAACCCGACTGGATTGCGGCCCTCAAGGAGGGACTTTGAGATCCCTGCTCTAAGCTGAGCAAGTATCCTGTATCTGCATTGCTACCAGTAGGGGGTGGTTTATTTTCTATCACTATGGACAGGCACTTGGAGTCCTGCAGAACTTGCTTGCCCCTCTCGCCACTGAAAATGTGATAGTAAAACAACACCCCCCTCCCCCCCACTGGCAAGACTGTAGATCAGTGAGTCACAGATTTTTTAAACTGCTGGCACCTTAACCTCAGAGCTGCGGCTGAAGGTCATCCGGAAACGCGCGGACATCGACGGGACGATGTCATGGCCCATGCATGATATCATCATGTTGACATCCAAGCAAACACGGATGTCTTCCAGCCATGGCCCTGAGCCTCCTATTACTGCAAGTGGGGTTGGGCTGCAGAAGGTGAGGAGAAGGAGCAGAGGTGCCGGCGAGGAGGAGAGGTGCAGGTGCCGGCTGACTGACCACAGGATGCGCCTCTCACCGCAAGAGGCACATCCTATAAGCAGTCAGCTGGCGCCGGCATCTCGGGACACACAGTTTGTGATACACTGTAGATGACGGTCTCCTGCTCACCTTAGAGGGAACAGTGGTGCTTGGTTCCATTATGGAATACTAGCTAAGTACTGTATTTGGCATACTCTATATTTAGTCACCAGCAATTACACTGGCCATAGACCTGTTGTAACTTCAGGTGCCCAAATGCAGCAAGGGCATATGTAACTTACTGTTTCTATGTGAGAAAATAAGAAGGCAGTCAGTCTACTAGATCCTTTTGTGAGGAGTAACAGAGGAGCAGACATGTAAAGTATAAAAACAAAGTCTTTATTTAACGTTCTCCCAGGACATAAAAACATGCCCAGCCTGGCCGCTTTTCACAAAAATGGCTGCATTAGGGGCAGACTTACTGAAACAATAAATACAGAGATTTGTAAGGATAATAGAATTTTATTCTCCACATGGCAAACATTAAAATTTATTAATAACCTAATACCTATTCCGATTCATCAATCCACATATCAGTCCTTGTGGTTAAACTCCAAGATTCAAATTGGCGAGTCTAAGATCCTCTGGAAACACTGGCTGCAGGCGGGCATACGCACACTGGATGATGTGTTATCAGGTGGAAAGCTGCTTGACTTTTCACGACTGCAACAAACATTTGTTATCGCAAAGTCTCAAATATATAAGTGGTTGCAGTTGAAGCAGGCCTTTCAGAAAGGGTTCCCTGATTGGCAAAACGTGAAAACTCAGTATAGCTTACCGGGTCTGTGCTTCCAGACAGATTTGCTGGGTCATCAGGCAGCCAAGTGGTATAAATGAATATCTGAATTTTTGAATAAAAAACCAAATCTAGTCTAAGTGACATTTGGAGCATTGAGACAAAGCAGCAAATTTCTGCTGCTCAATGGCCACGGATTTGGATTTGGAGAATGAGATGTACGATGTCAGCGTGTATGAGACAAACATGTTTTTTTTTGTTGCATAGAAGTTTTTGGACTCCTGTTAGATTGCAAAAATTAGATATTGCTAAGTTAAATAGATGCTAGCATTGTCATCTCGATATAGGGACATTGGATCATCTGCGCTTCTTTTGTCCCTTGATACTTACATTTTGGCGATCCATTTGGGGGTCAAATAAATAGAATACTGAAAGTTCCATTGGCATTGACGTACGACGTAGTGCTGTTTGGTACGTTATTGAGGGCCAAGAGTCCAATAACACCATATAATAATAGACTACTTCTCATTATGACGGGAGTTGCTATACAGCTTATTTTGAAAAATTGGAAAACTTGGGATAGGTTAAATTATAGTTTTTGATGGGAATCCTTGTGCCAAACTTGTAAATTTGAACATATGAGTGCAATACAATTGAGACATTATAAAAAAATTCAAGGAGGTTTGGGACCCATTGACAAAATTTTGTAAAGATTGATTATTGGTTTTAGCCCTTTGATTATGCACGTCCAGGATGGGTGGGTGGGAGGGGAGAGGGGATATGCCTTTAATTTATTATGTGATTGTAATTTTGTTTGATCATCTGTATTATTCTTGATTGTCTTTTTGCTATATGACAGGGTGGGTGGTGGGGAGGGATATGTTTTTATTAAATCATTATATCAGTTGATGGAATTAAGTGCTGTTTATTTGTGCATTGTTTGATATGTTGCACTTGATGTTGGCTTTTAAAATGAATAAAGATTTAATTTAATTTAATTTAATTCTTATATACCGCTAATAACTGTGAAGTTTCTAAGCGGTTTACAATACAGAATACATTGAAGATAAAATAAAATAAAATTATTGAAGGTAGGTACTTGGAAATTCCCTAACTGTCGCAAAGGCTCACAATCTAGCTAAAGTACCTGAGGAATAATTAATGAATAGTAAACAAATATAATGTAAAAGATAGAAATAGAAATAGAGACGAGAATATGAATATTCTAACAAGAATTCAGTAAGTATATTAAATTAGGATTAAATAGTAAAGATAGAAATAAAAATAAAAAATGATACAAATACAAAATTAAAAAAAATATATATATAAGATAAATAAATTCCAATCAGCCAATATGATCTGATGAGAATGATCATAAAGATTACATAACAATTAAAATGGTAAAGATAAAAATAAAGCAGAGATAAAGACAAGAATCAACATCTCAATATGAAGTTAGTGAATAAATGAAATTAGGATTAAAAAACAAATAACTATATAAAAATTAAATAAGTTCCAGTCAGGCACTAGGACATGTCATGAAGTGAATGATAATATGCTCCTTAAATCCAGAAGTGTTACGCTCAGCCACCAAACAGTATTTCAGCCATAAGGATATATTAAAGAGTGTCAAAGCAGGCTAGATATTTGGCTCAGATGACCTCTGCAACAGCCGGACCACCGCCACTTTCATCTTGATGCATCAGCTGTTTAAATGGCCACTACCAACTGCTACCATCATCGGGTCCAACGGCTGCTTCCCAAGATCTTCCAACGCACCGGCGACTATCCAGGCAGGCCAAACTGCTCCTTAGGCTGGTATATCCTGGAATCCCCCTGGGGCCGTCCTCTCCTCAGAAGCACCGCCCCGATCTCACCACGACGCGCCAATCTCCTCCCCACCAGTACGGCTTCAAAGCAGAGAAGCGGGAGAAACGCGGCCGTCGGCACATAGATGTCAAAGGAACCAAAATCGGACATCTCACTCCCTCAAAGAAGGACGAGGACCCAGCCCAGTAACTCCCAGTCGCAATCAAGGAACACGCCGAGCATCAACAATAAGCCACCTCAACCACTGGACCGGACAAACTGACAAACCAGAAAATCAAATATGTGAGTCTAAAAATAAACTTAAAACAGCAGTGGAGATCTCGGATGAAAGAAACAGAGACCAAAATAAAACCAGTAAATTGTAAAATCAAAATAAAAACCAAATAAGGTAAAACAAAAACAAAAATAGAGTGAGGGAGACAGCACAGTTGATGACCTATCTGGCCGCCATCTTGTTAGATATGGAAAAAAACAAAAAAACTTTCTCCCAGGACATAAAAACATGCCCAGCCTGGCCACTTTTCACAAAAAATGGCTGCGTAAGGGGCAGACTTACTGAAACAATAAATACAGAGAATAATAATGAATGCCACAATAAACAAAATAAAACATTCACAATAAAACGTCCTGTGGTGTAAGTGATGTAAACTTCTTTTTCCCATATAGCTGAGAATCCAGAGACAGCAAGAGACTCGAGCCGACGAGCTGGCCGGCAGTGCTCTTAATTGCGAACACTGCCAGCCATGTAGGAAAGGTCACATTGGAGGAAGGAAGGGACTGTGGTAAGATAGAGGACCACAGTGATGCAGCTGCTATGGCAGTGGCAGCAGGGGTGAAGTAAGGGGTACCTGTGTTAACGTGCGTTAACATTTTTAATACACATTAAACATACCACGTTACTCATGTTATTAACTCATTAAGGGCTGCGAACCACGGCAGGAGAGATTAGGCATCTATCCTGCTGCAATTTGTGGCAGTTCGGGGGGGATTGCGATCGCAGCAGGGGATATGAGGCATCTCTCCTGCTGCAATCGTTGTGGTGGGCAGGTTGCTGGGGCTGCTGAGCTGATCGCAGCAGCCACGATCAGCTCAGCAGCCCCTATTCGGAACTTATACCTGTTTTGACTTGGTCTAGGTCAAAACGTATAAGTTCCGACTGGGCAACCTGTTAAAGTTTTTGGCTATACTTGCTGTACGACTAAATCTAGGTTGGCCCACCTCCCGCCCTTTCCCCTCCTCTAAAAATGCCTCTTTTCGCTCTAGGTGTTTAGAGGCAGGGTAAAGGCCTAAGCTGGTTTTAGATACATCTAAAACCAGCTTTGATTATAGGCACTTGTACGATCTGTCTTTTGGACGATTTAGGCCACTTTTTGAACTTTTTTTTAATTATTATTATTATGAGCCCCTTAGGTGTTATTCTATAGGATGTATAAGTGTGTTTTCACTCGAGTCTGCCATTTCTGCCCTGTTTTGGTGCCTTGCATCTGGTAGCCCTTTCAGGACCAAGGGACATATTTGTCCCATAACTTTAAAAATCCTATAAATTTTGATTGGGATAGTCTACAGTTCTAAATTTGATATGTACGGATTCCATATGATACTGCCTTTATGTAAACAAACTGGTTCCGACATTCATTCATTAGCGTCGTTGCCAGATTGACGAGAAGATTCACTTGCCACACTGTCCATAAGCCAGAAGTGTGATTTTTTAAAATAAAAATAATGATATTTCACAAAAAAAAAATCAATTTTTTGGCATCTGCAAGCCCTTTTTACCATAAAAATGTCGTCAAAACCACAAAAATTGGCCTACGATCCTTATGGTCCTAAAAGGGTTAAAATGCTTTTCCATGCCAAAAATTCAGCAAAGAAATAGCACTTAACTTTCAGCGCCCTATATAGAAATTCTCTAAATGCGTGTAAGTGCTAGCAAAGCAACTAAGCTCTGTTCTGTACAAGCACGTGTAAGTGGAATACTGTGTTACTGCAAGGTGGCATTCACATTGGCAGATCATGGGTAAGACAGAGGCATGTCTGCCACACACATGTGCAATTGAGAGAATATTGCAATCGACACAGGCCCTTGCTGCATTTACATGACCAGCCTCAGTTGTGTATGATTTATGTGCAACTGGGAGCATACAAGTGTTAGGCACAGAAATGCCAGGTTATACTAGTTTTCTCTCATGGAATTTGGGAATCTAGATGCCAATATAAAATAGGGTCTCACCTTGCAGCCCCTATGGCCCTGATTCTATAATGGCACCTAACTTCTAGGTGCCATTGAGCACGATTGTCAGTCATCCACTAGGCACCATTTATAGAATCATGCCTAGTGGCACCTAAGCAAACTTGACGCCAACACAGTTGCTGTTTCATATAGATTTAATGAATAACAAAGCAAAAGGCAGCTTACATGATATGCATCAATAGAAAGGATATACAGCAATTGTGCAATCAAAGGAGATAAGCAGATGATAGCAATTTGGGCAAGTCTCAATTTGCTCTAAACAAGTTCCTCTTTTACAGCTTCTTTTGTACTTTTACATCTTTGAATGAAAAGTTACTTAGCTTACTTTGATTAGCAGTTACATTAGCATTTTAATTGATTGGCTGTGGTTACATTCTTGCTTGCTAATTGGTCATTTCTCATGCTGTCATAGGTCATTACAAGACCCTTGGGTGTTGTCTGTAAAACAACTACTTATCTTCCCTAACAGCTTGTCCCTGGGGCTGACTACAAGATCCTCTGAATATGACCTTCACCCTTCCCAGTGGCCCCGTCCCGCTCCTTGTTCCTCTTTCTTCTTAGGTGCTATGGTCAGTGAATACATGTAGGACATCTGGTACACAGGACAACAATTATGAGGAAGTCCTAGTATGGAATGGTGATCCATGTTAGGCCTCAAAACCAGGTTTTCAGGTACTTGTAAAGTCACTTTCTCTGTAGCTTGTTCTGCCTGAAATCTATCATTCCTCTGGATCCACTGTAAATGGAAGTCCTCAGCAAGCTTTAAAGAGATGATACCTTTATAATCCAATACTCTTCATCAACACTCTGATCTTAATCTTCTTAAGATCTAAGAAGGCTTTTAACTGCTTGGATGGGGGGGGGGGAGTTTAAAAACCACATATTTTGTACAACCCAACATTTACAGGGATAAATAAACCTAAAGAATGCTCCGAGATTCCATAGAAAAGAACTTGAGAATTGTGGACATATAGTTTCATAACATTATTCAAATCTTGTTCAAAAATAAAGGAAACTATCAAGGTTGACCTCTGCATAGACTCTGATACAATCTTCAATAAAAGATACCAATGACAAAATTATCCAGCGTGATTATTTCCTTCTCCTAATACAGTATAATACTGTGGCCCACATCCAATGTTTGGGTAGTTATTTAGCAATATGACTCCACCCTCCCCACTACCAATCAGAGAGATCCTAGGAGGTGCCAAGGTGAGCCTTGGGGAAAATTTTGGTATTAAACCTTAGTTACCAAACTTGACTATGTCTCAAATTTTCTTTATAATGCGATTCAAAACAACTTCCTTAAGTTTGATCTGGTATAAATGTTGGCAAATCCTGACTTTTCATAAATGCTAGTCTCATGTTTAAATATCAATACTATTGTCAATACGTCTTCTAAAATTCAACTTGTATAAATATAAAAGAGAAAATGGATCTTTGTATAACTGAGGAGAAAATTATTCTATATTTATCAATATCTTCCTACTGAGTTATATAATTATCAGTCCTTTTCTCAGTCTCTTTTAACTTATTTTTAACATACTTGTACTCCTGAACAAAATGTTTCTAAAAAAAAAAAATCAGTTTCAGTTGTAACTTTGGTGAACAGAAGACCACATAGTACTTTAATCTCCACTGTCCACTGTCTATCTCATATGACATTATGTTTCTGTTATTTCCTGTCTCTCTTACTAGATCCTGAAGCACAGAAATAGAGAATCCAATTATCCTGGTAGCATTCATTTAGAAACTGCACGAAGGTGAACATGTCCACAATTTCACTATCTTTATTGGCACAAAAATAAACAAACTAAACCTGTAAATCCCTCACAATCCATGCTATATCTCTACGAGTAGCAAATGGATCTTGTCTTACTGTGGGGGCAAAGAGTAGACCCATCCGCAATACCTCTTGCTGTGCAGGGGTCATTTGAATACCTGAAATGGGAATTCAGTTCAAGAATTCAATTTGCTGTTAAGTTTAAGGAATAATTAGTGGACACCAGGATCACAGAAGGATGTTATGTGCACATGGCCTATAATCCTACATTTGTTGTTTCCCCTCCCTCTTTAGTCTTTAGGATCAGAGGGTCCCTTCCTTTTCAAGGTCCTCTGGTGTAGTGGTTCCCAACCCTGTCCTGGAAGACCCCCAGACTAGTCAGGTTTTCAGGATAGCCCTAATGAATATGCATGGAGCAGATTTGCATGCCTGGCACCTCCATTATATGCAGATCTCTCTCATGCATATTCATTAGGGCTATACTGAAAACACGACTGGCCTGGGTGTCTTCCAGGACAGGGTTGGGAATCACTGGTCTGGTGTCTAGTTATGGCTTGTTGAAAGGTTGATAATTCAGTATTAATATAAACAAGCTTGTTTCTACTATGTAATGGTTGTGTAATAATCATAGATTGGACAGCATTATCTCTGTTTTAAGATAAGGTAGAGATTGGAAAATATAGCTGGGTTTTTTTTTTGTCCTTTGAGTTGGTGATGTTACTGGTGACAGTTTGGAGTGACGGAACTGATAGGATTGATGTAGGGCAAGGTGTAGGGGGTGGAGTGAGGTTTGTGAGGCAATTGTTGGGTTTTTCTCTTAGAAGTTGGTAACTGTATCCCCATATTTTCACTCCTTTAACAGCCTCTTTATTCAATCTGTCCCATATTTTCCTTCTTCCCCCTTCTCTAACTCTCAATAGCTCATCCATTTTTGGCTTCTATTTATTTATTTATTTTTGCCTCTTCCTCTTCTGATCTCACTAATCTTTCACCCTCTTCTCTACTTTCTCAACTGTTCCATCCTCCTTTCCAGGTCTCTTTTCCTTTCTGTCCATAATCTTTCTTCCTAAACATTTCCCTTTCTCTCCTCTTCCCTCCAATCTTCCGTCTAGTGCAGTGTCTCTCAAATGTTTCTAGCTCCGGCACACTAAGCAGAGTAAATGTTTTTTGTGGCACATTATAATTGAAATTATAAAATTGCAAAACCAACAAAAAATTAAATTTGAGAGTTATTTATTTAAAGTTTTTAAAGCTATGTATGGATAATTGTAACAACGGTGAAACTAAAGTAGATAGAATAGAACTGCTAATCAATGTGATGGATGTTCTTGTTTTTGAGTACAAATTAACTCAAAATGTGACTTGATAGTCAACAAGCAAACACACATTTCATCAGCCACTATCTACAGTCATTCTCTTTTTTTAAAAAATTTAATTTCTGTAGTCATGTGAAAAAATTAGGACACCCCATGAAATATTCATTTCTTTCTTAAGAAATGTTCACATATCAATGTCAAATCTTTTTTTTTTTTTATCATTTATCTCTGGAAAAGAAAGTGATGTAATTTCAGGTAAACAACAAAAGTTTTCCTTGATTTACTCATGAAACAAAAGATATCTACAAAAATGTGCACTGTATTCTAACTGAGGAATAAATTAGGACACCTCCACATATCCTCCCACTTAAAGTGGCTCAAATCACACACAGGTGTATCACATCAGGTGCACATGATTAGAACATTGTTACTCAGCATTTTGAAGGAGGTTTGCCCTACTTCAGGGGTGTCCAATGTCGGTTCTCGAGGGCCGCAATCCAGTCGGGTTTTCAGGATTTCCCCAATGAATATGCATGAGATCTATGTGCATGCACTGCTTTCAATGCATATTCATTGGGGAAATCCTGAAAACCCGACTGGATTGCGGCCCTCGAGGACCGACATTGGACACCCCTGCCCTACTTAAACCTCAGACATTTAGTTTGGTGTGCTCATGACTGCTGCGGTGAGAGTGGGCACCATGGTGAGATCAAAAGAGCTGTCTGAGGCCTTCAGAAAGAAGATTGTAGCAGCTTATAAGTCTGGTAACGGATTTAAAAAGATCTCAAAAGAATTTGACATTAGCCATTCCACGGTCCATAAAATAGTGTACAAGTGGAGGACTTTGCAAACAACTGCCAACATGCCCAGGTCTGTCCAAGCAAGCTGACCCACAGAGCAGACTGCAAGATGCTAAAAGAAGTCTCTAAAAACCCTATAATGTCATCACAGGACCTACAGCAGGCTCTTGCTACTTTTGATGTGAAAGTGCATGCCTCTTCAATCAAAAAGAGACTGCACACATTTAAGTTGCATGGGAGGTGTGCATGGAGGAAACCGTTGCTCTCTATGAGAAACATCAAAGCAAGAGTGAAGTAGACAAAGCCAGAGTGAAGTAGACAAAGCCAGAGTAAAGTAGACAAATACCAGGATTTCTGGAATAGTGTTCTATGGACAGATGAGTCTAAAATTGAATTATTTGGACACAAGAACCTCATACCAACTGTGAAGCGTGGAAGTGTCATGGTTTGGGAATGCTTTGCTGCAGCAGGACCTGGCCAGCTAACCATCATAGAATCCACCATGAATTCTACTGTGTATCAGAGGGTGCTTGAGGAACATGTGAGGCCATCTTTAAGAAAATTAAAGCTGAAGTGGAACTAGACCCTGCAACATGACAATGACCCAAAACATACCAGACTGGCTGAAAACTAAGAAATGGAGAGATCTGGAGTGGCCGAGTCAAAGCCCTGATCTTAATCCCATTGAGATGCTGTGAGGTGATTTGAAACAGGCTGTACATGCAAGAAACCACTCAAACATCTCACAGCTGAAAGAATTTTGCATTGAGGAGTGGGCCAAACTTTCCTCAGACCGATGTCAGAGATTGGTAGATGGCTACAAGAAGCATCTCACTGCAGTTATTTCAGCCAAAGGGGGTAAAACTAGCTATTAGGCTATAGCAGTGGCGAACTAAGGGGGGGACGGGGGGGGGAGGTCCGCCCCAGGTGCAGGCCCTGAGGGGGGTCCTCCGCCGCGGTCCCGCCCCCTCCACTGACATCAGAGGAGGGGGGCGGGTCCGCGGCAGAGGACAGCACAAGCAGCTCAAGTTCACTGACATTGCGATCTTGCTGCAGGCTGCTTCCCTATTCTAAATGGTGCGGGGAGGCCAGAGAGGAAGAACCGGATGTCGGGGTGGGGGGTGGGAGGGGAGGAGAGCGGTCCTTCGGGGTGGGGCGGGCAGGCAGGCCTTCAGGGGGAGATGCAGGCCTTAAAGGGGGGGGACAAACCTTCATGGGTGGAGACAGGCTTTCGGGGGGGGGGGGACAGGCAGGCAGGCCTTCAAGGGGGGACAGGCAGGCAGGCCTTTAAGGGGGGGGACAGGCCTACAAGGGGGTGCAGGCCTTCGGGGGGGGGCAGGCCTTCAAGGGGTGCAGGCCTTCAAGGGGGGGACAGGCAGGCAGGCCTTTAAGGGAGGGACAGGCCTTCAAGGGGGAACAGGCCTTCGGGGGGGTGCAGGCCTTCGGGGGGGGTGCAGGCCTTCAAGGAGGGGGACAAGCCTTCATGGGGGAGACAGGCTTTCAGGTGGGGGACAGGCAGGCAGGCCTTCAAGGGGGGGACAGGCAGGCAGGCCTTTAACCCTTTCAGGACCATAAGGATCGTAGGCCAATTTTTGTGGTTTTGACGACATTTTTATGGTAAAAAGGGCTTGCAGATGCCAAAAAATTGATTTTTTTTGTGAAATATCATTATTTTTATTTAAAAAAATCACACTTCTGGCTTATGGACAGTGTGGCAAGTGAATCGTCTCGTCAATCTGGCAACGACGCTAATGAATGAATGTCGGAACCAGTTTGTTTACATAAAGGCAGTATCATATGGAATCCGTACATATCAAATTTAGAACTGTAGACTATCCCAATCAAAATTTATAGGATTTTAAAGTTATGGGACAAATATGTCCCTTGGTCCTGAAAGGGTTAAGGGGGGGACAGGCCTACAAGGGGGTAGGACAGGCCTTCAAGGTGGGGGACAGGCCTTCGAGGGGGTGCAGGCCTTCAGGGGGGTACAGGCCTTTGTTGGGGTGCAGGCCTTCAAGGGGGGGGGAGAAGCCTTCATGGGGGAGACAGGCTTTCGGGGGGGGGGACAGGCAGGCAGTCCTTCAAGGGGGGGACAGTCAGGCAGGCCTTTAAGGGGGAAGAAGGCCTACAAGGGGGTGGGACAGGCCTTCAAGGGGGGACAGGACTTTAAGGGGGGGGACAGGCCTACAAGGGGGTGGGTGCAGGCCTTCAGGGGGGTGCAGGCCTTCAAGGGGGTTGCAGGCCTTCAAGGAGGGGGGACAGGCCTTTGGGGCGGACCCTGGTGTAGAAGTACACAGAGGGAAGGGGGTGTTCAAAAAGACGTTTCATGAGTAAATCAAGGAAAATTTTTGTTGTTTACCTGCAATTACATCACTTTCTTTTCCAGAGATAAATAAAAAAAAGATTTGACATCGATATGTGAACATTTCTTAAAAAAGAACTGAATATTTCATGGGGTGACCTAATTTTTTCACATGACTGTAATTTCTATCAGAGCTGAAAATCCAAGTTCGCAAAGATAAGAAGATCCAAACGGTAACAAAGCCTTGATTGCCTTGTTGCTCAAGTTGGCATAGCTACTGCATAAAAACTGAAACTAAAATTACTTGCCATTAGTTTTCAAGGACCAATCACGTCACAGAATAATGCTTGTCTGGTCGGTTGTATCTGTACGCAGACAGATGCTCATAACATTGACAGCCTCTTGCGTATGCAATGTACATGTCATCTATTCTAGTGTGTACTTATGAAGGGAATTTTTTAAAAATAAAGTAAAATTCTGGAATCTCTCAGGGCACATCCGGAATCTCATCGGGGCACACTGTTTGAGAGACACTGATCTAGTGCATCGGAAGTGGTGGTGATGGTGCAAGTAGTATGGGCCACAGGGGCAGATAAGCACAGATTCGATAGACACAGCGGTCTCTACTTCTCTGTGCACAGGATGTGCTACAGGAACAGAGTATGCACTCTCTCCTGGAGTTGGACCCTGCCGTCTGTTAAGCTTGTGTGTATGAGAAGAAAAGGACAATAGCAGGATCAGGGAATACATGCTCTGTCCCTGTTGCTATTTCTATTCAGAGATTTGAGGTGAAGCAGAGAGGGATTAACAATTGTGCTATTGGTGACTAAGGTTTCAAGACCTAACACCTGATGTAAACAGACTCAAGGAAGAATCCGAGAGGCAGGAAGAAAAGCAGGCAGCCTGAAAGCTTGCTGGCTCTTTATATTTCCATATAGTGAACTTTGTTTACCATCATCATAAGCTGCCTATGTGTCAATCAAATCAATTTCTTACCTAGCCAGTTTACCAAGCAAAGTCCCATCCTAAGACTTCTCAGCTTGAAAATTAACATTTAATGTCGAACATTGTCTAAGGGCCAAATTTTTAGTATACCACATCCAATACTCACCCTGTTATAATTCTCTGGTCACCCAGCGGAGGAAAATGATCAGATTAGTTTGACATGACCTTCTGTAATCCGTTAGCATCACGGTACCGCTTTATCCCTTTGGCTGGAGCTCCTTGAAATTAGCAGACAATTAACATTTCTCAGCATTGATCTCCAAATGCCAGCTTAGCATTTTTAGAAAATCACTCTGGGGTTTAATGATAGGGAACCAGAACCTCTCATAAGAAACCTTTGAATGATTTCTCTCTTGTAGCAGAAAACTGCATAGCCATTATATTGCAACACATTGAATCTGGGTCACTAGATTCTACTGTGGCAGCAGCACTCTGTTTCCTGGGCTTATAAATGGCAGAAAACAATCGAGTATCTTTCACAGGCAAGAGGATGTTATATAACAGAAAATCCACACTTGTAATTTCTGTAGGTTATTATCTAGAGCATATCCACTAGGCACCGTGGACCCCATATGGTTTTCATTAAGACACCCACCAGGCTTGTTTGTTCCCCTCAGTGTTCATTTGCCAGGGTGGAGCCTTAGGAATAAACTCACAGACCTACATCTTGATTCAGGTAGCACAAGGACATAGACGGGCACCAAAGTGTGAGTTAATATATTTAGGAAACATAGATATCACCCATTCTGTATTAGTTTGTTCCAGGAACAGAATTTAAAATCACCTTTTATCTCTCCTCAGCTAATTCCTTTCCCTACCCCTAGTGGCGTACCTAGCATATGTAGACCAACACTTTCAATTGTCGACTGCTATAATGTTAGGACATTAAAAGATAACGTTTTGCTAGAACACAGTGGAGCAGGTGTCACCTCGCTTTTCAATCAAAAAGAAGGAAAAAGCCTCAGAAAAGGCCCTCCCACCGCCACAAAAGTGGATATCAAGGTGGTTAGACGGTAACCTCACAGGCAAAACCTTCAAAAATGAGTTGATGCGAGCAAAGAAACTTATGCTTCACATGTGTGTTAATGTAGATAGAGGAATAAAGCCACTTATCTTTAACTGATCGGCACACCGATGGAGGCCAGCGTTTCACCGACTAGCTGCATCAGGGTGTGACCCGACCGATCAGTCTGCAAAACAAAAAGAAAAAACAAAAGGAACTTAAACAGTTTCTCATTATGTTTTAGCTTCTTAGTGTTCAAATACTAACTTGTACCTTAGAAGAGCGGAAACAACCGCTTCTGCTGAGTCCAAAAAGATGGCTTACATGGGGCGGCTCTGAACTTCTGAAATTTAAATACCCCCGGTAGAAAGAATTGGCAGCTGAGAAATGACAACAAACCAGCGAAAACCAAAAACAGAGATAAAATAAAATAAAGACAACCAGGCATTCTTTGTGAGTGCGTTTTGTCAGTTTTTCATATTTTGTTTTTAAATTTTTAAAATTTTTTTAAATTGTTTTATGTTTTTTTGTATATATATTTTATTTATTTGTTTTCATCATTTCATGTATTTTAAGATTTTTGAATTTTCAGGCTTTTTAACTGGTTGAGAAAGAACAGTGAACCCAAAAGGCACAGTATAAATGAGCCCTGAAGAAAAAGGATCAAAATAAAAAGCGTTCCATTCCAGTCTCTGATTTAACCCTGCAGGTTCTTCGCTGTTTAACAGGTGGATCCAAAACTGTTCAGCACGTAACAACTGAGTCGCTCGATTTATAGTATCTTCCTTGACATGATCAATGGCAAAGCAACGTAAATCTTCAAAAATATGGTCATTTTCAAGACAATGTGCAACAAGGGGAGCTTGCAGCTTGTTGTTGTGAAGACAACTCTTATGTTCAGTAATGCGTCTCCTCAGAGTCCGCGTGGTCTGCCCCACATAAACTTTAAAACATGGGCAGTAAATGACATATACCACAAACATGGAGGAACAGGTGGTCAAATGTTTGATATGTTTGTACCTAGCATATGTGACACCCAGGGCCCATCATATTTTGACACCCCCTCCATGATTTTTAGTAATAATCCACACGTCACTCATGAGTGTACCTAGGAAAAGGCAGCATCTTATATACTACAGTGAGCAGTACAACAATACACCCATTGTAAAACTAAACAAGCCAGACTAGTACAGATCAATCCTACACCGTTAATCCTAACAGAAAACTGTGTCTTTAGAACACAAAGAACACAAAAAACACATTCGCCTAGTATGGAATATGTCATCACAAACTAACCCCTCCCCCTTTAACAAAACTGTAGTGTGGTTTTTAGCCATGGTGGTAACAGCTCAGATGCTCATAGAATTCTGAGCGTCAGAGCTGTTACCACCACGGCCACCGCTAAAAAACGCTCTACAGTTTTGTAAAAAGGGAGATAAAATTGAAATACGTAGACAAAGGTTAAACTGAAGCACCAAGAAGCTAGACTCTGCATACAATGCAACACCACAGAAACAGCAATGCATTGCCCCTGAAACAAACAAAAAATAATAATTTTTTTCTACCTTGTCTTCTCTGGTTTCTGATTTCCTCATCTTCTTGTCACTCTCTTCCTTTCATCCACTGTCTACCCTCTCTCTGCCCCTTCTATATGTCATCTTCTCTCCTTCTATTCCCCTTCCAGCTCTCCCTTCATCCCCATTGGTCTGGCATCCATCTTCTTCCCTTCCCTCCTCCAATGGTCTGGCATATCTCTCCTCTCCTCTCCTCTTCTTCCCTCTCCCACACCCCATAGTCTGGCATTTCACTCTCTCCTATCCCTTCCCCCCACTTCCATCAGCATCTGCCCCTTTTTTTCCCTCCAACCCAATTCCATGCAGTATCCTTCCCCCTTATGTCTCTTTCCCCTTTCCCTGCACACCAATTCCATCAGCATCTGCCCCCTTTCTCTCCCTTCACCACCCTTCCATACCACCCTGATGCCCTTTCTCTCCCTCCACCACCCTGACCCCCTTTCTCACCCTTCATCACGCTTCCATGCCACCCTTACCCCCTTTCTCTCCCTTCACCACCCTTCCATACCTGACCCCCTTTTTCTCCTTCCACCATCTTGCTATGCTCCTTTCTCTCTCCGTCCAAATCAGCAAAGTCCCTCAATGACTGCTTCTGCTGCCTCTGCTCCGGAAGAGGTAAGTGACGTCGGAGGGGAGTGGGTTGGCAGATGCAGGGAGTTGCAGCAAGGTCCCACGATGACTGTGGCTGCTGGTCCACCCCCTCCAACGTCACTTACCTCCTCCGGAGCAGAGGCGATAGACACAGTCATTGCGGGACCTTCCTTCACTTCAGCGCGGCTGCCGACTCTGCTCCGGAATAAGTACAGCAGCTGTGCTGAGGTGCCATTTAAAGCAGCGTGGGAGGTTCAGGACCCAGCCGGCTGTGCATCCCCGTTGGGTTGGTACCTGGGGCGGATCGCACTCCTCCTCCCCACCCTTGGTATGCCACTGCCTACCCCTTCCCCTCTCCCTTTCTTTATACACACACAGTTATGTACACATGAATTTCTGAAATTCTTACTCATTTCTTAAATCAGAATTCCGGTAGCGATGTTGATGATAAAGATAACAAGGTTTTTTGCAGGCTGGAACACTCTTTTAGGATCAACTTTCAGATTCTGCATTTCAAGATGAGGTATATAGGTGCTTGTTCCTATGCACTTTGCATTTATTCTCATAATGAACGCATAAGTGTACTTTCATTTTGAAATCTGCCCTGGGCACAAAGTTAGAATGTAACATATGACTAGTCATACTGGGCCAGAAAAATAGTGGCTAATCCAGGTCACAAGTCTCCAATACTTCACCCAACCTCCACAGTATCCAACATCCCTCTCCACAAGTTGTTCCACATGCTCTCATATATTTCAAATCTGGCAAAATGTGGCCTCAGGTACACCTCCTCCACCCTTAGTAATGTTCAATAGCGGTAGGGATACCGGTGTTTTTATTCTTCATTGGCCCACATTCTTTTATTGCAGTTATTTAGATAAACTTTTTTTTTAACTTTTAAACTTTTTTATCCACCATAATCTTTTTAGAAGTTTCCTTGAGATTATTCTATTTAAACATATTCAAATAAATTGTATACTTAGCTTAGCATGCTACTGGGTTACATGTTGTATAACTCCCAACCATTAATGAAACAGAGTTAAATAGTGCCATCTGTAGTGTGGATAATCCAGGTCACAAGCATCTGGCAGAATCCCAAATACTTGTAGTAGCAAAATTCCATGCCATCTATGCACAGGAATAAGCAGCGACTTCCTCTATCTCAACAGCAGACTATGAACTTTTCCAAATCTTTTTTAAAACTAGATTCACTACCTGCTGTTACTGTATCCTCTGTCAATGAGTTCACATGGGGAGGAGTGCTTGTATTTTCTTTTTTGCACGGGTACTATTTCTGTGAAAGCTACAATGCATTGATCTGAAAATGCATGTTTCTCTTTCCCTGATCTAATCTTTCCTCCCACATATGCTAATAAAGGGCTAGATTCACGAACCTGGGTCCGAGCCCAATCCGGGCAGGTCCGATGAATTCGCAAAACAACAATATGCAGATGGGGGCGATTGGAGGAACGCCCTCATCTGCCTGCCTGGATTGCTCTATAGCAGGGGTCTCAAAGTCCCTCCTTGAGGGCCGCAATCCAGTCGGGTTTTCAGGATTTCTCCAATGAATATGCATGAGATCTATGTGCATGCACTGCTTTCTATGCATATTCATTGGGGAAATCCTGAAAACCCAACTGGATTGCGGCCCTCAAGGAGGGACTTTGAGTTCCCTGCTCTATAGCGATCCCAACGCATGCGCAGACCATCTGTAGATGGTCTGCACATCCTCTGGGCAGGCATAGATTTTTTTTTTCTTTTTTAACTGGAGCCCGTGGTTATAACCCACTTAAGCCTGTGGGTTAATATCACGGGCATACACCATGGGGAAGGGTGGGAGAGTCGGGGCAGGCAGGCGATCAGGGGCAGTTTGGGGCAGGCAGGAGATCAGGGCAGCGGGAGAATCTGGGCTGCAGGAGGCGTTCGGGGCAGCAGGAGATCGGGACAGACAGGGCAGAGAGTAGGGCGGCAGAAGGCAGGGCAGTTGGAAAGGGCTTGAGCGACTGGTTCCCAGCAGTCGCTTCTTGGGCTGATTGGCCAGCCCAGTCGGATTTTAAATTTTGGTTGGTGAATCGTGTCCCTGTCCAATTTGCATGCCTTTCTCCTCATTTGCATGCATGGATTCAAAGAGGATCGCAGGAGAGGTTAGTGAAAAGTGCAGGAGGGAAATCTGGTCGTAAAGGGGTCACAAACCGATTGGTACATGATTGGTTTGCTTTGTGAATCTATCCCAAAGGGACTTGTGTTGTAGAAGAATCTCTACTTTTATGCTGAGGGAGTCCACTTTTCATAGCACTGATTTACATGGATAGATCTCTATCAAAGCCAGTGTTAGACATGTTGAGGCCCAGGGTAGAAATCAAGGAGGGGCCCCCCATTCCTCTCCTCCTCCCCAAATTTCCCCACCAACCAAATGCCTTCACATCCAGCATCCCTCCCTTCATTTTAAATTCAGCTGCTCTAAAGAGCCCCTGTGGGCTGGGATGCTATTCCCTTCTCCCCAACTGGTTCTGAAGCCCTCCTCACCTGTAAAAATGAAAGAGATTGCCAGCACAGCATCGATTCTCTAGCACTGCCCACAGCTTCCTCATTGCTCTTCCTGTACCATGGTCTGCCCCCTCCCCCCCGATGAAACTTCTTGTTTCCGCTTGGGCAGACCACGATACAGGAATAGCACGGAGAAGGTTGAAGGCAGCGTTAGAGAAACGATAATGCACCGATGACCTCCTTGCATTTTTACAGGTGAAGGGGGCTTCGGAGCCAGATAGGGAGAAGTGAATAACATCCCAGCTGAGAGAGGCCCCTTGGAGGCTTGGGGGGTCTAGGGCAGCTGTCCTGTTTGCCCCCTCCTAACGTTGGCTCTAATCTTTATTCATGGTCATGCTTTTCCAGCTGGAAAGTACAAAGCATGATACAAAAGACTAGGAACCACAATTAAGATGGGGGGATTGACAGGCCAAGGAAGATGCTGAATCACTGGGGGGGAGGGTTCATGAAGGAGTGGAAAGAGAGGTTTAGATACCGGACTATGTTGGGGTGAAGGGAGAAGGAGGCACTCTATCTGGTAGCATTTGAGGGGCAATGCTTCTCCAAATTACACCCATGGATGCTCTTCTTGGAACTACAATGACTTTGAATAATCTTAGCTGCTGCCTTGTTCTAGTCTAGTATTCAACTCTCAGGAGTCCCTGCTAGGGACTCTGCCAAAATGTACTACCCAGTGACTGTGTCTGAATTCAAAAGGGCCTGGGATAGGCAAATGGGATCTCTCGGAGAGAGAAAAAGATAATGGTTACTGTGGATGGGCAGGCTAGATGGGCCATTTGGCCTTTAGCTACTATTATGTTTTTATGTAAAGGTACTGAAAGACTGATTCAGTCACTTAAATAATAAATAAAAAAACACAAAAAATCCCCCAAACTGACAGGATTTAGAAAAATTAAAGTGCACACAGCAGCAGAGCTGGCAAGTTAAAGTTTACAAAGGAAGATTTTAAGTCAGTTCTAACTTTCTGACAATCCAATTATGATGCATTACGGGACCTGCAGCATGGATTTTAATAGACAGTGACTATGAATCCCATATTGATTTGGTATGTAAATACAACGCCAGGATTGAACAGCCGGCCCCCTTCCCTCCTTTGGAACTGGACAACTTGTTTTTTTCTGCATTGTATTTTGTTTTATTGTGTTTTGACTTGTTATGATATATATGTTGTATGTATATATTAATATTTTTTAATAAATAAATACTAATGAATTACTTCCAGTGCTTCCTGGCACACTTGTAGGAGTTTCTTACAGAAGAAGCCCAGATAGACTTTATTACCTTCTAGTCAAAGGAAATCCTCTGCTGAATGAGAACAGCCCATCTGTGAAATCTGAAAGACCTTTAGGAATGGGATGCCCCCATATCCTCCAGATGTTCCTACATCTGTGGCGTTAAGCTGTGTTTCAAAGCTTCTTGCTTAATTCCTGATATTCCAGTCCAGGGCTTACAGTTATCTTTGGTGGAGGGGGTCAGGTGATGCTCATAGGGAGTCCAGGTCATCATGGGATGGTTTGCCTCAAAGACATTTGTTTTTGTTTTTGTTTGGGCAATAGCTACAACTGCCTCTTAATTGGCAAAATTTCCTGGGAGAAACAAAAATCTTGCAAATGACACAAGAAATTAAACAGAATGGATTTTTAAATTTTTTTTTTTTAAAATTCTGTAAGGAATGATGTTGTTTGTATTTTCTAGACCTTTAAACATATACTACATCCAGGGTGGGAGGGAGAGAGGTGGGGTTTGCACTGAAATCTTGAATTGAGAAATTTATAGATCGATTCTATATATATTTTTTTCTTGATTATTAGGTGGGGGGAGGGGGGAATTTATTGCTCATGTATGTCCATAAGATCAATGTGCTTTTCTTGTACTATTATATATATGTGTATTCTTTTTTTTTTTTGCACAACTGAAGTTTTTTTTAAAATAATCTTTATTGATTTTCAAACAACCATTGTGCAAAATAAAAATACATATACATATACTAGTACAAGAAAAGCACATTTATCTTACAGATATATACGAGCAATCATTTTAACCCTCCCACCCACCTAATAAATAATCAAGAAAACAAGTACATAGAATTTTACAATAGTTTTACCCAACCTAACATAACAGTGCAAAACCCCCCCACCATCCTCCCACTCTCCCTGGATGCGTATGATGAAAGGGCCACAAATAAGATCAGTTCAGTTATCATTCCTTACAGAATTTTGTTAATGGCTCCCAAACATCCAAAAATTTCCTATAATGTCCCTGTTGTATGGCCAACATACGTTCCATTTTAAAAATGTGGCATAAAGATTCCCACCAAAAGGTGTAACTTAACCGATCCCAAGTTTTCCAGTTCTTTAAAATAAATTGTAAGGCAACCCCTGTCATTATAAAAAGAAGTTTGCTATTTTGAGAAGATATTTGGCTTTTAGCCCTCATTAGTGTGCCAAAAAGCACAGTATCATACATTAATGCCAATGGATTATCTAATAAATTATTCACTTGGTCCCAAATGGATCTCCAAAATTTAAGTATCAAGGGACAATAGAACAGTAAATGATCCAATATCCCTACATCGAGATGACAGTGCCAGCATCTATTAGACTTAGAACTATCTAATTTCTGTAATTGAACAGGGGTCCAAAAAGCTCCATGTAACAAGAAAAACCATGTTTGTCTCATAGATGCAGACGCCGTACATCTCATCCTCCAAGTCCAAATACGTGGCCATTGAGACGCAGTAATCTGATGCTTTATCTCACTGCTCCAAATGTCACGAAGACCAGTCTTTGGTTTCTTATTCATAAATTCAGATATTAATTTGTACCACTGAGCGGCCTGATGTCCCATGAAATCTGCCTGGAAGCATAGGATCGGCAAACTATACTGATTTTTAAGATTTTGCCAATCTGAATGGCCTGCTTCAACTGCAACCACTTATATACTTGAGACTTCGCAAAACCAAATATTTGTTGCAGTCGTGAAAAGTCAAGCAGCTTTCCATCTGATACTACATCATCCAGTCTGCCTTCATCCAATGCTTCCAGATGACCTTGGACCCGCCAATTTGAATCTTGGAGTTCAGCCAAAGGGACTGACACGTGGATTTATGAATCAGAATAGGTGTTAAATTCTTAATAAATTTTAATGTCTGCCAAGTGTCTGATAAAATTCTGTTGTTCTTATACAACCTAGGTAGCTTGATACTAGAGAATGACACGGTGACAAAATTCATCACCGTTCCCGTCTCCGCGAATAACCGCGGGGAATAATCCCATATCATTTTCTAGTATCCATTTCAACCTCGGTCCTTCTACACCAGCATTCTTCAAAGCAAAGCTTGCGGGTCAGTGGTTCTGCCCAATTATACTCTGATTCTTCCCTCTCTCCTTAAAGAATGACATGAAGATGGTTTCCCGCGGTTATCCACGGGGACGGGGACGGTGATGAATTTTGCCACCGTGTCATTCTCTACTTGATACTCAAAACGTGACACAATCTCAATGGAGACTGGAGTTGCCATTCCAACCATAATCATAAATTTTTATTTTTTATCTGTACATCCCTAGGCAGTTCTGCAGCACAGTTTCTGTCTCTGACTTGCAAAAATACATATACTCATCCACGCCGTATTGACTGCAATATATTTGAAAATGCACTGATCTAGAAAGGTAGATTAGTACGAGTAACTGCTGCCAAGAACAGAACTGAAAATAAAGGGCATAGACATGATATAAACCTACTGTTGTTAAATACAAAAAAGCCCAGACTAATAAATGTGATCACAAACCATTTTATTAATTCCTTTATGATGAAAAACAGCTTTAGCACATTTGAGTGCCCCTGATAAGCTGCTATTGTCTCCTTATCATTTCTGTGCATTCTGAAATATCATTCATGGTTATTACCAAACCTCAGCCAAGAAACACTGTTCACTCTGGAAGGATTATTACTTGGTCCACAAGCAGCTGTTAGCAAGGGTGTTCTGGGGCATCTTGCAGAAAGCTGAGAAATGAGATTACTCTGCTATAGCGTATGGTGGGTCACATCCTTACAACAGACTAAGTAATAGAGTTAATGACCGCATTAACAGCCCATATAAAACAGTTCGATTAGTTGCAATGAGCAAGTCACCTAATAGATTGCACTCAACCAAGCAGAAAACATTTATGCTGCGCATGTAATGAGGGATACTGCCATAAATGATCAAGTGAATTCTGTACGAGAGAAGACCTCAGCATTCTAAGGCAGACAATATGAGAGCTAGGACAATTGGCTTATAATAATGTTTAACATTTGGATAGTTCTCTCTAAGCTGAGTGGGAGTCCTCCAACTGCTTTGCTGCCAGTAGGGGGTGATGCTTCAATACTGCGCTTTCAAATGTTAGGGGCTGGCAAGTTCCCTGGAGACCTGCAGAGTTTGCCTGTCTCTCAATATTTAAAATGTAATACAGCACCCACCCACCCAACCCCCAGTGGCAGGACTGTAGGTGAAGGACTCCTACTCAGCTTTGAGGAGACAGTGGTACAGCGGTAATAAATATTTAGGTATATTATGCCCCTTCCATGAAATGCTTACAATCTGAAGGTTTTTTTCTACCAAAAATGCAATAGAAAGCGGCCTTAGTGCATGCTCATGTGGGTAGTTGATGGGAGAGAGGGTCCTGGAAGAGGAAGAGAGAGATGAGGCAATGCTGGGTGATAGGAGAAATGAGAGACAGAGGGGTAGTGCTGGATGTGGGGGAGGAGAGAGTGCTCGCATATCCGCCTAACAATTTTTAAACAGCATCTTAGTCCCAAAATCTGACTTCCGGCTCACTGCCTAACCACTAGGCTGCTTCTCCACTCCCTTACAGTAGCCTCATTAAAGCATAGCTACTTTAAATGCCCCATCTCTCTCTCTCTCTCTCTCTCTCCCTCTCCCAGTCACTTAGCATTACCCATGTCTCTCTTTCCCTCACCATCTAGATCAGGGTTCTCAAAGTCCCTCCTTGAGGGCTTCAATCCAGTAGGATTTTCAGGATATCCCCAATGAATATGCATGAGATCTATGAGCATACAATGAAAGCAGTGCATGCAAATAGATCTCATGCATATTCATTAGGGAAATCCTGAAAACCCGACTGGATTGCGACCCTTGAGGAGGGACTTTGAGAACCCTGATCTAGATGGTGAGGGAAAGAGAGACATGGGTAATGCTAAGTGACTGGAAGAGGGAGAGAGAGAGAGAGAGAGAGATGGGGCATTTAAAGTAGCTATACTTTAATGAGGCTACTGTAAGGGAGTGGAGAAGCAGCCTACTGGTTAGGCAGTGAGCCGGAAGTCAGATTTTGGGACTAAGATGCTGTTTAAAAATTGGCACTCAGCACACTGCATCAAGGTACCTAACCTGAGGCACTGAAGGGCAAATTCTATACGAAGTGCCCAAAGGTTAGGCACCGCAATAGGCACCATTCAGCGCGATTCAAGTAAAATTGGGCGCTGTTTAGTGAATCACGCTGAACGGCACCTATTTAGGAGGCGCCCAATAAATCGGCCAGCTCTAGGCACAACTAAAAGTTAGGCGGACATGCGAGCTCTTAAGCACACTTAAGGGCAGCAATTCTGTAACACGGTGCCTACCACGAAGCCAAGCCCATGCCTAACATGCATAACGCCTAAATTTTTGAAGGCCACCTAAACTTTTAGAGGCGTCGTGTTACATAATCACTCTTTCTTGATAGGCGCCTACGTTTCAATTATTGCTGATTAAAAAGCTTAATTGAGCTTGTTATTCAATTTAGATAGGCGCCTATCTAGTTGGGCGCCTCCAAAATAGGTTACAGAATTTGGGCTTAAGTTATAGAATTGCTCCATATGTAAAAGGGATCTATGAGAGATTTTTAAAAGCAATATCACATTATATTTCCCCTCTATGGATCAAGAATTCTTGGGTTCTAAGTTTAGAATTTTTCCCTAATCTGTTGAGTAATACCCAGAGAAGTCATCGAGAAGTTTTGGTTCCTCACCCTCGGCCACAGGCTCTGGAGATGAATTTTTTTGCTTCAATTTTCTTGTATTTGTTGTTTATTCTTACAGAAGTTCTGTGCCTTTATTGATCCCAAGTAACTCTTCTAAGGAAGAGTTGAAAACATAGGGCTCCTTTTATCAAGGCGCGCTACGGGGGTTAGCGCGTCAGACATTTCATCACGCACTAACCCCCGCGGCAGCCTAAAATCCTAACGCCTCGTCAATGGAGGCATTAGGTACTAGTGCGGCAGGTGGTGTAACGCGCGGTGTTCCACGCACTAAACCGCTACCGCGCCTTTGTAAAAGGACCCCCTAGACATGATTTTCTTGTAGCTGAATTGGAAACATTGCTAGAGCTGGCTGTGGCTTTTCTTTGACTTGGTATTTTCTTCTTTAATCTATAATAATAAAACGCTAAGCGCGCATGCACACTCGCGCCGCCTGTTCCTTGAGTCCTGATCTGTCGGGATGTGAAGGCATGAGTGCCTAAGTCTACACATCTATTCTAGCACCCGTTCATGTAACGGGCTAAAAAACTAGTATTAATAATAATTCTTCTTATACCCCCTCTTTTACTAACGCATAGCATGGGTTTTAGCGCCGGCAGCGGCGGTAGCTACTCTGCCACTCCTAGAATTCCTATCAGCGTCGAAGCAGTTACCACTGCTGCCAGCACTAAAACCCGCGCTACGCGTTAGTAAAGGAGGGGGGTAATTATTTCCAAATTTTGGTCCCATTATGTGCAAAGGTTTTTGAACAAATTTCTTGTATATTTTTACCACTGAAATTTCTTTTCTTTCATTAGTTGTACTTTTGCAATGTGATTGTATACATTGAAATTTGTATAAATAAATGTTAAAAAACAAACAAACAAAAAAAACCCAACACCACCATGAAATCTTGCTTCATAACCTCTATGGAAATCCATAATGCTTGATAAGTTGATCTGCCCTATTTATTTGTTAAAATTTGCTATTCAAACATTTTCATATCTAAGGGCTCCTTTTACTAAGCTGCGTTAGGGCTTTAACGCGCGGAATAGCGCGCGCTCCAATGCCGCGCGCACTAGATGCTAATGCCAGCATTGAGCTGGCGTTAGTTCTAGCTGCGTAGCGCAGGGTTAGAACGCGCTAATATGCTGCATGCGCTTAAAACGCTAGCACACCTTAGTAAAAGGAGCCCTAAGTGTAAAGTGCAATAGAATTCCTTAAATATAAATATGTCAAAATTTCCACTAAAATCCTTAAGATAGTTGCTCTCTATCCAAACTTCAATCCAGTACATCCACAATGAAACAAAAGAAAGAAGAGATTTATGAAGAAAATGCTAGTTGTTATTTTTAGGGAAAGTCATTTAGCTGGAGCACTACCTATACACATTTGTTTCTGTGGTAAATAGTAAGAAAATAAGCTATTCACTCTGTGTAAAGAGATGCACGAACCATTACACAGCGATAAGACTAGTATTGTACCGAGGCATATCAGCTCGATCTTGGTGTCCTGAATTGGCCTAGCTGTTGTACTTTGATCACTGCTAAATAGGATCATTAACTAATTAAAATGGATACCAAGGTCTCTAAGGACCCCTGAGCGTCTCTGAGGAACAGCAGGCTGGATGCAGGGAAAAGGTTTGCATGAATAAAAGTTATGTCAAGGTGGTAATCACCAAGTCCCAATTGTTTGCCCGTGAAGATACTATTTTTTTTTTCTGATGAAACTATTCAGGCACTTTGTTAAGGTAATAAAATGTCTAGAACTGGTGTTTTGGTAAATTGCTTGTTATCTGCCTTTAATTAGGATAACTCACAACAAATCCACTTAATGCACTGGTTTGAAAATCAACACACCAAGTTTAACCTTAATGGACTGCCTCTTCAGCCCCTATAAATGCAGACATCTACTATGTTGGTGTGCTAGAAGTAAGACCCAACACACTTTCGGTTAGCACTAGAAATCTCACAATATTTTTCTTAAGGCACAGTATCCGCAGTAAATTCTTCACGGCCTTTAAACTTTTAGTTCAGTCGTTACTTCTAAGTCTTCTCGACTATTGCAACAGTGTCTATTTGACATGTACCAAGAAAGAGATGGCTAGGCTTAGACGGGGGCTCAAATTAATTTATGGTCTAAAGAAATATGATCATGTGACTCCTTTCTACCATGAGTTGCATTGGCTTCCAGTGGAGGCGTGTATTTTGTTTAAGCTGGGTTGTCTTTGGTACAAAGTTGCATATGGTATTGCTCCAAGCTATATGACCGATAGATTTCTCATAGCATTCCATAAACTTAGGAGAGAATCACATGGAATTTTTATTTATTCATTTATAAGTTTCAACATAATATCAAGCATTAAACTTGTACAGAAAAGAAATCAAGCCTGATACATTCTACAACAATCCAAAAAAGAAATAGATTGTTATACAAATAAGTTCATAATAATACGTAAAAATTTCAATGGCTTAACTTTACTCAAGTCCTCAAATTGGATCCAAGACTTACACATTTAGCGAGAAAATACAAAGTAGATTACAACTTAAAGAATCACTGCTATAAGCTGAGAGCAAAATGCATAACTTCTAATGAGCTTACGATTTTCCTTTATCCAACTGGGATACAGACAGGAAAGTAGTTAATTGAAAAGGTTCGAAGAAAACATATTTATTCATTTAGTGATGAACAATACACTTGCACAGATGTCGCAAGTAAAAAGTAGCCCCTAAAGCTAACACTCCTGGCTTTAGTAAAAGAAATTCACGCCTATGCTTCTGCGTCTCACGTGACAGGTCGGGAAATATCTGTATTCTATGTCCAAGAAATTCTTTCTGTTTGTTCTTAAAAAATAAACTCAGAATCCATGCCTTGTCTGGCTGTAGAGCAACAGAAATTATTAATGTTGCTGGGGTCGCAATTTCTTTAACTGACGTCTCAAGTAACGCTGATGTCCATTGCCTCTTGATCTTTAGACCTCAACAGGCAAATAATAAACTTGAGACAATGGAGGCAAAAGTATATCTGAAATTCCTAGAATTTCCTGAAAATATCTTTTGATCATTTCCCTTGGAGTCACCAAAGTGACTTTGGGAAAATTAATCAATCTTAAATTATTACTTCATATGGTGCTTTCCAACATTTCAATTTTTCTTCGAAGATTAACATTATCTTTAATTATTATCTCTTGAATCTGTTTAGAGAAAATAAAGTCCTGTTCAACTTTCTGAATAGAGGATTTAGAGTCACTCAATTCCAATTTAACTTCTTTTAATTCCTTTGTATGTTCAATCAGTTTCCTTTCTATATATGAGAAATTGGGATTAATGGCTTTACCAAAATTAGCCACTAAGTCCCAAAGTGCCTCTAGAGTAACTTCAGAGGGTTTAATTGGAACAATAGGTTGCTGACAAGTGAAAAAGTTCTCACCAAATGCAGGAATCTCTCTCCTCTCCTCTGGTTGGTAATTTCCCCCATTTACAGCTGTAATTGCCTCCAGTTCCTTAACTGAGCTTCTCCAATGGAGTACCCCTCCTTCTGAGCTCTCCAGAGCTGGTAAATTTGCCTGAAGGGCTGGAAACTGCCCTATCTCCGGAGTTTCCTCGCCCCTTGGGGAGCTCGTTGTCCAGGGCTGTGGGGGTGGAGCTTGAACATCGGGGCTAATAGTTGTATCTAGCCCTTGGAAAACTACAGCGGTCTCGCCCAACTGCGGCACTTCCTGCGGGCTGCCTGCCAACGCTATTGGAGCGTTTTGCATTCATCGCAGGATGTCTTCAATTGTGCCCATCTGGACACCTCCGGAGCAGAGAGTTGCGCGGGGACAGAAATCCCACCCGTCCCCGCCAAAGTCCCACCCGTCCCCATGAGGAATCCCACCCATCCCCACCTGTCCCAGCGAGGAATCCCCTCCGTCCCCACCCGTCCCTATAAACTACAGAAAAAGTTATTTCATTTAATTATGCTACTGAATTAAAGGCTCTGGTAGAAACCCATTTACAAATAAGCAAAAAGTCTTTATTAATTTGGAAATATTAATTGGGAAGAATACATACTTTGTAAACGGATTTCTACCAGAGCCTCTAATGTTTATAAATTTTTATCAACACAACTAATATACTACTTTATCCTAAAGCAAAAAAAAAAAAAAAAAAAAAAAGAAATAGAATTTTTTTCCTACCTTTGTTGACTGGTTTCTGCTTTCCTCATGTTCTCATTCAATTCCTTCCATCCTCTGTCTCTCTTCTCTCTGCGTCTTCCATTTGCTCTGTTACTATGCCTCTCCCTTTCTCCCCCCTTCCAAATTGGTCTGGCACCCATCTTCTTCCCTCCGCTCCCCCCATAGTCTGGCATCTTTGTCTTCTTCCCTGCCAGCATCTTCTCCCCACTCTCTCTTCCCCATTTCCTTTCAGCGTCCTTCTCCCCCCCCATCTTCCCCATGTCCTGTCAGTGTCCTTCTCCCCCCTCTGTCTTCCCCATGTGCTTTCAGTGTCCTTCTCACCCCTCTGTCTTCCCCATGTCCTTTCAGCATCCTTCTCCCCCCCGTCTTCCCCATGTCCTTTCAGCGTCCTTCTCCACACCTTTGTCTTCTCCATGTGCTTTCAGCGTCCTTCTCCCCCTCTGTCTTCCCCATGTCCTTTCAGCGTCCTTCTCCCCACCCCCCGTCTTCCCCATGTCTTTCAGCATCCTTCTCCCCCCATCTTCCCCATGTCCTTTCAGCGTCCTTCTCCCCCCTCAGTTTTACCTTAAGCGTCTTTTCCTCTCCACTCCACCTTTCCTCCCTTTCTCCCTCCCTGCCCCTTGCTTTTGTGGCGCTTCCCCACCTGACTGACAACAGAACAGGCCCGGTCCGACAAACCTCCCTGCCCTGTAACCGCGAATTTAAATTACCTTCTTACAGCAGCTGGAGTATTGAAGCTGCTGTAAGAAAGTAATTTAGATTCGCGGCTACAGGGCAGGGAGGTTTGTCGGACCGGGCCTGTTGTCGGTCGGTCGGGGGAAGTGCCACAAAGGTAACGGAACCTGGCCGGCTGTGCTGCACCCGGGGTGGACCGCCCCCCCCCCCCCCCCCCCCCCCCCCCCTTGGTACGCCACTGCCTTTTCCCTACCTGCCCTGCTGCAGCACACAGCCGACCGGAAGTCTTCCCGATGTCAGCGCTGACGTCGGAGGGAGGGAGGGCTTTGCTTAAGCCCTCCCTCCAACATCAACGCTGACATCAGGAAGATTTCCGTTCAGCTGTATGCTGTGGCAGGGCAGGTAGGGAGAAGACGAGACCTCACGGCTGAGTACATCCAGCCCCGCAGGATCCCCGCGACCCTCGAAGGCATCCCCACGGGGATCCCCGTGACCCTAGGGGGCGTCCCCATGGGATCCTCACGACCCGAAGGGGGAACCCGCGAGATCCCCGCGGGTCCTGCGGGATTCCCGTCGTCCCCGTTCCCATGCAGCTCTCTACTCCAGAGCGATGCGAGGCAGCAGCAGCACTTCGGCCGCGTCTCTTAGGCATGTCAGGTAGGGAACAAACTTCCCTCACTCCCACGAAAAGGTTCTTTGAAATTTTTAGCTGGCTCCCAGGGCGTGTTGCTCAGCTAAAGCATGTAGCAGCCATCTTGGATACCTTTCAATCCCAGAATCACATGGAATTGTTTAATTTTCTGTCTACTCAAGGTTGTAAGAGCAAGAAATCCTTGGAACATACTGTACACTAGCATTTCAGGCTGCTTTCTATGACAGGGAATTTAGGCCACTGTTACGTAGTGCTTACTCTTACAAGCACTTTAGAACTTAATTGAAAACTCATCTTTACTGTGCATAATTATAGTTTTAAAAATGAATAACGAAGTTTAAAAAAAAACAAACAAAAGAGAAGCCATTGAGAACAAAAAAAAAAAGAAAACTCATCTTTTTTCAAAATATTTAGTGAACTAATTTAAATCATCCTTAGGTTATGTTATTTTTAATCTTTTGTCCGCCGCATTGAACTTATGATTATGCGGTTTATAAGTGCGATGTTATGTTATGTCTTATACCTTAAGTGAGTCATTCAAAGACCTCGGCGGTCCCGCTGTGTGTAGTAGGTGTTCACACACAGACCAATGGCACCCAGATTCTCATCGGTCTTTTTATTTTTAATATTTAAATATACTTTATGTTTTCTTCTATGTTTAACCTTTATTTAATAAATTATTTGTTTAATTATTTAAAGTTAATGCTCATCTTTAGTATCAACATGGCTAGGGGGGGATCAATTCCTGAAAGTAAGACCAGCAGCTGAAATCCACCCAGTGATCTACCAGTGCAAATCCACACCATACCCCAGGGAGGTCTCTGGTTTATATAAAGTGGGGAGTGTGTGACGCAGTGGTCAAAGCTACAGCCTCAGCACCCTGAGGTTGTGGTTTCAAACCCTGCACTGCTTCTTGTGACCCAGGGTAAGTCACTTAGGGCTCCTTTTACGAAGCCATGTTAGCAGTTTAACGTGCGTAATAGCGCATGCTAAACCGCCGGACACGCTAGCCGCTACCGCCTCCTCTTGAGCAGTCAGTAGTTTTTAGGCTAGCGAGGGGGGTTAGTGCATGATTAAAAGTCGCACATGCTAAAGCCGCTAACGCGGCTTCATAAAAGGAGCCCTTAATCCTCCACTGCTCCAGGTACATTAGGTTGATTGTGAACCTCCTGGGAGAAATAGGAAAACGCTTGAAGTATCTGTATGTAAATTGCTTTGAATACGGTTGTAAAACTACAAAAAGGTGGTGTATGTGTTGGTGGACCCTCTTCTGCTACCCCGCTAGCAGTTGGTGTACCCCAGGGTTCTGTCTAAGGACCTCTTCTCTTCTCTCTCTACACCTCTTCCCTCAGTGCCCTGATCTCCTCCCATGGCTTCCAGTATCACCCTTATGCTGATGACTCCCAGATCTACCTCTCTACACCTGAAATTTCATCTAAAGTCTGAGAAAAAGTCTCTGCTTGCTTGACTGACATTGCTGCCTGGATGTCCTGCTGTCATCTGAAACTAAATACAGTGGAACCTTGGTTTACAAGCATAATTCGTTCCAGAAGCATGCTCGTAAACCAAATTGCTCGTATATCAAAGCAAGTTTCCCCATAGGAAGTAAGGGAAACTGCTTTGATTGGTTCCACCTCCTCCCCCCCCCCCCACGAGGCTACCGGCACTGCTGCATTCTCCCCCCCCTTGAGGAATCCGACGCTGTTCCAAACCCCCTCCCTGCGATCCAGCTTCCCCCCTTGCGAACCGGCATGCCCCCCCGCTCGCGTTGCCCCCCCTCCACCGCGATCCTACTTTCCCCCCTCCCGAGCAGTCAATGACGCCCTTTACCCGACTTGGCACCAGTGCCGGTGCCCGAAGATCCTCCCTCTTCTGGTGCGGCTGGGTGGTGTGTCAGAGATCCTCCTTCTTCTGGTCTGGGCTGGGCTGGACTGGCTTTGAGCATTTGCGCATGCTCAAAGCCTTCTGGTCTCGCTCTCTCCGAGATTGAGAGCGAGACCAGAAGGCTTTGAGCATGCGCAAATGCTCAAAGCCAGTCCAGCCCAGCCTAGCCCAGAAGAAGGAGGATCTCCAACGCACCGCCCAGCCCAGGCCGCGCCAGAAGAGGGAGGATCTTCGGGCACCGGCACTGGTGCCAAGTCGGGTAAAAGGTGTCATTGACTGCTCGGGGGGGGGGGGAGAAAGTAGGATCGCGGTGGAGGGGGGCAACGCGAGCGGGGGGGGGGGGAATGCCGGATCGCTAGGGGGGATGCCGGATAGCAGGGGGGCGCTCGTACAGCGAGGCGAGCTCGGTTTACGAGGCACCAAGTTTGCGAATGTTTTGCTCGTCTTGCAAAACACTCGCAAACTGGTGCACTCGTAAACCGAGGTACCACTGTATGTCCAAGACTGAGCTGCTCCTCTTTCCTCTTAAACCCTCTGCTCCTCCTTTCTCCATCTCTGTAAATAATACTATCATTGTTCCAGTCTCCTCTGCTCACAACCTTGGAGAGGTCTTCGATTCTGACCTCTCATTTTCTACGTATATCCAACAAGCTGCTAAGACCTGTCGCTTCTATTTCTTCAATATCACCAAAATTCGCCCCTTCCTCTCTGAGCACACTACCCAGACCCTTGTCCAAACTCTCGTAATCTCATGCTTAGATTACTGCAACCTACTCCTAACTGGTATCCCGCAGTGTCGCCTCTCCCCCTTGCAATCGGTGCAAAACTCTATTGCGCGACTCATCTTCTACTAACCTCGCTACGCTCATGTCACCCCCTCTCCTTAAGTCACTTCACATCGCATACTGTTCAATATCTTATTGCTGACCTACAAGTGTGTTCATTCTGCTGCCCCTCAATATCTCTCCTCGCTTCTTTCTCCTTATACACCTCCCAGAGAACTCTTTTACTCAGATAAGTCACTCTTAGCTTTACCCTTCTCTTCCACAGTCAATTCCACACTTAGTTCCTTTCATCTAGCTGCCCCCTATGCCTGGAATAAATTACCAGAGTTTATCCGTCAAGCCCCTTCCCTTGTTTAAAAGCAGACTGAAAACCCACCTTTTTGATATATCCTTCAATTCTTAACCCTACTCCTCTGCCCTTCAACCCAGCCAGCTGATTAACCGTTCCCCTTAACTATATCCATGACATCCTGTTTGTCTGTCTTGGCTGTTTAGATTGTAAGCTCTTTTGAGCAGGGACCATTTCTTCTACTTTGTTACTCTGTGCAGCGCAATTAATAGTAGTAGTAGATTGGATGTATAGTAATAGGCTGCTGCTAAACTTGAGGAAAACAGGAAGAAGTGGACTGGCTTACAGCTATGGATGATGGTGGAATGACTTTACCCGTGAAGAAAGGGAAAGAGAATGGAGACTTGTATACTGCCTTTTTTTTTGTGGCTTTGGCATTTCAAAGCTTACATTCAAAGCAGTGGGCACTGGAGGATTAAGTGGCTTGCCCAGGGTCACAAGGAGAAGTACCAGGATTTGATCTCACAACCTCTAGGTGCAGAGGCAGCAGCTTAACAATTGATCATTGGGAGTTATTAGGGTTGCCAGATTTCCTCTTTAAAAAAACAGAGGACACCTGGCCCTGACCCATTCCACCCCCTGTTCTGCCCCATTCTGCTCCCCCACCCCTCACCTTAAATATCCCCCTATTTTACAAAGCCTGATAGCAAGGGCCACTGTGGTAACTGCCCCGAAGCCCAAAGGGGTTTAAAGGGCTTTGGGGCTTTTGCCATGCAGGAGCCGCTAGCGCAGCTTTGTAAAAGGTACACACAAATTATATGTCAGTATACCTACAAATTACTGTATGTACAATCAATTTGCACATGCTAAAAGTTCTGCTGTAATGCACCTACAATATATACATTAAAAATAAATGTGTTAAGTGAGCTGGAAGAAGAAACACCTGAAAATCAAAGATACTTTGTAAAGCCAATAATGAACCTTTTTTTCTTTGGGCGAGGCAGGGCTGCACATTTATTTAGTTTTCTATACCGTTCTCCCAAGGGAGCTCAGAACGGTTTACATTAAATTATTCAGGTACTCAAGCAATTTTTCCTGTCTGTCCCAGCGGGCTCACAATCTACTTAATGTACCTGGGGCAATGGGGGGATTAAGTGACTTGCCCAGGGTCACAAGGAGCAGTGTGGGTTTGAACCCACAACCTCAGGGTGCTGAGGCTGTAGCTTTTAACCACTGCGCCACACACTCCCATGTTCCTGATATTTACCTTGTGTAGTTCCAAAAGCTCTTTGAACTACAAGGGAGGAAGAAGTGCAAACGCTGCAATGAAAAGAAGCAGAAATTACAAGTGCCAGCTTCCCCCCTTCTCCACTGTACCACACAGTGGACAGAAGAAGAAGCTGGGACTTGGGAATTGGGTGAATCCTTTTAAGGAGCAGGCCCTGACACTGTTCCCATCCCCACAGTTATATTCTGCACAAGGCCCGCATCCCCCAACAGGCTACCCCTTATTCCCTGATGAATTACTGCCGTTCCTGCATTTATATGCAGAGAAAATAAAAATGTAGCAGATATGCTTAAAATCCAAATATCTGACAAGCCGATCAGCAGCTTTCTGAATTGCTCTGTGGCTGTATCTTGCCATCTTGGGAACAAATTGTGAAGAAGAGCATTCTTTTTTCATTTTTGACTCTAAAGCTGATCAAAACAACTGTCTTCTATCAACTATGGGGCAATATCACTTGTCTTCTCTTGAAAAAAAGATTATATGAAAATCATCATGGGAAAAAGTTCTTGTTCATTTTGTAACATAAATTATCTCAGAGAGTTCATCTCCTGTATTAGTTTATTTAGGAAAAAAAGATAAGACTCTGCCTCTTTGGGTCCTTCTTAGTAAATCATGGTAAGCATCTAGAGGCCAATTTTCTAAATGGGTATTTGAATGTAGGTGCCACAAAAGCATGCGGTAGGAGCCGATTTCATAATTTCTTCCTCTCCTCCATTCCACCGGCAGCCAATGTTTTTTTTCTGTCATTGTCCTAAAGAATGTTTTTTTTTTCAGTCCCTGTTGATGAGGCTTCTCAGCCCCTTTTTGCCTTCACCTTTAAGCAACAGTATATCTGGTGTGGAATGCCCCAAGGCTATATTGACTCCCCTGTGGTGTTCTCCATTGTCCTCTGGGCTATTCTACAGCCATGGACTGCCCCTCATGTTTCTGTCCTCATCCTGTACCTCTTTTTGTGTTCCATAATTCAGGAGACCTGTCAGGCTGATAGTTTGCACCTTTTACAATGGTTGTCTGTGTGTGGTCACAAGGTGTCACGAAATAAACTGCACTGGTGTAAATCTGAAGTGAAATACCTGGGTTTTGTCCTGTCTCATGGTCAGAGGAAAATCTGCACTTTCCGCATTGCTGCTGTTCTGAGTCTGCCCCGCCCAGCTACCAAGAAAGACATGCTTACTTTTCTTGACATGATTGGTTACTGCCACCATTGGATCTCTGATTTTTCCTTCTATGACCAGATTCTGAGACAGACCCTGGGTTCTGAAATGACTGATCTTATCAGATGGACTCATGAAATGTTGGACATTTGAAATGTGATTTGGTTTCTAGCCCAGGCCTAGGTCTTCCTGATTATGACCATATGTTTCATCTCTTTGTTCGGGACCATTGTAACACCATGAAGGGAGAACATGGCGGTAAGTTACGCTCTGTTGCCTTTTTTTCTACAGTCACTCCTGTTCAAGTTCATGGCATGCTTGCCTGCTTGAGAGCCCTGGCTGCATGTGCTATAGTGGTAGAGATGGTTACTCCTCTGACCCTTGGTCACCCCACTACCCTTCACACTTTTCACGATGTCCAAGCCCTTCTTTTAAATGGGCTTCTGGGTCTCAAGGGTGAACAGGATTCTCTTCCTCTCTTTTTTCACAGCTTCAGTCCTTTGTTACCCCCTCTGAACTTGATGCCTGGCGTTTGGCAGGTGCCCAAAGCCGCCCTTTTGGATGGACTTTGGTGCAAAGAGGGGAAACCCTGGATACCAGCTGCTAGCTCTCCCTTATTCATTGCCCAATATCATGGTATTGGTTATCGTAGTGCTCGCTCGACATGTCAACTTCTTGCTAATGATATTTTCATTCTTGACCTTTTGCTCCTTGATACAGATATATATAGCTCAATAGCTACAGCTGGCACATTTGTGAATTGAAAATAAATTGGAAAACACAATTCCTTTCTATTGTTTTAGCTGAAATTAGGATGTTGCTAATTTAAAATGTTTTTTCTTTTTCTTAGCAGTAGTTCGGATATATACATAGCCATCCCAGATCAGTTTTGGCACAGATATTTCTAATGTTTTCCAAGGGACCTCTTTATCACTGCAGAGATAGAGACGTTCCAAAGAGACATTAGCTTTATGCCTTTTTCCGAATATGAGATGGTTATGATATACATTATTGTTTATCTTTGTTTTGGTTTTTTTATATCAATGTGTTTATTTGCAGAGTTAAATTCAGCCCTGCACACTTGACAGATGGAATAATAGCTTCACGCTTAAAACTTTATGTTTTGTCTGTGTCATGTCTCCTTGCTTTAGTTTAGTGGGTACCCCAGGATACATAACATTGGCCATTTCTAGAGCTCTTTTTCCACTTCTTACTAGTCTAACTGCGCAATGTTCTTTTTACTTATAGCTTTCATATTCTAAATGTAGCTTAGTTAGGGGTTATATGTTTAAGAAAAAGTTTTACTTTATAAAGCGTTTATTTCGTGGTGCTCCCTACATATTATCCATTCAGTATACATTTCTGCATACATTCAGTACATCAGTATGGTCTCTCTGAAGTGCCATAATAGTTATATGCAGCACGCAAAAATATATCTTTTTGGATTGTTCAATTAAGAACCTTAAGTAACTGAATATTGTCTCTCTTTTGTCATAGCTATACCAAGTAAATGTATTGGTATTATCACATGTTGCCACATTCAGTACAGGCAGCATGGTTTCTCTCTTGTTTTCTATCTCTTATTTGGATCACATTGGAGTACAGCTGCTGAATGATATTTGGACTCTTTTTAAGCCGGTGTATCTCTGTATGTACAGACATCTGGCTGCTCTCCCTTTGAGATTCTCACGGGATGACCTTTCCCCGCCCCATGGGTAGACAAACCCTCAATAGTTGAGAGTAGTGATCTTCCCTTGATACAGGAGGAATACATCCAAGAGTTCATTGAAATATTAGGGCTTGTTCAAAGAAACGTGTCTTGCACTTCTCCTTTCTCTCCACAGATTCCTACCCATTTTTTCAGCCTGGTGACGAAGTTATCATCCAGAAACTTTTCAAGGATCGGAAGCAGATGGATTTTCCCTTTGGCCTTCCCACTACTGTGATCACTGTGACCAGGACCACTGTACTCACTGAGGAGTTTCCTGTTTGGATCCACGCAAGTTGCTTGAAGAGGGTTAACCTAAAACCCCAGAAGCAAGTCTTCCCTGCGCAGATTTCAACTCCTCCAGTGGAACAACATGATGATCTCATTGCAGCATTCTACCAACTTTATCATTCTCCTACTGGCAACGCTGCTGCTAGTTTTTCTTCCTGTATGGATCATTTCTAAGTCGGTCTACAGCGATGATGTGTTTTGGGTCCACGACACTTTCTGCCCATACCCATCTGTAAATGACACTCCTGCTGTAAACAGCACCCCCAGCACCTCTTTGCGAACACGAAGTCAAGCTGGACTCCCTTCCAAGGGATGCCCTTCAATTGGAATCCAGAAAGACAGACAGTATACTACCCTTTGGTATACTTCCAGCAGTGTGCACGTGGTCACCTTCACTTTTGAGTATTGTGACATTGTGGACTGTTCATCAATTGATATCCCAAGGCTGTGCCATTGGTCCTCAGAGATTCCTAAAACTAAAGACATATGTATATATATGTGTTATTGACTCACATTGGGGGGATAAGTGTGCATTCTGGGGAACGGTAGGATGGAATATTGATACTGACTGGGCTTATAAACCAGAAAGTGCTCTGAAAAAAGTGGACCAAAATGGTAAATCACTGCTTACTTGTAAGGTTGGAAACTGTTATAGGAAAAGTGTTCCTGCACAAATTATTAAGCTTTCTCTTACTATTGACAACCCTAGACCTACTGATGAAGGTATGTACATTATGGGCATGTGGTTTAAGGGTGGGTCTAGCTATACAGGATCTTACAGGATCTATTTACCTCCTCTAATTTTACCTATCCCCTTTGTGCGCTGTGGCGTTCTAAATACCTTTTGCTGCCTGGACAGAAAAAGCTTGATATTGCCGTTACCATCTATAAGGGTAATTACACATGTCATGTTTCTAATCTGACACAGGGTAGTTTTGTAGGTAATTTACCCCCAGGTTATTGTTCTGTCTTGGATTATAGGTATGTCCCATTGTTGCAGCATCAGATTTTCACCCTAGGTGATATTTACTGGCTCTATGGAGACTTTCGGCTCCCTGTTAAGCTACCCAGCCAGTGGATAGGCCAGTGCACTTTAGCTAAGGTTACCATGCTCCTACATATTCTTTCTGAAGGGCACCCTTCCTATTCATATGGTTTTTCCTCTTTTCTGTCTCGACATAAATCTGATCTCCTTGGTACTTTTGATCCGCATGTATACATAGATGCTATAGGGGTCCCAAGAGGGGTCCCAGATGAATTTAAGGCCCAAGATCAGGTTAAGGCTGGGTTTGAGTCCCTTATTCCCTTTGTTACTATCAATAAGAATGTTGATTGGATTAATTAAATTTATTATAATCAGCAACACTTTGTGAACTACTCTAGGGACGCCTTGCAAGGTATTGCTGATCAATTAGGCCCCACTTCTCAGATGGTTTTCAAAATCGTATGGCCCTGGATATGATTCTAGCTGAGAAGAGGGGTGTCTGTAAAAGTCTTCCAGTACTTTATCGTGTTGCACTTTTATTCCTGAAAATACAGGTCCTACAGGAAAGGTTACTATGGCCATTCAGAAATTAGAAAACCTCTTTGCTGAGCTCAAATGTAACTCTGGTTTATCTAATTCTTGGGATCAGTACTTTTAGTTGAATGCAGGGTTGGGTAAAAGACCTTTTTATTGTTATAATCTCTATTATTATCTGCACTCTTGTCTTGACTGCTCATGTACTGTGTTATTCGTATTACAGCTCCTAAAACCGCTCCTCGAGAGACATATCTAGAGTATCTCTCCCTCCCAGCTCATGCTGTGCATTTATGACGTCATTTTCATGACGTAAGAGGGGATTGAAGGGACACGTATCATGTACCTTGCAGTTTTCTTTCAACTGTGTTTGAAGCTGTAAATCCAGACACTGTTTTCCCTTCTCTTGTTGAAATACTGCAAGGCCATTTTATGTTTGAGAAGATGTGTGTTCTTATCTTATTGTGAAGTGAATTCAATTGTTTTCATAAGCTGTATTTGCAAGAAGCTTTAGATAAGAAAAAGGCTCTGCTGACCAAAGCACCTTTAAACTTCGGCCTTTGGATAGTAAGATGCTTGTTATTTCTTTAAAGTTTCATGTGATCTGTGTCCATATATGGTTTGTATTTACGTCACATGCTGACACATGCTGATGACATTGACTCATGTAAAATGATATAAAAAGAGTTGTAGAGTTGACAATAAACTGGACATATTTGGGAGATTTTCTTGTCTCTAAGATATTGTCCCCAGATGCATCTGTCTTGCTAATGACAGAGAGAGAGTGTGGGGCAGTAATTGGGACCTAATCCTTTCACTAGTCATTAAAAATGTCTTGATAAAAAAAAGGCCTTCAAATGTTTTCTAAACAAATCACATTTCTCAAGTGTTCTTGTTTGAATGGGGAGGTCGTTCTAAATCTCTGCTCCAAGATAAGCAATGGTAGATGCGTGTAACACACTGTATTCTGTATGTTTTCTGTACAAGTAGGAGCTCCGCCTATGTTCTGCCCATTCTCTGTCCCTGTATAAGCCCCTCTTGCAAATATAACAACATAAGAGTTGCCATACTGGGACAGACTAAAGGTCTTTCTAGCTCAGTATCCTGTTTCCAAAAGTGGCCAACCCAGGTCACAAGTACCTGGCAAGATCCCAAGGAATAAAACTGATTTTATGGTGCTTATCTTAGGAATAAGCAGTGGATTTCTCCAAGTCCATCTTAATAATGGCTTATGGACTTTCCTTTTAGAACATTTTTTAAACCCCGCTATGCTAAATGTATTTACCACATTCTCCGGCAACAAATTCGAGTTTAATTACATGTTGAACGAAGAGATATTCTTCAGTTAGTTTTTTATGTGAAATCTGTTTTTATTAAGCAACAACCAGATCACAAAGACACAGCAGGGCAAAAACATTTCAAATATAGAAAACAGAGCTCCCTACCCCCAAGAGGACTGGACTCTGATGTCCTCTCAGGTTACATAGTATCCCAACCCCCCCTACCCCCCCAAAAAACCCCGCCCAACACCCCACACCCCCCAACCCCCCCCCCCCAAATCAGACAGGCGGGATAGAATATGCATGTAGTCTATTCAAGATACGACCGCGCACCCGGGGAGACAAACTGTCCAAATAAGGAGTCCAAATGTGCACAAAGTCTCTGCTCCGGCGGCGAGAGGAAGAAGCCAGGAGGGCCTCCCATCCAAGAAGGGCATGTAATTTATTCCGCCAATACCAGAAGGAGGGAGGAACCTCCGCCAGCCAAAAATTCAAGATACATTTTTTCCCCAAAATATAACATTTGCTCAAAAACAATTTCTCCGCAGATGTGTACACAGAAAACAAGGAAAAATGAGCGAATAACATATGATTTACAGAAACAGGAACAGAAACTCGCAAGAGACCCTGAAGAAAGGAAGCCAGGGCCCCCCAAAAGCTCTGAACACTCTCACAACCCCAAAGACCATGAAAATAAGAATTCACCTCCGTATGGCAGGTGAGACAATAGGGAGTATTGACACATCCCATGTGGTAGGCCCGGCTCTGGGAAGCATAGGCTCTCAACAAGGTCTGAAAATGGCATTCACGAAGCTCCGCACTATGCACCAAAGCAGGGACCCCGCGAAGAGCCCGGAGCAAGAAGCCCGCTACGATTTCCCGCCCCAAATCCCTCTGCCAAGCCATCAGCACCAAGGAAAACTCCCGCGGTGGACCAAGCGCCCCAAGTTGTCTATGATACAAGGAAACCGAGATCCCAGAAGCTGAGTCCTCCCCCCTTCCAAAAAATCTCGAAAACGAATCCCAAACTCCAAAGAAAGAGAGCTCCGAGGGAGAGACCGCACGTAATGCCTCAGTTGACAATGAGCAAAGGAAAGACCTAAAGAAGGCAGACCCCTACCCAACAACTCATCGCATGAAAAAAGCGTGCCGTCCTCCCTCAGTAACTGAAAAAGATACTCAAACCCTTTAGCTCGCCAACGCCCAAAGAGAGAGGGGAAGAGCCCCGGAGGGAAGGAGATATTGCCGGTCAAAGGCAGTAACACACTAACATGTGGATCCTGCCGCCAAAACGGTAGCAGCCGTCGCCATACCTCCCAAAGGGGACGAAACAAAATACTCCGCCGACAGAACACGGGCAGCATCGCCAGCCTAGCATGCAATAAAGAGAGAAGGTGAAAAGGATAGTAATAATCGCGCTCCAGAAAGAGATCAGTGTAAAGATCCGTACCCATAACCCAGTCTCGGACGTGGCGCAACAGACACGCCTGGTTATAAAGAGCCATATCAGGCACCCCAAAGCCTCCCCGGCTCCAGGATCCCACCAAAAACTGCCACCGCAATTTAGGTCGCCGATCACCCCAAAAGAACTTGGACAACAAAGAGGACAGGGCCCGGATATCCTTATGCAAGAGATACAAAGGCAACGTTTGAAGTACTTAGGGAATAAAACCATCCGAAAAAGTTGCACCCTCCCCATCAAAGAAAGAGGCAAATTACGCCAGGCGGCCAACACAGAGCCGGTAGTGGAAAGCAAACGAGCGACATTCAACCTATAAAGCTCCCGAACATCCATGGACAGTTGAATTCCCAAATAACGGAATGAGGAATCCGCCCAATGCAGTGGAAAAGTCCCCCTCCAAGATTGCCGGAGATCCCCAGGCGAAGCCAGGGCCTCCGATTTCTTCAAATTTAAGGTGAACCCTGAAAAATCCCCATATTCCCTAATACTCTCCAAAAGGGTGGACAGAGAGCGTTGCAGGTTAGTCAAAAAAACCAAAAGATCATCAGCAAAGGCCGCAATTTTAAAATGAGAAGCTCCCAGCTGAAGGCCACTGATGTCCGCGTTGGCCTGAAGCTCCCGAATCAGGGGATCCAAGGAAAGCACAAACAGCAGAGGCGACAAGGGACAGCCCTGGCGGGTCCCTCTACAGATAGAAAAAGAGTCAGATGAGCCACCATTCACCGAAATCCGTGCCACCGGGTCACTATAGAGGGCCCAAAGAGCACCAAGAAAAAAGGGGCCAAACCCGTACGCCCTCAGCGTAGCAAAGAGGAACCCCCACCGTACCCGGTCAAAGGCCTTTTCGGCATCAAAGCTCACCAGCACAGCGGGGGTTCCATCCACTCCAGATTTCTCCAGAGCCAGCAAGATACGGCGAAGGTTCTTAGAAACAGGCCGATCCCGTACAAACCCCACCTGCTGTTCTGATATTAGGGAAGGTAGCACACGAGCCAACCGATTCGCCAGCACCTTAGCCATCAGTTTAGTCTCAAAATTGAGCAGGGAGATGGGTCTATAGGAGTCCGGCAAGGTCGGGTCCCGACCCGGCTTAGGAAGAACAATGATCTGCGCCGAGTTCAAATAACGGGGCAAAAACCCCTTGGCCACATTCAAATTAAAGATTTCCGACAACAACGGAGCTATCTCATCCACGAACAACTTATAAAATTCGCCCCGGTAGCCATCCGGCCCCGGAGATTTGCCCAACGGGCTGGCACGGATCGCCCACTCCACCTCCTCCGCCCGCACAGGGCACTCCAACAGGGCGGAGTCAGCTGCACTGAGTTGGGGTAAATCCAAGCTGTCCAAATAGACCCCCCCTGCTAGAAAATCCGGGCCAGGCGAAGCATACAAGTCAGCGAAAAAGTCCTGCAGAATTCGACCAATGTCCTCAGTCTTATGGTGAAGCACTCCCCTCGCATCTCGCAGAGCGGTGACACCCGCGGATCCCCGATACGAGCGAGCTAAACGCGCCAACATCCTGCTACTCTTGTTGGCGAACCGAAAAAGTTGAAATTGATAATGCTCCCTATACCGTTGAGCCCCCCTGTGCAGGAGCTCATTCAAAACCTGTTGTGCTTCCAAAAGCCGCTTTTTAAGCGTCAACGTAGCGGCACTAGCGAAGCGCCGCCGCAAAGCCTGAACCCTAGTTTCCCAAGTAAGAATCTCTCTATGACGTGCCTTAGCCTCAAAAGATACAAACGACATGATTTCTCCCCTCAACACGGCCTTCGCAGCCTCCCAATAAAGAATCGGATCCTCCCTATGCTGCTTGTTGGCAGTCTGGAAATCCCCCCATTTAGCCAACAAAAAGTCATAAAAGCGAACATTACGATATAAATGACAGGGAAACCGCCAGGAAGCACCCCCCACCCTCGGTGACCCCCAAAGCCAACGCAGACCCACCCAAGCGTGGTCCGAGATTTCAATGGGGCCCAACATGGCTTCTTGAACCGCCGGGAGAAGGTCCCTGGACAAAAGAATATAATCAATGCGAGAAAGCGTCCCATGGGCACGAGACAGATGGGAATAGTCCCGCTCCACCGGATGGAGAACCCTCCAAACATCCAACAAATTCAAAGAGGAAATCAGCATGCTAGCCCCCGTGCAGGCCCGCAGAGACTCTCGTCCCACGGAAGAAGACCGATCCAACCGCGGATCCGGGACCTCATTGAAGTCGCCCCCGAGAAGCACCGGAATATCACCAAACCGTAACAAGAGGTTACGCAACTTCCGAAAAAACCTGGCAGAGGGATTGTTAGGAGCATACAGATTACAAAGCAATAAGGGTTTATTGTTAAGAGAGACCAAGGCAATAAGATACCGACCCTCAGGATCCCGAAGTACCTTGTGAGTTTGGAGGCGCAGACCCTTGCGAAAAAGTATCACCACCCCACCCTTACCCCCCAGAGCCGGAGCCTCCAAATGTGTGCCCACCCACCAAGAGCAGAGCTTAGCATGCTCCACAGATGTCAACCGGGTCTCCTGGAGAAAAGCGATGGAGGCCCTCCTGCGATTCAAGGCTTGCAATATTTTATACCGTTTAATCGGTGAATGTATCCCCCCCACATTCCAAGATATCAAATTATGTTCCAGGAAAGACTAGAAAAAGAGCCAAAAGCAGATACAGAATATCCCATCGAAAAAGGCCAGAGGAGCGTCCCAGCCACCACCCCTCTAACCACTCACTCAAAAAGCACCACCTATCACCCACCTGTTCAACCCAAAAGAGATCTCCATCCCCACCCAAACCCCCCACCCCTCCTGTTCCCCCCCAACAACCCCCTTCCCCCCCCAAAACCCACACCAAACCAAGTACCGCACCCCAATTGGTGCCACTTCCAGGAAGCAGGTACGCCCACCGCAGGTCCCACACGAATCCCTTCAGCCCCCAGACCCACCCTGAAACTAACAAACCATGGGCTTCCACCGAAGAAGAGCCAGAATAGAGAACCCCCCCTGACCCAGACTACCGCAGCCAGCACCCCAACCATCCAACAAGCAAACAGAACCCTCAGCAACCCCCCTCCAGACAAGCATCCATACTCACATCATCCACACCTCCATGACCAACCCAGACCCTCCGTCATACAAAAGAACCTCCCAAAGACGCCCCTTAGACAGACCCCCCACAATCCAAACCACGGCCACTCCAACCCCCCACCGCTGCCTCAGGGCACAAAGCACGCAGACCCCCCCACACACACACACTCACACTCATAGCAAAGATGAACACACTCCGAGTGCAGGAAACCCAACACATGAAATAAAGTAAAACAATAAAAAATGTGTCAAAATGGTGCGGCCTACCGGAATGCAGCACCCGCAACCGAGCAGGATATTGAAGAGAGAAAGGAATACTGCGCCGGACTAGACTGGAACACAAAGGAGAAAACTTGCGGCGAGCCTGCGAAACCTCCGCCGAGTAGTCCTGGAAACAGAGGACCGGCTTGTTGTTATAGAGCAGCTTCTTCCCCTGTCGTAGGGCCCGGAGAACCGCAATCTTAAGACGATAGTTGAGCAGGCGGCAGATAACCACCCGCGGGCGCTCCACTCCATCTCGCCGGGATCCCAAACGATGCGCCCGCTCAATATAGATGGGACCCAATTGCTGTGGAAGGGCCAAGGACTCCATCAGCCATTTCTCCAGGAAGTCCCCCAGATCCGCATCCCCCAGAGACTCCGGCAAGCCCACGAACCTCAAATTATTGCGGCGGGACCGGTTCTCAAGATCCTCCACCTTGGCCCGGAGCGCTGCCAGAGAAGTAGACTGACCCTCCTGTTCCTGGGAGATCCTCTGTACCGCGTCCTCAGCAGCACTGACTCTCTGCTGGGTCTCCCGAACCTCCGAAGTCAGGGCTGCAAATTTCTGATCCAGCGTGTCCAGCTTGTCCAAAATGCGCTGGAGTTTAGCTCCCAGCGTGCCCTCCAGCGCGGCCTGCACCTCGGCAGTGACCTCCGCGACCCATAAAGAGCTGGGGGTCTCGGGCGCCTCCAGCGATGCAGGTGCCACGTGCGCCGCCATCTTGAGCTCAGGCTGCTTTCGGCGCTCACGGTCCGTCTTGCCCGAACGCGCGGCCATCCCTCGGACAGCCTCGAGATCTCAACCGAGACGCCCGACCGCACTCCCCTGCACGCCGACCCCGGGGCTGAGATTTTCAAAGCCGATTAGCGATTTGTCTGCAGCGGGCGCACCGGAGCCACGAGCCTGTCCTGCTCACAGCCCCATGCTTCCACCGGAAGTCTCTTCAGTTAGTTTTAAATCTACTACTTAGGGCTCCTTTTACAGTAGCAGTAGCAGTTTAATGCATGTAATAGTGTGAGCTAAACTGCCAGCAGCGCTAGCTGCTGCCACCTCCTCTTGAGCAGGCGGTAGTTTTTCGGCTAGCGTGGGGGTTAGCGCATGATGAAAAGTCCCGTGCGATAAAGCCGCTAACGCAGCTTCTTAAAAGGAGCCCTTTATAGCTTCATCACAAGCCCCCTAATCCTTGTATTTTTGGAAAGAGTAAACAAATGATTCACGTCTACCTGATCTACTCCACCAAGTGTTTTATAGACCTCTATCATGTCTCCCCTGAGCCATCTCTTCTCCAGGCTGAAGAGCCCTATCCAATTTAGCCTTTCTTTCTAGAGAAGTCATCCAATCTCTTTTATCATTTTTGTCACCCTTTTCTGTATCCTCCGGAGCCTATACTGTATATAGTGCTCAAGTTACATGCCCAGCTTTAGGCATGCTTCTGAGGTGCACTTGGAACTAAATTGGATAATAATCTCTGAACCATCAATAACAGGATGCTAACAACCATTACTGTCACTCATTAAAATTTGTGTGCATATCTGGATGTGTGCTCTTCTACAAGACATGGTGCCTAACTCCCAAGGCATGTATTTCAAAAGGGGGTGTGGCCATGGTGTGTCAAGGTATTCTGTAAAGTCGCATGCAAAAATTACAGAATATTGTCTAACCACCCTTTACTCGGGCAATGGCAAGATCATGAAGGGCATAGAGAGAGTAGAGAGGGACAGATTCTTCAAACTTTCAAATAATAAAAGAACAAGAGGGCATTCAGAAAAATTGAAAGGGGAAAGATTCAAAACGAATGCTAGGAAGTTCTTCTTTACCCAACGTGTGATGGACACCTGGAATGTGCTTCCAGAGGGCGTAATAGGGCAAAGCACAGTACTGGGGTTCAAGAAAGGATTGGACAATTTCCTGCTGGAAAAGGGGATAGAGGGGTATAGATAGAGGATTACTGCACAGGTCCTGGACCTGTTGTGCCACCGCGTGAGCGGACTGCTGGGCACGATGGACCTCAGGTCTGACCCAGCAGAGGCATTGCTTATGTTCTTATGTTATGTTCCATGTTTCAGCAGGCATATATCCAGTGCCAAAAACTAGGTGCATGATTTGACTAAATGCTGTTCTATATAAGGTTCATAAGGCTATATAGAATAGCACTTAGTGCTGAATTTTTTTAGTGCCATTTGTTACAATTCCCTCCTATATAAGTTAAGGAGGTATTTGCATAACGGTGCTTGGGCATAATTTGTGCATTTAGGGGTCCTTTTACTAAGGCGTGCTAGCTGATTTTGGTGTGCACTAAACGCTAATGCATCCATTATATTCTATGGACGTGTTAGAGGTTAGCGCACGCTAAATCAGCTAGCGCATCTTAGTAAAACAGAGGGATAGTGATAAAAGAATGTGTGCCGAATAACGGTGCTTAGCGAGATTCTCTATAAGGTTTGCACATCCTATAGAATCGCACTTAGTGCCAGCGCATGTCATAACTTTTAGGTGTACCCATTTATGCCAAGAAAACCAGAGCTAAATATCTACACCTAAGATTGGGCGTATTCTATATCAGTGTTTCTCAAACTTTTCAAGCCAAGTACCCCCTAAGCCTATCAAATACCAACCAAGTACCCCTGCCCAAGCTCTGCCCATGACCCGCCCAAGCTCCACCCCAGACCTACCCAAACACAGCCCCGACTCCACCCCCATAATAATAGTACTAATTGTAATGCAATTTCTTCCATCCATTTTTCATGTACACACAATATAATCTTACTAGTCTTGAAGTCTGTTACATTAACGGGTGCTAGAATATATGTCTGTCTGTCTTTCTTCTTTCTGTCTCTCTCCCTCCCACTGTCTCTCTCACTCCCTGGCCCCCTTTCTCTGTCTTTCTGTCCCTCTCTCTGCCCCTGTGTCTTTCTTCCTTTCTTTTTGTCTCCCTCCCTCCTGCTGTCTGTCTGTCATTTTTTCCTTGCATTTCCATGTGCAGCAGCAACAGCATTTCCCTCCCCCCCCCACTTCCCTGTGCAACAGCAGCAGCGATATTTCCCTTCCCCTCCAGGTCCTTGTGCAGCAGTAGCAGCATTTTCCCCACCCCCTTCCCTACTCTTACCACGATGTGGACTGCTCCTTTTGGCCCCTCCCCCTTCCCTTCCCGCGGTATAGCCTGCTCCAAGGTCCCCCTTCCCTTATTGCATTCCTCGCAGGCAGGCCCAGCTTCTCCCTGCACATTACCTTTTGTTTTCATTCTGTTGCCCTCCCTCACGTGGCTGCCTGCCTGCCTGATCCCATTGAGCGGCTCGCAGCTGGAGTCTTTTTTGTCGGCGCTTCCCTGCCTTCCCCGCAGTCTGGCCTGCTCCAGGCAAATTTTTTTTTAAGTTTAAAGGTGTCACGGCGGCTCCTCTCGATCCCCGTCAGCGTCGGAAGCCTTCTCCAATGCTGGTGTGGCTCATGAGAGGAGCCGATACCTCGATCTTGAGGAGAGCAACGAGTCCAGCGCTGGTGGCCAGTCCTGCTGGTGAATGTAGGTAGGTACTGTAAGGCTGGGGACTCACGCATGCACACTCCTGCCACTACAGACCTACTGATCATGGATCAGAGATCATGGAACACGCAGGTAAGAGTGCGCATGCGCGTCTAGGGTTTTATTATATTAGATTAATATATAATGGTAACCAAAACATTAAGAAACCAAAAAGTATATTTGTGGTTTCTTAATGTTTTGGTACGCAAAGAAAATGTTAATTATTTATATTTGGGGGGTTTTCAAAGAGGTCAAGGCAGATGACTTTAAAATATGCAATCAGTAACAACTATAGAAAAAATAGATAAATATAGAGCAAAATATAGACAGCATATATAAATTCTCAAAACTGACACATTTTGATCAGTAAATTGAAAATAAAGTCATTTTTATGATTGGCTGGCCTGGAACCTTCTCTCTGATGTCAGAATTGATTTCGAGGGAAGGCTTGTGGGCTGGCCGCATGCAGTCACTGCATGCGCCTGGCCTGTCCTATCCCTGGTGTTGCTGCGGCGGCAGTGGGGGGTGGGAATGGAGTGTGCGGATGGCAGGGTCAGCTTCAGGGGTGGGGCAGGGAGGAATCTGCAGTGGTAGTGGCTTCAGTGGGTAGGGGGGGCAAGCAGGGAGAGATCCCAGGTGGCAGCCAGCCCATGTAGCCCCAACAGGCAGCCTGCATACCCCCTGGGGTATGCATACTGCAGGTTGAGAAACACTGTTCTATATCAGTGCACTTAACTTTTAGGAAAGCCTATAAACTGCCCACGCCCCTTTTTCAAATTTGTGCACTAAAACTGACATGCACTACTTTATAGAATGCACCTACCAATTTGTGCTTGTAACTTCTAATTAGTGCCAAGTAACATCCATTATGAAGTATTAATTGCCAGTTATTGGCACTGATTAGACTTGTTAATTAAGCTGTGTGTGCAAATCTGCTGTATGCACTAATTTGCATACACATCTTATGGTGCTATATACAGAATTGTGGGGGGGGTTATTATATATGGATGTGCATATATGCATATACTGTATATTTATTTATTAATTTGATTCGTTTTATATCACGTCCTCCCTAGAGCGCTCAGAACGGGTTACAAGGTAACGTACATAATGAACAAAAACAAGATACTGAAAACTAAGGCAGTATGGGCTACAGTGATATTTGTCTAATACAGTTCTGTTCACCTTAATTTATCAATCACAGCGTGAGGATTTTTAACATATCGTACATTAAGAATTTCAGAGATATGTTAATTTCACATATAGTTCTATTGTCTGAAAGAATGCACAGAGAGAGTCTAGAATCTAGATCAACATACATAGGAATACCTTAGTTTGGGAGTTACAGACAGACTGGATGGTCGCTTAAACTGAAGAAAGAAGATTAGTGGGTTGGATGCTCTGGTTGATAGCTTGATAATGTTGATATGCGGAGGGTGCTTGAGTCTAGGTGCTTTGCAATACAGATACCATGTTAAGGAAATTAGGGGCTCCTTTTACGAAGGTGCGTTAGGGGCTTAACGCGCGGAATAGCATGCGCTAAATTGCTGCGTGCACTAGCTGCTATCGTCTCCTTTTGAGCAGGCGGTAGATTTTCAGCTAGCCTGCGCTAGCGCGCGCTAATCTGGTGCGTGCGATAAAAACACTAGCGCACCTTCGTAAAAGGAGCCCTAGGTGAAGAGGTAGTTTTTTTTTTTATTGCTTTCTTAAAGCTCAAAAGCCCTGTGAGGGCTTTGGTATGTGAAGGCAGTTGATTCCAGTACTTAGGTAAGAAACGGAAGTAGGATCGGCATCCGGCACTTAACACTGGCAGATGCCTAGGTTACAGAGTTGCCTTTTTACTCTAGAATTTAGTGCATAGTAAGTTACCAAGCTGCTACGGCATTTATGTCGCAGTAATTTGCCTGGTAGCAGGAGGCAGGAAAGAAGCAGAGAGAGCAGTTTATGGGCATGGGCACCACTTGCTACTGGCACTAACTGTCTCTACTACAGATAGTCCCACCTAGTGGCGTACTAAGGGTCTACCATGACTCTATCCCTATTCGTGTTTGTCTTCTGCAGTCCCGCTCCCGACGCTTCAGCCGTGAATACAGAACAGAAATATCTGTTAGGAAATTCAGCTTCTACATATTTCTCCCCTTCACTTTTCCTATCACTGATATAAAAAATATTTTGTCTCCCTGTTTTACCATATCAGCTATTTTTTCTTCCATTTGTATCTTTGCTTTCCTGACTATTCGACCAGCCTCTCTTTATTCCAGATATTATTGCCTGTCTTCCTCTTTCTGCGATCTTTTGTAGTTTATGAAAGCTAACCTCTTATTCCTTACCTTCTCAGCTACTACATTTGAGATCTAAAGCAACCTTCTTTTCCACTGCTTAAATTTTTCTTTTGATTTTACTTGGTCAATCTTTATTTGAAGTAAATTGCTTTTTCTTTGAAAAATATTTGTATTGTTAACAAGCAGAACAGTATCATCATAGTACAAAACTAATTCATTTTGTCACTTCATTATTTCAAATAAAACATATTTAACTGTATTACTTTCTTGTGTGTTACCTTAATCTGCTCCTACAGTCTGACATTTTGATGCCTGTTGAGGATATGGTTAATTACTGTCCATTTTAAAAAAAAATTTCATGCATCAGCTGTATTAGCAAATGAAAAGGATTTCAGATAGATCGCTAAAGAAAAAAGTCTGCTTTTGTGAGCATTAATGTTGATCAATGTTGATTAATGAGTGATTGCTGATTATGCCCTTTGGTCATACACGTCCAGGGTGGATTGCAATGTATTTTTCAATTCTCAATTAGTTCTTAAATATAATCATGGGGGGTGGGGGTGATAATCTTTTTGTCATAGATTATAATTGTAATTGTATTTAAGTGCTTTTATAGAATTATGTGATTGTATTTTATTTTGCACTTACTTATGGTTTTAAAATGAATAAATAAATTTTTCAATGTTGATCATCAAAGTTTCAGACCTACTTGTTGTTCATTCATATACTGTATTGTTCATTTATGTTTAGAATTCAATCATCTTAAAAGTCACAAAAGTAAATCAATCAGAAGTGAGAATACATCTGCCATTCATTCACCTCATGTTTGGATTAGAAAGAACTTGGCATTTTCGCTGCAAATTCCTTCCTCCATATTAAATCATTTCTAACCTGCCTATCGATATGGTGTACAATCAACAGAAAAATTGTACAGAATATAGAACTTGACATTTTGGCTGCAAATTCTTTCCGTATTATTGTTAAATTATTTCTAGCCTGCCTACTTATATGGTGTACAATCTACAGAAAAACAGTACAGAAGACAATACAAAACACCAAAAATAACCATATAATAAAAACAGAGAAATTTCAGATGGCCACATGGCACCATTTTCAGCTTGTTTTGGGGTTGTTTGGACTCAGTTTTTCCCCAAGAATTTTATATGCTTGTTTCACACATTTGTTTAATAAAATATTTTAAATGCATGCTAATATGTGTTCATACATGCTAATCACTTTAACAAGCATGCGAGGGGCTGCTGAAACGTTCTCAGCCCAACCAAGAAGAGAATGATGTGGAGCCATGAAACGTACAAGTTGTTCCACACTTCTCTTGACACTTTTCATTTCATTGAAGCAAATGCATCTAATAAATGATCATAGGAAAGCAAGTTCAAACAAACAAAACTGTGGAAACACAATGTTCTCAGATCTTTGGATAAAATTTATTCAAAAATTTTGTTAAAAGCTGTAATGATGATACAGACTAAATCCACATGTATCTTAAAAAGGACCTGACATGGGCCGTTTTTTGGCTAAACACGCCTTCCTCGGGGATCCAAGATATAATAAACCAGTGTTCACAGTACTTCAGACTTGTGCCCAGCATTCTATTTGGTTTTACATTTTGTGAATACAAATTGTCTTTGGATTCCAAGGCTTTTTTCCACAGTTGCCAAAGTTGGTTTATTATATCTTGGATCCCCAAGGAAGGCGTTTTTAGCCAAACCATAGCCCATGTCGGGTCCTTTTAAGATATATGTGGATTTAGTCTGTATCATCATTACTGCTTTTAACAAATTTTTTTGAATAAATTATATCCAAAGATCCGAGAAATTGTGTTTCCACAGTTTTGTTTGTTTGAACTTGCTTTCCTATGATCATTTATTCTGTAGGAAGGCCAGCTGGCCCTGGGGCTTTTCTAGGTTTCATTTTTTGGATAGATTCTAGACTCTCTTGATTAGTGATAGGAAAGGGATATGGGACTTGATATACCATCTGTTTTACTACTTGGGATCTAGCTAGGTACTTGGGACCTGGGATGGCCACTGTTGGAAACAAGATACTGGGCACGATGGACCCTTCAGTCTGTCCCAGTATGGCAGTTCTTATCTTTCTATGGTTACAATCGAAATGGTTTACATATTACATATAGGTACTAATTTTGCACCTTGGGAAATGGAGGGTTATGTGACTTGCGTAGCGTCACAATGAGCTGTAGTAGGAATTGAACCCAATTCCCCAGTTCTTGGGGCACTGCATTAACCACTAGGCTACAATTGTAAAAGTTTTGCATCAGTTGTTGACCACATTGGTTTCTTAAGAGAATTTAAAAAGGAGTCTAATTTTGAAGAATCTTTAAAGGAATCATATATTAGAACAGCCTTACTGGGTCAGACCAATGGTCCATCTGCCTGTCCTCATGGTGGCCAATCTAGGTCACTACCGTGTTTTCCCGAAAATAAGACCTACCCCGAAAATAAGACCTAGCATAATTTTTGGGGTAGGTCTTAACATAAGCCCTACCCCCGAAAATAAGCCCAAGTCACCAGCAGCAGCACTTCTCCCCCGAACCATCTCTCCTTCCCATCCGAACTGCGAGATTAAATAAATACCTTTTAACAATCTGGCAGCATCAGCAGCAATCTAGACAGGCTGCTTCGTGGCCTTCTATCTTCTGGGCATTCTCTCTACTGCGTTGCTGATGATGTCATCAGCAACATGGCAGAGGAACGCCTGGGCGATAGAAGGCCGTGAAGCAGCCTGTCTAGATTGCTGCCAATGCTGCCGGTTTGTTATAAGGTATTTATTTTGGTCTCGTGGTTCTGAAGGGAGAGAGAGATGGGTTGGTGGGGGGTGGTGTGCACATGGCAGGGGGGGTGTCTAGAAAGATGCTACATGGGGGGATGGGAGGAAGGGAAGGATAGAAGCTGCAAGAGTTCTGCTGCATAAGGGATGGGAGGGAGGGATAGAAGCTGCAATGGAAGGGAGGGATAGAAGCTGCAAGGGTTCTGCTGCACAAGGGATGAGAGGAAGAGATAGAAAGATACTGCACAAGGGGATAGGTGAGAGGGGAGGAAAGATGCATATGTGGAGGAGAGAAAGGAAATAGGAAGAATTAGGGTGGAGGAGAAAAAGGGAGAGATGATCATCCCCGGAAATAAGACATAGTGCCTTTTTTGGGCCCAAAATTAATATGACAGTGTCCTATTTTTGGGGAAACGCAGTAGTACCTGGCAAAAACCCAAAGAGTAGCAACATTCCACTCTACTGATCCAGGGCAAGAATGAAATGCTGCAAGTATATCCATAGTTTTAGTTAATATTGTTGTATCATCTCTAATTATGATTGCAATTTATATTGTTAATCTTTTCTTTTTATTTTATTCAACATTATGGGATATTCTCTGCATATAGATTCCATGCCCTGTTCTTGTACTCCAATTTTTATTATAATCATATTTTAGTCAATATTATCTATTTGAAGACATGAGATGTGTCTCTCCAGCCCTTCCTCTTTATTCCTTTTCCATCCAGTCTTCTCCCTCTCCTCTTCTTCCCCCTTCTACCTAGAATCTGTCCTTCTCTTTCTCCCCTTTCATCCAGTGTCTGCCTACTCTCTTCCTTCTATTCAGAGTCTGCTTCCTCTCTTCCCCTCTATAACTAACATCTTCCCTCTTTCCCCCTCCAATATCTGTTCCCTTTCTTCCCTTCCAGCCTCCAGCATTTGTCCCCTCTTTCCCCAATCCAACATCTGTTCCCTTGTCCCCCTCATCCAGCATCTATCCCCCTCTCCCCTATATCCATTGTCTGCCCCTTTCTCTCTCCCCCCACATCCAGCATCTATCCCCTTTCTTTCCCCTCCCACATCCAGCATCTGTCCCCTCTGTATCTCTCATCTAGTGTCTGCCCCTTTCTTATCCTCCTGCATCCAATATATACCCATTTTCTCCCCCTCATCTAGTATATGTTCTCTTTCTGCACCCAATCCTCCTCGCTCCATTTATTTATTTATTTAACAGACTTATATCCCACCTAAAAACCTAAGTGGGTTACAAAGTACATATACTGTATATCTAATATAATAAAACGCTAGGCCGCGCATGCACACTCCTATCGTGTGCGTCCGTTTTCCGTGAGCTGTAGCGACCCATAGGAAGTGTGCATGCGCGGCTTATGGTCTGGCCTGCTTCCTGCCGTATTGCATTTTTTAGTTGAAAGACGCAGCGGTGGCTACTCTCACGATCCCCGCCTGCGTCGGACTTCCGACGCAGGTGGGGATCATGAGAGGAGCCACCGCCGCGTGTTTCAACTAAAAAAAAAAATACGGCAAGGCGAGCAGGCCAGACCAGACCAGCAAAAGTGAGAGGTGGAAGCCTAATAGCCCCGGCGGCTGTCGGCCACTGCAGCTGTAGACCGCGGTGGCTGTCGGCGGCTGTCAGCAGCTGCAGGCCGCCGTGACTAAGCACGGAGCACGGAGCCACCACAAGCGACGGCGAGGAGGGAGTGGGAGCAGGCCACAGAGGCTTTAGGCAGATGTCGGTGGAGGGCAGACCAAAAATAAAGGAGGTAAGGGTTGCTGCTGGACAGGAGAAGTGCTGATGGATGGGGGGGGGCAGAAAAGAGGTACTGCTGGACATGGGAAAAGGTGCTGATGGACGGGGGGGCAAAAAAGGAGGGGGACAAAAAAGGAAGGGAGGCCTACTGCTGGACAGGGTGAGCAAAAAATAGGTGCTGATGGACAGGGGAAGAGGTGCTGATGGACAGGGGGGCAGAAAAAGGAAGGGAAGCCTACTGCTGGACAGGGGGAGCAAAAAATAGGTGCTGATGGACAGGGGATGAGGTGCTGATGGACAGGGGGACAGAAAAAGGAAGGGAAGCCTACTGCTGGACAGGGGGAACAGAAAAGAGGTTCTGCTGGACAGGGGAAGAGATGCTGAGGGACGGAGAGCAGAAAAAGGAAGAGAGGCCTCCTGCTGGACAGGGGGAGCAGGAAAGAGGTGCTGCTGGACAGGGGGGGGGAGTTAAAACAAAGGGAGAAGGGCTGCTGCTGGATAAGGGGACCAGTGAAGGGGTGGTGGTGGACACAGGGGAAGAAAAAGGAAGGGAGAATGGACAGGGGGAGCAGGCAAGGGGTGATGGTGGACAGCCGAGGAAAAAGAAAGACAGAAAGAAAGAAATACAGAAACAGGCTAATGAGAGAGAGAGAAATAAATAAATACAGACACACATACATATTCTAGCACCCGTTAATGTAACGGGCTTAAAGACTAGTTCAATATAATTACATAAAATATTAGATACTATTGCAAGGGAATATTCATCCTATATCTATTTCCTTAAAAAATTGTGCTTTGTCTAAAAAAAGCTTCTACAAAGTTGTTTTTGAAAATTTCTTTAAGTGCTGAATATTACTTATCAATCCAGTGTCTGTCCCCTCCTTCCTCCTTCTAGCATCTGTTCCCTATATCTGGAATTTTCCCACTTTTTCCAGCACCCCAGCCGCATCTACCCCATTTCCCACCTGACACTCCTACCCCCACTGCTACAGCTGCTGTTTCAAACCAACAGCAGCAGCGGCAGTATTAAAAAAGAAAATGGGCCTCAGTAATCAAGCTTGAAGCTGCTGGCCCCGCCCCCTGTGACATCATTTTTTTGGGGGGTGGGAGCGGGGCCAGCATCCAAAGGTAGGAACTGTGTGACACTGCAATCTCCTCTCATTTGTCCAGTGGCAGTAACGGGTTGGGTGGGAGATCTTGATGGCCTTCCTTCTTTGGATTTTTGGGGATGCCACTGTAACCGTGGCTTTTCCCATTCTGACGCCTATGTGATAGATGCTAGAGTAGTGACTGAAAAATAAAAATACATTTTGACTCTCACTCAGGGGAAACACAGAGAATTCTGCAATGATAATGCCAGATGTTGTATGGACAGGATTTTAAGTTGTCAGTGTTCCATCTTTTTGCAATTAAAGTCTAGATTGTCTCCAGAACTGGACAGAATCTCAGTATACAGTACACCCTGCATCTTCATTTTTGTATCACAACACAATATTCCCCAACAGTGGTTTATTAAAATTTGCTATACTGCTTGGGCTATGTACAATATAGAGAATGACATGGGGACAAATTTTTCCCTGTCCCCGCAGGAACTCATTTTCCTGTCCTGTCCCCGCGAGTTCTTTTCCTGTCTCTGCCCCATTCCTGCAAGCTCTGTCCTCATCTGCACAAGCCTCAAACACTTTAAAATCGTAAGTGTTCGAGGCTTGTGTGGTTAAGGCAGAGCTTAAAGGAATGGGATAGAGACAGAGACAAAACTCGTGGGGATGGGACGGAGAAATTGAGTTCCTGCAGGTACGGGGACCAATTTGTCCCCATATCATTCTCTAGTGCAATAGATCTCAGCATTTACAATTCTAACACAGAAACGTAAAAAGAACTACAATGAAGTTAGGACAGAACACAATCAAACCTAATAGATAAAAATAGAAGAAAATACAATTGTTATAAATAATGAAAATCCCCTTACGACACAACATATAAAACATCTTCTCACTGTGATTATCGCCTCAGGAGCAACTCACGCTCCTTCCACTGCCAGACACTTTGGGCTCCTTTTACTAAGCTATGTTAGCGTTTTTAGCGTACGCAGCATTTTAGCGCATGCTAAATCCGCGCTACCCGGCTAGAACTAACGCCAGCTCAATGCTGGCATTAGCGTCTAGCGCGCGTGGCAATTTAGTGCTCCTTTTACTAAGCCGCGTTAGGGCATTAATGCGCAGAATAGCGCATGCTAAATTGCCGCACGCGCTAGACACTAACTCCAGCATTGAGCTGGCATTAGTTCCAGCCGCGTAGCGCGGGTTTAGCGTGCGCTAAGATGCTGCATGCGCTAAAAATGCTAACGCGGCTTAGTAAAAGGAGCCCTTTGTAAAGTTCTCAGTTCAACCAACCAACTTTCCAAAATTCTGAGCGTTATTTTAAGTACATAAGTACATAAGTAGTCGCCTCCGCCGGGGCAGACCAGAGGTCCATCCAGCCCAGCGGTCCGCTCACGCGGCGGCCCATCAGGCATATTGCCTGAGCAGTGGTCCCTGACTAATTTTATACCTACCTCTACACTTATCTCTAAACCTTCCACTGTTCTTATCTGTACCCCTCAATCCCTTTGTCCTCCAGGAACCTGTCCAGGTCTTCCTTGAAACCCTGTACTGTGCTATTTCCTATCACGGCCTCCGGAAGGGTGTTCCATGTGTCCACCACCCTCTGTGTGAAAAAGAATTTCCTTGCGTTTGTTCTAAACCTGTCCCCCTTCAATTTCATCGAGTGACCCCTTGTTCTTGTGGTTTCTTTCAAATTGAAAAATCTGTCCTTGTCAACCTTTTCGATGCCACTGTAGCTGAAAAGAGTGTTACAGTAAAACCTTGGATTGCGAATAACTTGGTGTGCGAGTGTTTTGCAAGATGAGCAAAACGTTTTATTAAATTTTAACTTGATAAACGAGCGAGGTCTTGCAATATTAGTACATACATCACAACTGAGCCGATGGTTCTTCTCTCTCTGACTCTGTGGGAATATAGTAACTATTCTAAACGAGCGAGGTTTTGCAATACAAGTACGCACAATGTTTTGTATTAGAGTTTTGGGGTTGTGGAACGAATCGTCTGAGTTTCCATTATTTCTTATGGGGAAATTCACTTTCCTATATGAGTGTTTTGGGTTACAAGCATGTTTCCGGAACGCATTATGCTGGCAAACCAAGGTTTTACTGTATCTTATTGCATTAAGTGCCAATTTGCAGAAATGAATTTCTATGTTTTGGCATTCTTTCAGATTATTGATTGAACCGTATCCACGCTATTCTCTTCTTGGTTGGGCTGAGAACTTTTAAGCACCTTCTCGTATAAAACAGACAGGTTGTTGCTTGTGTGGTGACTTCTCAGGACATGGAGACCACTTATCCTGAGCATTTTTATTGTGATGACAAGGGCTACTTCCATCCACCCCCCCCCCCTAATTGTGACAGTAATCAAAATTAATGTGCAGCCCTTTTTTATATATTAGATGAGGGTGTTTCAAAAAGTAACAGCAAATGGACAGTATTTCATGAAACAAATACCCCTTTCAAACTCCTGTACAGAAAAGAGACATTCTTAGAGGATGTGTTGACACTACCCAGTAGATGGCATGGTGTACTTAATCGGTAGGCACCATGCGTGTATATAAAATGGCGGCACCCTTAACTGTTTTCATGGTAGAGGAGCACTGAGCAGTCATCAGATTTTTGTGGTTGGAGGCTGTGAAACCTCACTAAATTCATATAAGGATGCTGCAACAGTATGGAGATACCTGCATTGGTGAGAGAAGAGTGTAGGAGTGGGTAGATGCATTTAAAAATGGGTGAACATTAATCCCTGATGAGAAACACTCTGGTCGTCCCAGCACAGCGACACTGATGAGAAGGTGGGTCATGCAGATGACATTATTCGTAAAAACAGGTGCATTTCTTTAGATGGTCTGGCCAGGGAATTGGATGTCAGTATCAGATCTGCACATACCATTGTCACGGAGGATCTCGAGTATCGCAAGTTGGGTGCAAGGTGGGTGCCTAGGATGCTGACAGACGAGCACAAGATGATTCATGTGCAGACTTCCACAGCATTTTTTGTCGCGGTGTAATGATGAAGGAGAAGGCTTCCTGGCATGTATCATTACAGGGGATGAAACCTGGGCGCATCACTATGAGCCTAAAAGCAAGAGGAAGTTTTCACAATGGCATCACAGATCTCCAGTCACGAAGAAGTTCAAGTCTTAACCCTCATCTGGAAAGGTCCTGTTAATTCTCTTCTGGGATATGAATGGACCAATTTTGGAGCACTGTCAGGAAAAGGGTGAAACAGTGAATAGTGCCCAAAACAGTGCAGTGTTGGAGGAAGAGCTGGAGTCATAAATACGGAGCTGTCACAGAAGACTCTTGCCTAAAGGTGTTCTTCTCCTTCATGATAACGGACACCCTCACATGGCCACTGCAACTCTTGACACCATTCGGAGATTGAGATTTCAGATCTTACAGCATCCTCCATACAGCCCTGATTTGGCTCCCTCTGATTTTTATGTGTTTGGACCCTAGAAGGACGCTTTGAGAAGATGAAGATTTGGAAGCGATAAATCAGACTAACAGAACATCACAGTTGTTTAAAAACTGGGAAACATACTTCTCCCATGGTTTCTCATAATATTCTTCACCACCATGCATTTTGCAATTAAAATGGTGTATTTTGGAGCAAATGCTTTCAATGGCGATAAACATACTTACCTTCTACAAAGGGAGAACTTCTGGATTTTTCATCTGAAAGCATATTCTCCCTTTGGGTTAAATGAAAAGCATTGTATTCTAGGCTGAAGGCACAACCAAAAATGCATTTTTTCCCCAGTAGAATAAAGAAATTGGTGCGTTGTGAGAAGTGTGTTGAAAAGGAGGGTGACTATGTAGAAAAATGACATGCTCTGCACTGCTCTGATGGCCATAGAGTTCCTATGTGTGTCAGAGCAGCGCAGAACATTCAGCACGCCAACCGGCGCTAAAAACCTCTTGTGTGGGTTTGTAAAAGGGGAGGATAATCTGTATCGCTAATTGAATTATATAATCTTAAAATATTCAATTTGCTGTTACTTTTTGAAAGGCCCTCGTGTGCATATATACATGTGTGTATATCTATCTATCTAGCTATATATACAGAATATGTATGTGTGTGTGTGTATAGATAGATAGATAGATAGATAGATAGACAGCGGCATATATAGGAGTGTGTGGCACTGTGGTTAGAGCTACAGCTTCAGCATCCTAAGATTGTGGGTTCAAATATCACACTGCTCCTTGTGATCCTGGGCAAGTCACTTAATCCCCACTTGCCTCAGGTAGCCTGTGAGCTCACTGGGACAGATAGGGAAAAATGCTTGAATACCTGAATGAAAACCACTTACTCCCTCGTTTACTAAGGTGCGTCCATAGACTAACATGCCCGCGTTAGCGTTTAGCGGGCACTAACTGGTTAGCGCACCTTAGTCAAAGAGGGCCTTAGTCTATAAGTGGTATAGAAATACTAAAATAAATAAGTATATATATATTATTTATTTTAAAATGTCTTACCCAGCTAAACCTAGATGGGTTACAGTAATACATACACAATTTTTTCACAGAACAGAGAACAATAATTGATTTAGTAGTATAAGATTTTCAGAATATGAAGGAGTGCTTCCCATACCTTTTGTGGTAAAAGAGGTATATTCTGACTATTGATATTGCAACAGAGGATTTAAAAAAAATATGAATTTAGTTATGGTAAAAATTGAAATATTTGCCTATTTCCATACTCTGTTCATGATGGATAATATTTCCTTGCAGGGATTAAAAAACAAGCAGCTTAAAAGCATTGTGCTGGTAAGAAATAGTCTTCAAAACGATGCTGAGTTGGTGCTGATTTTGATTTCAATTTGGATGAACACCAATCAAAAAAGAGTCAACATTGTTCTTGTTTGCCTGATTGCTGTAGGCTCAATCTAAGATCTTTTTTTCATGACCATGCATTTTACATTGCAGCTGGAGGCTATATCTCTTCATTACTGTGATGCGGCCTCTCAATTCAGTTGAATGGATTATGGTAGATTTTTTTTTGTTTGTTTGGTTATTCAGAGGAAACATCCAACACTTAAAGAATTTGTTGAATAATGGGGGTATCAGTTGTAATTGTGTTCTTCAAATTTACTGGAATAACCTCCCTGCCCCGCTGCGGAACCTAGGCTCATTCCAATTACAGTCAAACCTCGAGAATCTCGGCGAGAGGGAGAATTAGAAGGCCTTGAGCATGCGCAGATGCATGCTGAAGGCCCGGCAGAGGCAGGAAGATCTTAAAGTGGCACCGGCACATCCTGTGGGCTGCGTGCCAGTGCCAGACGGGGGTGGATAAGTTCAAGTTGTTCGGGCGGGGGTGCCAGTTCACACGGAGGAGGGGGGTGCCGGTTCACATGGGGGGAAGGGGCCTTTGTGAGCGAGGGGGAGCAGCGCCGCTGGCCTCGGGGGGTGGGGTGGATGGGAACGTATCAAAGCGAGTTTCCATTATTTCCTATGGGGAAACTCGCTTTGATATACGAGTATTTTGGTTTACGAGCATGCTTCTGGAACGAATTATGCTCGTAAACCAAGGTTCCACTGTATTCTGAAAGCATCTGAAAACCTGGCTTTTCTCCAAAACGTAAAGCTATCTATTTAAAATGTAAAGCTAGCTATCCTCTTCATAACCTCTAATTTCTTATTATGTCCTTCCCTCATTTATTGAATTACCTGTAAACCGTACCGAGCTCTATCTTTATGGAGACGATGCGGTATACAAACTTAAGGTTTAGTTTAGTTTTATACTAGATAGCTAAAACTGGCTTGGGGGGGAGGAGGAGGAAGGATTTTTTTTAATGTATAGAAGGCCATGGTATTGCATATTTCTAATTTAAAAGTCATTTAGGCTACCCCCACACACACACATACACCTTACTTGCCCCACTGTTTCCACCCCAAATTTTTCTGCCTGGAGACGTTACTGGGTTGGTGGAAGAGATTTTTTTTTCTTGGAAGTCCCTCTGTGTCTGTTCTTGCTGTCAGGCAGGTGGTGGCTCAACTCTGGTACCAGAGACACTTTTGTTTATAGCAGTAGTTCTTAAACCTGTCCTGGGGGACCCCCAGCTTGTTGGGATTTCAAGACATCTCGAATGAATATGCATGGGACTGTTATATGCAGTTTAATGATTCTGTTCAAGTAGTTGGCACATTTTAGTGCTAACTACCTCTGAAGTTTTAAGAAATGTAAAGTGAATGTGATTTATGAGTAAAGTGGTTTATTGAAGTGAAATTTGATAATAACTGTTAACAATTTTGTAATTATTTTAAATGATGTGGTTCATATATGTATTATGATGTGAATTATGGTTTAGGAGTGTGTAGATATTAATTTAATTTCATTTAAATAGGGTAATGAATATGTATGAGGCAGATTCGCATGCCTGTCACCTCTGTTATATGCAAATCTGCCTCATGCATATTCATTAGAGATATCTTGAAAACTTGATTATCTGGGGGTCCCCCAGGATAAGTTTAAGAACCACTGGGTCTAAATGAATCCAGTGTCCCCTGCCTATAGGATTTACTTAGCACTGCCTCAATTTCTGGTTTTACTTCAACCAGAGAAAGAAAACTCCAAAATTTGGTAAGGTTCTTTATAAGCCCGGGGGACTGGCACCAACTGTAACCCATTCTGAGCTCGGGGAGAACAGGATAGAAAACACATTAACACCCCCCCCCCACACACACACACACTTTACAAAACTAGCGTGGTTTTTAGTGCTGGCTGTGGCGGTAACAGTTTTGATGCTCAGAGGGTTTCTATGAACATCGGAGCTGTTACCGCCGCAGTCAGTGCTAAAAACCGCACTAAGGTTTTGAAAAAAAATAAATAAATAAGGGGAGGGGCGGGGGAGTAAATAAATAAATAATAAATAAGGCCTCATACTTGTAACAGTTGAGCAGTCTCTCATATCTTTCTTGAGGAATTTTGGCCTATTCTTCCACACAGAACTACTTTATTTTATGACATTTCAGAGCTTCATTCATTAACATCTTACTACAGGTTTCCAAGTTTATTAAAAATTTGTTATACCGCCTTATTAAACATTTCAAGGTGGTTCTACAATAAAATCAAGGAGGGAACAAATAGTGAGAGGTTAGAGAAACTAGGCCTCTTCTCCCTTGAAAAGAGAAGACTGAGAGGGGACATGATCGAAACATTCAAGATAATGAAGGGACTAGACTTAGTAGATAAAGACAGGTTGTTCACCCTCTCCAAGGTACAGAGAATGAGAGGGCACTTTCTAAAGTTAAAAGGGGATAGATTCCATACAAATGTAAGGAAGTTCTTCTTCACCCAGAGAGTGGTAGAAAACTGGAACGCTCTTCCAGAGGCTGTTATAGGGGAAAACACCCTCCAGGGATTCAAGACAAAGTTAGACAAGATCCTGCTGAATCAGAAAGTACTCAGGTAAGGCTGTTAGGGCAATGGTCTTTGACCTAAGGGTCACCGCGGGAGCGGACTGCTGGGCGCGATGGACCATTGGTCTGACCCAGCACCGGCAATTCTTATGTTCTTATCAATTAAGACAACAGATAAATAAGACAAAGGGGCATACAGAAACGAGAGGAAAAGGGAGAACTACAATATAAATAAAGAAAAGAAAAAAATATAGGAAAATACAAAAGGGCAGGGTAACAATTAGCAGTCCCACTGAAGTGGACTGAAATTAAGTTAATAAAATCCTTAAAAGGACAGTCAAACTTGGAAAGCATCTTTAAAAAAGAACGTTTTAAGGAAGAATTTGAATTTCTCCATAGATGTTGCTACCCAATCAGAGCTGGTCCAGTTAGTAGGCAGACTAGGTATCTGCCTAAGGTGGCAGAATGAAGGGGAGGGCTGTGCAGCAGGAGAGCAGACTACCCTTTCCTACTGTTCTATGTCCACCATCTCATCACCATCTACTGCCTCTGCTCTACTTCTTCCTGGACCTGAGCCGATATTGCAAGAAGACAGCCTATTTGTGCATGCTTTTGCTCAAATACAGCCACATCCTTCCCTTCACCCAACAGGAATTTCTTTTTATATATATATTTATTTTATATTTATTTTATATATTTTATATATATATTTATTCATTTTAAAGCCAAAAATAAGTGTAACATATTTTACTGACATTTTACACTTTTACAACACTTAAATTCTATCAAATTATATATATGACAAATATATATAAAAACCTCTAATCCTACAGCAATGTGGTCATTCCCTTTTATTTTCTACTAGCTGATCACCTGGCGTTGCCCGATATTTATTTATCCCAATCTTCCAGTATCGATAGACTTGTATTCAGTGATTAGGCCTGGTAAAATGGGAAGTATTTGATTGTGTATTTTGTGGACATCTTTATTTTTAGCAGCAAGAATGGCTCTCTGTATGGGGCAGAACTTGGACTTAAACGATATAGGGAGTGTCAGTATTAATCTCAGGGAGCCCAAAAACTGTGGATTATACACTAATATCTGTCGTTTTCAATAATTTCTACATGTTACCCCCTTCCCACCCCCACAGTATTTTTCCCCAGATTGTAAGTCATATGTATATCAAGTTTGGTTGAAATCTGTCCATGTGTTTCAAAGTTACGCTGGAACATACATACACACACACACACACAAAGACACTAGAGAGCTGCACGGGAACGGGGATGATGGGAATCCCGCGGGACCCGCGGGGATCCCTCGGGTTCCCCCTTTGGGTCACGGGGATCCCGTGGGGACGCCCCCTAGGGTCGAGGGGGGTCCCGTGGGGACGCCTCCGAGGGTCGCGGGGTTCCTGCGGGGTTGGATCGCAGTGCACTCGAGCCGCAAGGGTAGTCTCCTTCTCCTTACCTGCCCTGTCGCAGCACACAGCCGAACGGAAATCTTCCCGATGTCAGCGCTGACGTCGGAGGGAGGGCTTAAGCAAAGCCCTCCCTTCCTCCGACGTCAGCGCTGACATCAGGAAGACTTCCAGTCGGCTGTGTGCGGCAGGGCAGGTAGGGAAAAGGCAATGGCATATGAAAGAGGGGGGAGGGGGCGGTCCGCCCTGGAGAATGTGCACAGCCGGTCAGGTCCCCCGATCGACCGACAACAGGCCCGGCCGACAAATCTCCCTGCCCTGTAGCCGCGAATCTAAATTACCTCTTACAGCAGCTTCACTACTCCAGCTGCTGTAAGAAGGTAATTTAGATTCGCGGCTACAGGACAGGGAGATTTGTCCGACCGGGCCTGTTCTGTTGTCGGTCGGGTGCAAAAGCGCCACAAAGGTGGAGGCAGGGAGGGAGGAAAGGTGGAGTGGAGAAGAAAAGACGCTTAAGGGGGGAGAAGGCCGCTGAAAGCACTGGGGGAGACAAAGGGGTGGAAAAGAACGCTGAAAGGACATGGGGTAAACGGGGGGGGGGGGGAAAGGACCCTGAAAGCACTGGGGAAGACAAAGGGGTGGAGAATGCCACTGAAAGGACAGGGGGAAGACAGAGGGGAGAAAGGCCGCTGAAAGGACATGGGGAAGACAGAGGGGGGAGAAGGACGCTGAAAGGACATGGGGAAGGCAGAGGGGGGAAAAGGATGCTGCCTGACAGGATATGGGGAAGATGGTGGGGGAGAAGGACACTGAAAGGAAATGGGGAAGAGGGAATGGGAAGAAGATGCTGGCAGGGAAGAAGACAGAGGTGCCAGACTATGGGGGGAGCGGAGGGAAAAAGATGGGTGCCAGATCAATTTGGGAGGGGGGAGAAAGGGAGAGGCACAGTAACAGAGCAAATGGAAGACACAGAGAGAAGAGAGGCAGTGGATGGAAGGAATTGAATGAGAACATGAAGAAAGCAGAAACCAGGCAATAAAGGTAGGAAAAAAATTCTTTTTTTTTAATTTTTTTTTTGCTTAAGGATAAAGTAGTATATTAGTTGTGTTGATAAAAATTTATAAACATTAGAGGCTCTGGTAGAAACCCGTTTACAAAGTATGTATTCTTCCCATTAATATTTCCAAATTAATAAAGTCTTTTTGCTTATTTTTAAATGGGTTTCTACCAGAGCCTTTAATTCAGTAGCATAATTAAATGAAATAACTATTTCTGTAGTTTATAGGGACGGGCGGGGACGTAGGGGATTCCTCGCTGGGACGGGTGGGGACGGAGGGATTCCTCGTGGGGACGGGCGGGAGTCCTCACGGGGACGGGTGGGGACGGGTGGGACTTTGGCGGGGACGGGTGGGGACGGGTGGGATTTCTGTCCCCGCGCAACTCTCTAAAAGACACATCCGATTTTATATATATATAGATAGATAGATTCAGCTCCTTTTTTTCTGCATCTCATGCCTTCACTGCAAAACAAACACACAAACAAATTAAAAAACCTTCAGCAATTTTTAAATTAGACTTCTTATACTTTTTTATTTTCATGTTTTCAATAAGTAGTTTGAATAAACCTCTGTTGTATAAGTGCACAATATGCCTGATCGTCCAAGTACCCTTAATCAAAGCTGGTTTTAGACGTATCTAAAACCAGCTTAGGCCTTTCCCCTGCCTCTAAATGCACAGAGAGAAAAGAGGAGTTTTTAGAGGAGGGGAAAGGGCGGGCAGTGGGCGGAAGGTGGGCCGACCTAGACCTAGGCGTACACAAGGTATAACCAAATGTTTTGATAGGTTGCCTAGTCGGCTCTTATACATTTTGACTTAGACCAAGTCAAAACAGGTTTAAGTGCCGAAAAAGGGGCCACTGAGTTGATCGCTGCAGCTCAACGGCCACAGCAACCTGCCTATCGCTGCAGGAGAGATGGCTCATCTCTCTTGCCGTGATGGTGATCACCCACCCGCTCCGAACCGCGGCACTTCGGGGTGAGCATCGCGGCAGGGCATCTCTTGCAGCGATCAGCCCTCCCCCGGTGATTATGATCAGGCAGGAGGGAGCCCAAGCCCTCCTGCCCTATGGCATCCCAAACCCCCGACAACATCAGGGCAAGAGGGAGACCCTCCTGCCCCGGCGATTCCCTAACCCCCCTCCCCTCCGATTACGATGGGGCCAGGAGGGAGCCCAAGCCCTCCTGGCCCGGTGACACCCCCTACCCTCCACCCCTACTAAAATACAGGTAGGAGGGATCCCAGGCCCTCCTGCCTTTGACGCACCCTCCCCCATCGCCGACCCCTCGATCACCCCACCTCCAATCCCCCCTCTTACCTTTAAATCGTTGGCAGGATGGACAGGTCTGCGGGGGGAGGGGGGTGCGTCGAGGGCAGGAGGGCCTGGGATCCATCCTGCGCGTATTTTAGTGGGTGTGGGGGTAAGGTGTGTCGCCGGGCCAGGAGGGTTTGGGCTCCCTCCTGACTGGATCACACGGGTGGGCAGTCGCCGGGCCAGGAGGACTTGGGCTCCCTCTTGCCCCAATCTTCGTCGGGGGTTTGGGCAGTCGCCGGGACAAGAGGGTTTGGGCTCCCTCTTGCCCCAATCTTAGTCGGGGGTTCAAGGTGCCGCAGGGCAGGAGGGCTTGGGCTTCATCCTGCCCTGATTGTTGGGGGGAGGGGTGGATTCTGTAACCTGTGTTCTTTTTGACAGACACCGGTTATAGAATCCAGCTTTTAGGTGAAAGACTGGCTCCTTCTTCACCTAAAAGCCCTTGTTTTGGACATTTGGCACTTAGGCTTTTTTTAGGTTGATTATATAGTGTAAGTTTATATGTAGTGGTGGTCTGGGCGTTTAAACAGCTGAACGTAGAGGCAAGCTATTATCAAAAAAACCTCCTTTTGGACGTTTCCTCCCCATTTCCATCCAGAGTATAACCCCCTCTTCCTTCACACAATAAACCTAAAGTGCTACTCAACCTCTTCCCCATGTCAGGCCATCTCCCTCCATTCCCCTCACCTTCATGGGCACTTTTCAAACTCAAAATTCTCTCTCTCAGAGGGGCCCGGATGCGGCAGCTGTTCTCACTGGTTGCACGCGGCTGCCCCGAAGCTTCTCCTCTGACATTATCTGCCCAGGCAGAAACAGGAAGTTGCATCCTTCAAAGGTTCTTAATAATGAACCATTGGCGCCTCAAGCCTTTCTTTCTTTCCTGCTCCCTCCCCCATCCACTTCTATTTCCAGAAGTATTAACCAATAGAACAGACTGCATTTTGCGCAGGTTATAATACAACTGAGCCATAATGTTTGAGTGCATAATGTTGCTTTTCTGAAATGCTCAATAAAGCAGAAATATTTTTTTTTAGAAAGTAAGACACAATCCGCGGAAAATAATCAGAAATTCAATGCCAGCATATCCGGTGACCCGTGTTGAATTTCTGGTTTACATTTGGACGCTGAGATTCGTAGCTGGTTAAGCTGGCTAAGCCAATATTCATCGACTGGCCAGCTATGTCTTAGTGGTCAAAGATAGACCTGTCCACTGAACTTAGAAGCCTAACCAATGAATATTTTTGGTGACTGGCAATGTCATGTGATCTAGCTGGTCACCAGGCTGTCGAACAGGATATTCAGCAGCAGATAGCTGGCTATGTATTATTTAGCCGGCCACGAGCTGTACCTGGCCAGTTTGAATAGAGCTGAATATCAGGCCCAATATATTTTATGAAAAGCACAATTCATCTCTAATAAACAGACACAGTAAATACTATGAACACCTGAAATATCTTATACAGCATGCAGTATCGTAGCTGACAAGTCCCATGTTTTCTCCATCTGACAGCACAAATTCTGCTATGATCACTAAACCACGGGTGGCTGTGTCTGTTACCATGTTTCAGTGCAATTTGTTTAATAAATGGATTTCTCCTTTTCTTTATGCTTCATGCCTTCATTTGAAGGTTTTCTATGGCTGCTACCACGATACAGTGAGAAATCTGAAAGTTAGTAAGTCACACTTGAGAGACTAGGTTTAAAAAAAAAAAGGCTATAAAGAGCAAAATCCTTGTCCTTGTTCAGTGAAGTCTCACCAAATTCAATATTATAATCCTCCTTTGAGACAAGTTAAAACTACCGGTAACAAGAGAAACATGACTGAGAATAAAAAATTGTGAACACAACTATATGTAACAATGAGCAGTCATTCTAACCCAAGCACAGATCTTGAATGTCAAGTTTTCAGAATTATTCAGAAGAAACTGGCCGACTGATACTCAAAGCGAATAACTAGCAGGAAATGGCTGGGTTTAATCGCTTGGTCACAGCTATCCAGTCATTTTCAGCGAGAATGACTAGTTAAGTGCTGCTGAACATGAACGGTAGCATTGAACTTGAAGCCATTTATCGGGGATGTTCCAGGGGTTTGAATCTGGTTAGGTCCCAACATTCAGACCTAACAAGAATGAACCCCCTGGAACACCTTTGATAAAGTGGCTTCAAGTTCAATGCTACTGTTCATTTTCAGCAGCACTTAACTAGTCATTCTCACTGAAAATGACTGGATAGCTGTGACCAAGCGAGTAAACCCAGCTAGTTAATTTGCTTTGAGTATTAGTCGGCCTGTTTTTTCTGAATAAATAGGACTGTCCTGTCATTATACACATTATACAGTGTGAATCTTAACTGGCCGTGCACTAGCTGGCTTAAAAAAAGAAATGGAAATTCAATGCTGAAGCCTGCACAAGGCCCAGTATTGAATTTCCAATTCTAGTGCCAGTGGCAGACAACCTCCCCTCCCCCCACCTGTAGGGGTGTTTCCTTATTTGCACCTGAAGGTTAGGCCTCTCTGACATCATCAAGCCTGAACCATTGTTGCAAGAAATTATTCCAGCCTGAACCTAGCAAGAAGAGAAAGAAGAATACATCTTTGCTGTTTCTGCCTGATGCATTCTGGGTATGTACCAGAACTGTATTTTAGTCAAGGACATCTATGCCTTCATGCTTAGCCTGTGTGAATCTTGGGGAGGAATTGCACCTGTGCTGGTCTTATCTAATGAAGGCGCCTCTGTTTCAGATTGTTCTGTTTCTGGATTGGTCCGGAGAGGTCATCTGACGAGATCCAAGTAAAAATGTGCTAATTATAATTTAGTCTGTGTTAGGATGTGGGTGAACTCGCATCTTATCATAGGTGTTCTCCATGCACTTCATGCACAGATAATTAAGATCTGAAAAGTTACCTCTTGTGATTAGCTCTCTTCCAGGGAGTGAAGGAACAAGACTTTTATCCAGACCTGGTTTTCATATCACATAAAGGAAACATTTGCTGCCAACATAAGTTACAGCTCTCCAGTGGCTGACGAACTCTTGTTCCGGTACCAAAAGAATTCTTATCTTCAGTGCTGAGAAGAAGACGTCTTCCCTTTCACCTAATTTTGTGCCAAGGCCTAATTGGATGGTGAGAATACGGAATTCTATTATCTTATCAGCTGGGGTTAGATAAATGAATCCTATTGTGGTTTGGGATAAGGAGAAGTGAAGCTACTCTTGGTGATAATCTGTAATAGTTGCTGCTAATCAGGAATTATTATTATAAGGAATTATAGAGTGTAAGAATTAGTTTACTTATTTATCTAGTAAGTGTGTTGTAATAATTATGTACTGAGTTTCATATATGTAATAGGATATTTTGTGAACAATAATTAGTTATTGCTGCTGGCTTGTGAATTATATTTTTCTATTTTCATAATAAAAGTATTTCTCATTAGCCTGGGTCTGGTGTCGTGTAAGTAGGCAAAGAAAGCTGAACCTGGATGAGATATTATGGTCTTCCCTAGAAACTAACAGGCACGTATTTGTTTATGTAACTGATTAGTGGATCATAAATATTTCTACACACCACAATCCCCCCCCAAAAAACATTGTCCGCTACTATCTGAATATCAGCTGGAGGGTAAATATTCAGCTAGTAGGGGGGGGGGGGGGGTCAACATTTTTATGACCGTTGCCAGTGCTAAGCCTGGATATTTAATGCTGGGCCATGTCTGGGTACTGACACTGAATATGTGGGTTTGTGCAGCTAGCTATCCCCTATCTGTAAAAATGTGATATTCAGCACTTAACTGCCTAAGTGAAACCAGACAAAGACAGGAATGTGTTTTATGTGGTCTGATTTGTCTGGTTAACTTAAATAGTTAGGTGCTGAATTTCAGCCTTTACTGGATAAATGCTGACTCTACCCCCAGACCATCTACAATATAGCTGACCATGGCTTTAGTGGTTAGTGCTGGTATTCAGTGGTATTTACTAGTTAAATACCTCTGAATATCAGCAGACAGCTCTGCACGAGCGATTTAACTGGGCTGGGCAGGAGCTTCTCCTGCCCAGTTAAGTCACTGTGAATATCGACCTCAACAATTTTCAGTACTTACTGTATGCGAATAATATCAAAAGGCTTTATAACAGTAAACTCATTTTTACACATAAGGGACTAGGTTCAGTATATGGTGCCCAAATTTGGCGGTCCAAATTGCTTACCATTTATAGGATATCACTTAGCACTGGGATCCATGGCTAACTTTGGGAGTGAGGATTTACACCAACTGAAACCTGGTGTAAATCCTAGCACGCAAGATACCTAGGTGTGAGACTCCAAATTTCTATAATAATATGAACATCTTTAGAGAATGTTCCTGGCTCCTCCCATGCCCTTCCCATGGCCACACCCCATTTTCAATTGCATGCTAAAAGATTTGCACACAGATCTGCATAGAGCAGTGCACAGCAAGATGCAAAAATGTAAATCCTAATTGAAGCCAATGAACTGGAATAATTGGTTGATACCACCCAATTATTGCTAGTTAAAGGCTTGCTACTCAATGAATCTGTGGGAAAATGGGGTTTGATTACTGCCAATCAGAAAAATCAATAGCAGTAGGGAAAAGAAATAAAACAAAAATTCTGCTTAAACATAAACAGGACAATTCCTTCAGCTGGCGCCTAGAGGTATGTGCCACATAGGTGCGGCAAAAGTGCCATTGATTGAGAGGTTCCTATGTGTACTAGGAGCTATTCTATAAGGTAGAACCTAAGTGCCATAGCTCCTGTTTGCAAGGGGGCATACATAGGATTACCAGACGTCTGGATTTACCCGGACATGTCCTCTTTTTAGGAAACTGTCCGAGCGTCCGGACGGCTTTTCAGCTTGGGACTGTGTCGGGAGGGCATCTGCGCATGTGCCAATGCAATGCGGTGATATCACAGTGACATCATCACGTCACATCGGCGCATGCGCAGATGCCCTCCCAAAGTGGCTCCGAGTACGAGAAGAGTTTTGGGGCGGGGCTGGCAGAACGGGGTATGGCTGGGTGGAACTGGATGGACCTGGGGGTGGGGTCATGGGTCCAGATATTATGATCGTAAAATCTGGTAACCTTAGGCCATGGGCACATCTCACAATTATTAATATATGCATCTCAGTTAGTGCACTTAGGTCTGCCAGCTTATGCCTGCCATTTTACCATGCTATAAGATGGTATGCCTAAACAAGGGTGTGCCTGTGCCAACATAAGTGGCCAGAGTTTTACCTGCTGCTCCCTGCAGATTACAGCCCTGTATAAAGTGTGAAGGTCATGTATAAGTTTTGCTTTGATTCCTCTTACTATATAGGACTCCTTTATGTTTATCCCAAAGATTTTTTAATTCTAACATGCTTTTTATCCCCATCAGCACCACCACTGGGAGAGTATTCCAGACATCCACCTCCTTCTCCATGAGGTACACATTTTCATGTCTTCAATTCTCTTTTCACTGGGGGAGGGAAGGGGGGGGTGCGTTATATGTTAAATTGAATTTAAAAAAAACCCCAAACATTCTGCATGACATAGATAACAGCATGAACCTAAGAATTGCTGATGCTGCGGCGGCTCCCTAGATCAAAGACCAGTTCCCTAACCGAGACAAGCCCTACCTGCATACGCTCTGGTTCAGCAGGAACTTGTGTAACTTTGTCTTGAATCCCTGGAGGGTGTTTTCCCCTATAACAGACTCTGGAAGAGCGTTCCAGTTTTCCACCACTCTCTGGGTGAAGAAGAACTTCTGTATGTTTGTATGGAATCTATCCCCTTTTAACTTTAGAGAGTGTCCTCTCGTTCTCCCTACCATGGAGAGGGTGAACAACCTGTCCTTATCTACTAAGTCTTTCCTCTTCATTACCTTGAATGTTTCTATTATGTCCCCTCTCAGTCTCCTCTTTTCAAGGGAGAAGAGGCCCAGTTTTTCTAATCTCTCGCTGTACGGCAACTTCTCCAACCCCTTTACCATTTTAGTCGCTCTTCTCTGGACCCTTTTGAGTAGTACCGTGTTCTTCTTCATGTACGGCAACCAGTGCTGAATGCAATATTCCAGGTGAGGATGTATCATGGCCCAGTACAGCAGCATGATAACCCTCTCCGATCTGCTTGTGATCCCCTTCTTAATCATTCCTAGCATTCTGTTTGCCCTTTTCGCTTTTGCCGCACATTGCGAGGACCGCTTCATCAACTTGTCGACCATTATTCCTAAGTCTCTTTCCTAGGGGGTCTCTCCAAGTACTGCCTTGGACATCTTGCATTCATTTATAAGATTTTTGTTACCGACATGCATCACCTTACACTTATCCACATTGAACCTCATTTGCCATATCACGGCCCATTTCTTGAGTGTGTTTATGTCATGTTGCAGATCTTCGCAACCCTCCTGCATCTTCACTGCTCTGAATAACTTTGTACCGTCTGCAAATTTAATCTCCTCACCCGTCGTACCAATTTTCAGATCATTTATAAATATGTTAAAGAGCACGGGTCCAAGCATCGAACCCCGCGGCACTCCACTGGTGATGCTTTTCCAGTCTGAATAGTGTCCATTTCCCCCACTCTCTGTTTCCTATCCGCCAGCCAGTTTTTAATCCACATGAGTATTTCACCCTCGATTCCATGGCTCACAATTTTTCAAAGTAGTCGTTCATGTGGAACCTTGTCGAACGCCTTCTGAAAATCCAAATATACAATGTTGACTGTCTCACCCTTATCTATCTGCCTGTTTACTCCCTTGAAGAAATGCAGTTCATCAAGCTAGATTTTCCTTTGCTAAAGCCATGCTGGCTGGTCCTCATCAGATCATGTCCATCAAGGTGCTCAATGATGCAGTCCTTTATCAGCGCCTGTACATCTTTACCGGTACCGAGGTCAGACTCACCGGTCTATAGTTTCCCATTGGATAGAAATTCCATGTGTGAAGAGAAGGAACACATAGATAGGGCTGTACTACTTTTCTCTGGGACAGAATGATCAGGCAGATGAAGAAATGTTTACAGAGATTAGGGAAGCTGCCAAATTGGGCAACAGTATAACCTCAAATAGAAAAAACTCTCACTGAGCACAGTAGATTAAAATCACAATCACAACAAACTTCTACTTGGAAAAAAGACCTCACAGTAGAACTAGGAGCATTACATATCAACACTCTGCTGTAACAAAGTAATCTCACTCTCGTCATAGATCAACAAAAAAGATCCACTTTTATCTGCGAGCAGGCACACACAATAAAGTAGTCAATCTTCAATATCATCAGAGAAACTATACAAGTATTTATCTTCAAGCCACCTTAAAATCTTTTCAGAACTAAAAAGCCCCACAATCTAAAGTCCCCAACGGGAGAACCCCATTTTGCAAAAACAACATCAGGGGGTCAACACGGAGAGATCACACTGCTTTATCCATGACTGAAAAATGGTATGGATACCAAGTTCAAATAACATGATTTAATGATATCACTTCCAAACTCCTCCTCCACTTATATAGTGGTGAAAGGCATATGCAGCGCTGAACATTTTGACATTTATAGATGGTCCCTGCTTGAAAGAGCTTACAATCTAACTTGGGCAGACAAGACATGACATAGAAGGTAGGGGATGCAGAACCCAAGAACTCCTACAGAAATGCCTTCCATTCAATGGTTCATACCCAAGGGTGCCACCGATTGTAAATTGATAATCCAATGTTGCTCCTTCTGCTGTAAACAATGGAAAATGTTCCCCCCTAAGCAGTCTAAATCAGTTGCTCCAAAACAACACCAATATGCAGAAAAATCATATTGGTTCAAAATACAATGTTCAACCAAAGGTTCCAGGATTTGGATCAATATGAGACTGAAATATATCATCAATTATCTAATGATTTGGTGTATGTGCATTTAGAAGCAGATCCCTCTGATAAGATTCTACATAAGATCATGGTTATAACTGCTTCAGGAAAGAAACTTGGTTTTCTAACCAAATCTGAATATCAATTTTTGAATTATTCAGTTTTAAATCCCCCGTATTCTATACGTTACCAAAAATACATAATAGTTTGAGTAACTTGCTGGGATGTCCTATTGTTTCTGCAAGAGATTGTAAATACATTGATCAATTTTTACAACCATTTATGATTACTGCTAAATCTTATGTGAAGGAAAGTACCCATATGTTACAGTTTGGAAACTGTGAAGATTCCGAATGCCAATTCTATTGTGCTAGTCACTTTGGATGTGGTATCATTAGAAACCAACATTCCACAACAGGAAGCAATTCAGATAGACAAGTGTTGGAGACAGCTCCCTGTCCTCATCTGGTACCGACAGAGTTTGTGATTTCTCTTACTGAGTTGGTGATGTCCAATAACCATTTTTTGTTTAAAGGGGAATTCTATATGCAGAAGAAGGGTGTGGTGAAGGGGGCTTCTTTTGCTCCTTCCATTGTAAATTTATTTATGACTGACTTTGAACAAAGATGGATTTACAATTCTTTTGAGTTTCAATATGTTTTTGGAATGGTAGCGGTATACTGATATTTTTTAAAATTTGGACTGGTACTATAGAACAACTGCAGCATTTTGTTGGATTTTTGAATTCTTGCCACTATTCGATTCATTTTGAGCCACACTAGAACCACAGTTCTATTACCTTTTGTACATCCTATGGATTGTAGCAAATTGCTGCTTTTTTTTTTATGCATCCAGTGAACGCCAAAAAAAGGCATTCTGTTTTCTCAATTTTTGAGATATAGGAAACTGATTGTGAATTATGAGGAGAAAGCAGGAGGACTGAGTGATAGACTGTGTGCCTGGGGTTATCCTATGGCTATTGTCAAACAAGCTGCCAAAAGAGCCCATTGGAAATGTAGAGGTCTTATATTACTGGCTACCCTAGTGTATCTCCCTTTTCAACTTACCTCCCTTTATTTTTATTTTTCTGTCTCGATGTATTTACAAACCTCCCTTCTCCCATTTTGCCCTAGTTTCATGTACGTCAGTGCGTAAATGCTCCTATACTTTTAGTTTTAGATATGATATATCTTTTATTTTTGACATTTTATTTTTTTAAATTCATTTTATTATTAACCGTTTAGATACCTGTATGATAAATGGTATATCAAAAATAAAGAAAACTTGAAACTTTAAGCTAATGGACAAAGTTTGCAATGTACATGGATATTTCTGCTGTCTGACCCTTCTAGCATGAAAAATTCAGTGAAGACTGAACACTCAAATGAGCTTGTGTTTTGTTTTTAACTGAGCTTCAAGGTGCCTACTGGTGCCTAAAAATTTGGTCCAGGAATCATGCCTCCATAGGTATTTTAGGCCGCCTAATGCTACTGTGGGCTTGACTAATGCTAGAAGTGGCATTAGGTAGCCTAAAGGGCCTACATCATAAATAAGTGCTGAAAATGTAGGCCAGGAAAACCCTAGCTTACATTTCTGGTACCTACCCTTGTCAGAGGCACGATTCTGTATCTAGCGCCATTATGTGATTGACACGAGATCAAGGCTACTTTTAAGGTGGTCACTGATAACGGTGCCTTAGTATCCGGGCCTTAGTCATTGTTTTGCCCAACTCTTTGTATATTAAAAATCTTGCTTATCACCAAACTTAGTCATAATCAAATCAAGGTGATTTGCATAATAAAACATAGGAAAAACAGAAACTGAACTCCAAAGGATAGCCAGAATTATTTCAAAGGCACCAGCTATATACAGATAGTAGGTCCGCTTCTTTGGAGTATTTAGCAGAGAAAGATTATTTAACCCCTAGCAACAGACACTTGTGTTTAGAACCATTCAGATTTTTTGATTCCTGATGCAGGTGGTTTTGCCGAAACAAGGTACCATGTTGAATCCTTTCTTTGAACTCCTACTAATGTAGGGGATTTGTTTTTCATAGGCATGGTGGTTTATTATTTTTTTTATCATAAAAAAAACTATGACTACAAGGTCTCCTTTTTCTACTTTTTTGCTAGTCCTCCACACTTCCTTTTCTTCTAAAGAATAGCATGCAACGTGTTTATCCATACTGAGTGTGTATAGTTTTCAGACTCCTAATCTGCATGCATAAATCACAATATATCCACACAGATGGCTTTATAAATTGCTCTGCTCTGTATAGGCAAGGTGAAGTGTAATACAATGTTGAAATAATAGGACAACATATCTGCTGTACTTTTGTTCGAGCTTAAAGGAGAAATGATTTTGATCCATACTGGTGAATTGCACGTCTGATTTCCTCATGGATTATTTTCAGGAGTTCAATTTTCTGAAACGCTGAGACCAGCAGGCGTTCAGATTTGTCCTTATCCTTACATCTCATAAAAAAGAACCCTGCTACCTTTTAGACTATGTTCTATGAAAATTTGCTTGCAAGAAGGGAAGAAACTAATGAGGTGAGTTCGTCTGTGTGGTTTGTATATGGGGCTAGCGGAGGAAAGCCTCCCAACTGTGAATCCATTATAGGAAGTGCAGTTACAACTGCATTTAACTTTAAAGCAGCATGGATATATATAAAAAAAAAATGGCACAGAGTTGATTAAAGCACTTGCTCTGAAATCAAATATTCAAGTCTATTGACTACTCTAAGGCAACACTGGAAAATATTTTTGATCACTTAACCAGGTTCAGCACAACGACAACAGAGTTTTAATAGTGTTCAAAAAGATTTTATACATTACAGGTCTCTAGCAATGCATCCAAAATGCATTTCAATACACACTCGGAAAAGACAAAATCCTTGCCCAGAATTAAGGGAAAGGAAAGGGATTTTGAATTTAGCTCATACCTATTTAATAGTGGCTCAAGTTGAGTCATATTCAGGCATTGTTTGGGGGTGCCCAAGCTCCACCCCAACCGTGCCCCCCAACCCTTCCTACCATTCCATAGTCCCAATGGCATAGCAAGAGAGGTTGGTGCCTGGGGCAGTGGCACTTGGGATCACTGCATCATGCAACCCCCACTACTTCCTGCCACTTGAGCGCCTCACCCCCTGCGCACCTCTTGAAATGTTCACCAGTGTGAGCAGGATGTTCCACCTGCTGCTCGTGCCGACCTCAGCTCCCTTCTGATATCACTTCCAGTTCTCGCAAGTAGGAAGTGACATCAGAAGGGAGTCAAGGCTGGCACAAGTAGCAAGTGGAAGATGCTCGCACTGGTGAACATTTCAAGAGGTATGAGGGAGGAAGAGGGAGCAGAGAGGAGAGATGCCAGTGCCTGGGACAGTCTGCTCCCCATTACTCTGTCACTGCATGATACCCCCTCCCCCCATGGTGTCCAGCATATATCTTTCCCTCTCGCCCTTTCAACCCCATGATGTCCAGTATCTTTATGTTTCCTCCTGCCTAACTCCCCTATAGTGTCCAGCATCTCTACTATTCCTCATTCCCATGGTCTTCAGCATCTCTGCCTTTCTTCCCTCTCACCCCTCTATACTTTCTAGTGTCTCTGCCTATCCTCCCTCTCACCCCCTCATGGTTTTCATCATCTATGCCTTTTTCCTTCTCAACCCCCCACCCCCCATGGTCTCCAGAATCTCTCTGTTCCCTCCTCCCTCCCATGAAATTTAGCATTTCTCTCCTTCACTCCCCTTCCACTTCCCTTCTTCTGTACTCCCTGCCCATGGTATCTAAGAATCCTCTTACCCTTCCCCTCTTCAGTACCTCTCTCTATCCTGACTTCCTTCCCCATCCTGCCCATTGTGTTCAGCATCCCCTTCTCATCCTCCTTCCCCTCTTCAGCATCTCCCTCATTTCCTTCTTGCTTCTCCCACTTGTACATGGTGTCTAGTATTCCCCTCCCCTTTCCCCTCCATCACTCTCCTCTTCTATTGCCACAAGGTATTTTCCCTGTCATCTGTCTATGAAGTAATGCATGGCTGTGTAGTGCGGGGCCTTGAGCATCTGCACAAGTTCAAGGCCTGCCAGCTCACATCCCCTATGATGTCAGCTGCTTGAACATCTATATACTGTGTACAGTATGCTTAAGTCCCTCCCCCTAGACTGATTGACTTCATGATGCCTCCTAGGCAGAAGATAAGAGTTGCCATCTCGGGGGAGCAAAGTAAAGAGAAAAATGCTTTGCGACAAGAGAGGCAGGGAGGAATTTATTTATTTATTTTTTTTTATTGGGGGGGAGGGGATAGCACCTTTGGATCCTCCCATTCCGATGCATATACCTGAAAGGCTCAATGTAAGTTTATAACTGAGGCAAAGGAGAGTGAAGTCATTTACCCAAGGGCACAAGGAGTGGTGGTGAGATTCACATCTTGGCTTTCTCCTAGGACAAGCAGGATGAGTCAGCCACATATGGGTGTTGTCCCAACAGCTCCCAATTTGCAGATAGGCTCTCCAATAGCTCAGAGAGATTTTTTTTTTCTCTCTCTCTGAGCACGTGCAGTGCCCGGGCCCCACTGGGCATGCCCGAGCCCTACCCATTTCCCCCTGCTTCCCCCTAATCTCCAGTCTTTAGTTTCCGCCCGTTCTCATCGGTCGGATTTTCTACAGCTCTCCATTACAACTTTTCTACTCATCCCTTGAAGATGCCTGAATCATCTAAAGAAACAACTGGGATGCAGGAGGAGGATGAAAACACTGGATCCTCATGAATTGTGCGCCCACTGATTGGATCCGGCGCTCGAGGTTTCCATGTTGCTTGCATTAGAAACATAGAAACATAGAAAAATGACGGCAGAAAAGGGCCAAAGCCCATCAAGTCTGCCCACTCTAGTGACCCTTCTCCCTGAGTTTGCTCACCAACCTCCTGCCCTTACCTCATTAGAGATCCCACATGAATATCCCATTTATTTTTGAAATCTGCCACGCTGTTGGCATTGTGCGCACATGTCACCACGTGCACGCAAGCTAAGAAAGAGGGCACTGAGAGACTTCATGAAGAGAAGTGAAGCCCGAGAATCTTCCTCCAGCAGCCATCCTCATCAGAATGCAGCAGCGGGGGATCCACAAGCTACAGCGGCAAGGAGCCTCCAGGATGTCCTGGCTCAGCTAATCCTCCTGCCTGCACTCGGCCCGGTAGAGAAATATCTCCCGGAGTCCCTGCATGTTGCTGCGTACAGCCAGCCTCTGCAGGGCAGCCAATAGGAGTCTCGCATGCTGCTGCGTAAAGCCACAGCCTCTGCAGGGCAGCCGATAGGAGTCTCACCAGACTGAGAGATCTCTCCAGGCGTCACTGCATGCTGCTGCGTAAAGCCAGCCCCTGCGGTCAGCAGATCGGGGTTTTCGCCCTCCAGACTGAGAGATCTCCCCTGGAGTTTTTGCATGCTGCCGCATAAAGCCAGCCTCTGCAATCAGCATATTGGGGTTTTCACCCTCCAGACTACATGCTGCCACGTACAGCCAGCCTCTGCAGGGAGCCGATCGGGGTACCCCCTCCAGTCCCAAAGGTAAGTCCTATCTGCTTGTTTTTGGGAAAAACTCTGCAGCCGATTACTCTAGCCATTGGAAATCTGATTTTTAGCTTTCAGGAAGTGCATGCTGATCCCAAAACTACCACAGGATGCCTGAACGTGTTCCATGGTAGTGCATTTATAATCTGCAATAAGCATGCGTTAGTGCTTACTGCAGCTTAGTAAAAGGACCCCTGTGTTTGGGCCTGGCAAGAAGTCAGCCCTGATTAAGGATTTCCTTTCTGCTTTGGTACTAAGATTGTGAAGTAACAGGCTTTTGAATATATATATTCTGTAATAATGAGTTTTCTGTTTACATTTACACATTGGCTGCTTCTGTGAGGCCTGCAGCTGATTCTTGCTCATGCTTTTACAAGGTCCTATTCTTTTCTCTGTATTACCGTGGAATACTTAATGGCCTCACATGTTTTGTTTTAATGCAATGTGTGAACATGTATTCTGCTTGAGTTAGCAATCTCTTTCTGCATTGCTCAGCACACACAGCCTGCATACAATGGGTGATAACTGTGTGGTTAGACATTCGGAAGCTTTCTGCATCAGACCCTCTTTCTGGAGTTTGTTGGGATCACAGATAATAATGTGATTGAATTTGACTTTATAACCAGAGTGATGGCACTAAAGTAGGTCTTTTACTAAGAGCATAAGAATTGCCGTTGCTGGGTCAGACCAGTGGTCCATCGTGCCCAGCAGTCCGCTCATGCAGCGGCCCTTTGGTCAAAGACCAGTGCTCTAAATGAGTAGAGCCTCACCTGCGTATGTTCCAGTTTAGCAGGAACTTGTCCAACTTTGTCTTGAATCCCTGGAGGGTGTTTTCCCCTATAATAGACTCTGGAAGAGCATTCCAGTTTTCTACCACTCTCTGGGTGAAGAAGAACTTCCTTACGTTTGTACGGAATCTATCCCCTTTTACCTTTAGAGAGTGCCCTCTCATTCTCTGTACCTTGGAGAGGGTGAACAACCTGTCTTTATCTACTAAGTCTATTCCCTTCAGTATTTTGAATGTTTCGATCATATCCCATCTCAGTCTCCTCTTTTCTAGGGAAAAGAGGCCCAGTTTCTCCAATCTTTCAATGTACGGTAACTCCTCCAGCCCCTTAACCATTTTAGTCGCTCTCCTCTGGACCCTTTCGAGTAGTACAGTGTCTTTCTTCATGTACAGTGACCAGTTCTAGACTCAGTGCTCCAGGTGAGGGCGCACCATGGCCCAGTACAGCGGCATGATAACCTTCTCCGATCTGTTCGTGATCCCCTTCTTTATCATTCCTAGAATTCTGTTCGCCCTTTTCAGCGCCACCGCTCATTGCATGGACAGCTTCATAGACTTGCCGATCAGAACTCCCAAGTTTCTTTCCTGGGAGATCTCTCCAAGTACTGCCCCGGACATCCTGTATTCGTGCATGAGTTTTTTTTTACCGACATGTATCACTTTACACTTATCCACATTGAACCTCATTTGCCATGTTGCTGCCCATTTCTTGAGCTTGATTATATCACGTTGCAGATCTTCGCAATCCCCCTGTGTCTTCACTACTCTGAATAACTTCGTATCGTCTGCAAATTTAATCATCTCACTCGTCGTACCAATGTCCAGATCGTTTATAATGATGTTGAAGAGCATGGGTCCAAGAAACGAGCCCTGAGGCACCCCACTGGTGACCTCTTCCAGTCCGAGTATTGTCCATTTACACCCACTCTCTGTTTCCTATCCTCCAGCCAGTTTTTAAACCACGTGAGTATTTCACCCTCGATTCCATTGCTCGCAATTTTCCGAAGTAGTCGTTCATGCAGAACCTTGTCAAACACCTTCTGAAAATCTAGATATACAATGTTGACTGGGTTACCCTTGTCTATCTGCCTGTTTACTCCCTCGAAGAAGTGCAGCAAGTTTGTCAAACAGGATCTGCTTTTGCTGAAGCCGTGCTGGCTGGTTCTCATCAGATTGTATCCATCAAGGTGATCATTGATGCGGTCCTTTATCAGCGCCTCTACCATCTTTCCCGGAACCATATCCAAATCATTCTCTTCTTGGTTGGGCTGAGAACTTTTCTGCACCTTCTCGTATCTCTAATCATTGTCAATGGTGTCAGCATGCTTTTGTGGGATTTGACTGGAGTGATCCACAAACAAAACGGGTTATTTATCTAAAACTGTGACAACATATGGTAGTTTTACGGTGTTATATGTTCTTCTATGTCTATGTGATTTGAGATATGTAGGAAGAAGTTCTCAATCAATTAAATTGCATCTACATGAACACAAATCTCAAATTAATACAGCTAATATTTAAGCATCTTTAGTTCAATATTGGCTGGATAAACAGCATACAGTGATTGATATTAACTGGAGAATTATTGATCAAATGGCTATATGTTGGGAGGGTGGTTATCTGGAAAAATATTTACCCCCTCTTTTACAAAAGCAAAGAGGTGTTGGAGCTGTTACCAGCACTAAAAATCATGCTACTCTTTTGTAAGGGGGGGGGGGGGTAAATTATACAGAGCAAAGATTGCTGTATTATCAGAAATCTATAACTTCCTTTGGCTTAAATGCTTAACTTGAATGGACTTCTTTGATTTAGTTTGAGTTTCTGTGATTGGTGGAATTTTTAGAGATCATATTACTATTGTCGCATGACAGCCTAAGGTTTGAAAACACACCATTGTCATATTTGTCCATTGGAAAGCTTATGGATACGATATGATATAGAATGCAGGTACATGGGACATATTTAAAGGATTTAAATTATGATTGTTTCCTCAACTGAAAAAAAAAGAGAGAGAGCAGGGACTTCTCCTTGATACAGCCTTTTCGATAGAAATGAGTACAAGTTGATAATTTCTAGTTATTTAACTGGTTGAAGAAATAATGGAAGCTTTTTCAGAAAAATTATAAAAATAATAAATTTATTTTAAAAGGGTGCCCATTTAGGTCCTAATTCTATAAATGGCACCTAACTCATAGATGCTGTTGAGCGTAATTATCAATTATCTGCGAGACACTATTTGTAGAATTGTGCCTATTGGTTCCTAAGTGGTCTTAGGTACCACTAGGTGTTGACTCTTTAGGCATACTGTCATTTAGGCCAGGGTTTTCTTGGCCTAAATGAGTTCACCTAAGCGAATCCATGCCTAAAATGTGCCCTGAACCTACCCAGAATATGGCCCTAACCATGTCTACTTGCTGGTAGGCACCTTGCTGTAGATGCCTACTTTGATGTGGTAGGTGCCTACCAGCTAATTAATTTTTTAAATCTTTAAAAACATTTTTTTAATGGCACTTTCAATTAGCAGTGCCAATTAAGCAAATTAAGAAAATTAAGTTAGGCACGTCAGGCATCATTTATAGAACCTGGGCCATAGTGCTACAGAGTGAATGTTAGCACTGTACATCTGATGTATCCATTTAAAAAGTGTTTTATTTAGGGGATTACTATTTGAGTGTTATTGATATTTTTTATCCTAATTGAGTTTGAGGTGCTATTATAATCTTTTGCAATTAGGTTTAAACATGGCATTTGACACTACTGAGCATAGAATGCTTTATTGTAGACTGAGGTTGGAATGAAGTTGGTTTGAAAATTACTTGACTAAAAGACATCAGTGTGTGGGGGATGGGCAAATTTTATTTCTGATTCTTTTTAACATACTTATCCTCATTGGCTGTTCAAATTTAAAAAAATAAAATGTGATAGAAGTTTTATATTTGCAGAGGATATACAGCTACTAACACATATGTATTTCCAGGACTAGTATTTGAGTATGGAGAAACTGAATAAATATTTGGATATGATTGGGGTATGGCTTTATGAAAATTATTTGAAGTTAAACCCTTGAAAAAAGAAAGGAACATGAATTTCGAGGAGAAAAGAATATCTGCAGTTGCTATGGTGATAGCAGGTTGCCAATTAAATTTAAGGTACAGTAGTGAATTGATAAGTCTACAGTATAGGTAGTTATTGATGACAATTTGACCCCAATTTCACAGATATCAGCAGGGATAACATCCTGTTTTTATCAGTTGAGATGCTTAAGTAAATTGCAACTTCTTCTGAAGCAACAATATCTGCTTCAGTTAGTTTACCAGTCATTTTTTCCAGAATAGATTACAATGGTGTATAATATTATGATTTTCCAGCTATTAATTTACAAAGAGAATGGAGAAGAAAACAGGAGCTATTATAATGCTTTAGTATTACTTCGTGGTGCTCCCATACCTCAAGTTCTGGTTTCCATATTACAAAAATAATATGACAGAATTAGGAAAGGTACAGAAAAGGGTAACCAAAATGATTAAGGGGATGAGGCAGCTGTTCTGAGGAAAGGCGAAAGAGGTTGATCCTCTTCATCTTGGAGAAGAGATGGCAGAGGGGAAAATATAAAAGAGATCCATAAAACGAGTGAAGTGAAATGGGTAAATGCAAATTGATTGTGACTCTTTCAAAAAGTACAAAGGCTAGGGGACATGCCATAAAGTCATGAGTAATACATTTAAAAGAACTGGAGAAAATATTTTTTTTCATGCAATGTATAATTAAGCACTGGAATTCATTCAAAGCAGTTAATGTAACTGAGTTGAAAAAAGAAAAAAGGGTTGGACAGGTTCCTAGATCAGGGGTGTCAAAGTCCCTCCTCGAGGGCCGCAATCCAGTCGGGTTTTCAGGATTTCCCCAATGAATATGCATGAGATCTATTAGCATACAATGAAATCAGTGCAAGCAAATAGATCTCATGCAGGGAAATCCTGAAAACCCGACTGGATTGCGGCCCTCGAAGAGGGACTTTGACACCCCTGTCCTAGAGTAAATGTCCATAAACAGTTAAGATAAACTTGTGAAAATCTATTTATCCCTGACGGTAAGGAACATGGGGCTAGATTCACTAAGGGCATGGATCGGATCACTGCCTGCCTACATTTGAATGCCGTTCCCCCTCATTTGCATGCGTGGATCGGAGGATGATCGGGACAAAGGTTAGTGAATTGGGTCAGAGGGAAATCAGGTCGCAAAGAGGTCGCTAAGTGGTCGGAAGTTGATCGGTGGGCTTAGTGAATCTAGCCCATGGAGTCTAGCTACTTATTTAGACCCTTCCAGGTACCTGTGACCTGATTTGGCCACTGTTGGAGACAGGATAATAGGCTTAATAGCCCTTTGATCTAACTCATAGAAACATAGAAACATAGAAAAAAGCGGCAGAAAAGTGATATAGCCCACCAACTCTGCCCATTCCAAGTATCCCCCCCCCCTGAATTTACTCCCTTAAAGATCCCACGTGAGTATCCCATTTTTTCTTAAAATCCGTCACGCTGCTGACCGTTATCACCTGGAGTGGGAGTCTGTTCCAATGATCCACCACTCTTTCGGTGAAGAAGTACTTCCTGGAGTCGCCATGAAACTTCCCTCCCCTGATTTTCAGCGGGTGCCCTCTGGTGGTTGAGAGTCCTATGAGCCAGAAGATATCATCTTCTGACTCAATGCGTCCCGTGATGTACTTATACGTTTCAATCATATCTCCCCGTTCTCTTCTTTCCTCAAGTGAGTACAGCCGCAATTTCTTTAGTCTTTCTTCATACGTGAGATCCTTGAGCCCCATGACCATCCTGGTGACCGTTCGCTGAACCGACTCGATCCTCAGTACGTCCTTTCGGTAGTGTGGTCTCCAAAACTGAACACAGTACTCCAAGTGGGGCCTCACCATGGCTCTGTACAACGGCATCATAACTTCAGGTCTCCTGCTGACAAAACTTCTGCGGATACACCCCATCATTTGTCTTGCCCTGGAGGAAGCCTTCTCCACTTGATTGGCAACCTTCATGTCCTTGCTAATGATCACCCCTAGATCGCGTTCCGCCGTGGTCCTGATCAAGGTCTCACCATTTAGTACATAAGTTCTACGCGGGTTTCTTTTGCCCAGGTGCATTACCTTGCATTTTTTAGCATTGAAGCCTAGCTGCCAAGTATTTGACCATTGTTCCAGTAGCAGTGTGGCTGTTTTTATGTTCTTAATTACATTTCCTGTCCCTTGACTTGCTCTCTTGCATCCTTTCTCATTGTCTCCAGCTCCATCAGTAGCCACCAATCTATTCCAGACAGCTTGTAGCTATAGGAAGAATGATATCTGGTTGGGTGCATTTATATAATTTCAGATTGATAGGAGGTGTGGCTTTTTATGTGCTTCTTTTAATATACTTGATATACCTGCATTACTAATCTTCACAAAAAAATCCTAAATTCTTCTAATCCTTGTTACCTATATCTCTGTGATATACTGGAGGTAAACTCTGGCATTCAATTCATGGCTGTTTTGCAAACATTGCAGTCCTGGAGCTTTTCTCCCTGGAGCTCTTCATCTATACTATGAATTGAAAAAAACCCCAAAACACCAAAATGTTTTTTTGTTATATTTTCCACAGAATTCAGCCAATTCTTGTGAAATTTAGTGCATCGTGTCCTGAATGAAGTTTATTTATTTATTAAAAAATTTATATACCGCATACAACTATGCGGTTTCCATATCACATACATAAAATCTTGTTTCCCTACAATTATCACATATAACACAGACATGTCTAAACAACATCATTAATTGTCCCTGTTATAAACAGGGATAGAACGCAAATTCAATCAATTCAGAAATACAAGCAAGCTTTAAATCATCCATTGCTATCAAAAGGAATTCTAAAAAGTGAATCGAGTTTTCAGCATTTTCTTAAAATTCATCCTCCCCATACAAAACCGCAGGATACCAGGCAAGACATTCCATAGTTCTACGTCAGCCACAGATATCATTGATGCTCCGATCCTAGCATGCATAGTCGACATTCTACCCTACAAACTTAATTTCCTCCCATTTACATCTCTAAGATCTCTTCTTGGTTTATAGATCTCAAAGAATTCTTGTAAGATCTTTGGGGAAGCATGATATAAAGTCTGATGTATACCAGATTTTCACGCATATAACGCGCATGCGTGTATAACACGCATACGCGTATAGCGCGTGGGTCCAAAGCATGTATGTAAAAATTTTTTTATATAGCACGCACACGCGTATACCGCGCATGCTGCTATAACCTCCTCCCACTCCCGCTTACTTTCTGGCCTGCGAACCGGCATCCTCCCCCCCGCTCGCGTCACCCCCCCCCCCGCGATCCTACAACCCCCCAGCACCACAAAACATCTCTTACCCGATTGGGCACTGGCACCAGCACCAATGCACAGGACGTGCCAGTGCCAGTGCCAGTGCCCGAAGATCCTCCCTCGTTGGGCTGACCTGGGCTGGGCTGTGCGGTGCAGGAAGATCCTCCATCTTCTCTGTGCCGGGCTGGACTGGGCTTTGAGGATTTGCGCATGCTCAAAGCCTTCTGGTCTCGCTCTCTCCGAGATTCTCAGATTGAGAACCTCGGAGAGAGCGAGACCAGAAGGCTTTGAGCATGCGCAAATGCTCAAAGCCCAGTCCAGCCCGGCACAGGGAAGAAGGAGGATCTCCCTGCACCGCACAGCCCAGCCCAGCCCAACGAGGGAGGATCTTCGGGCACTGGCACTGGCACGTCCTGTGCATTGGTGCTGGTGCCGGTGCCCAATCAGGTAAGAGATGTTTTGCGGTGCTGAGGGGGTTGTAGGATCGCGGGGGAGGGGGGTGACGCGAGCGGGGGGGAGAATGCCGGTTCGCAGGGGGGATGCCGGATCGGAATGGAAAAAAAAAGTTGTAAAACGCGCTCACACCTATAACGCGCACGGTTATGCACGGTTTGTAAAAATCGTGTATAACGCATGCGTTATATGCGTGAAAATACGGTAATCACAACAATCTTAAACTTTGTTGCATAGGTAACCAGTGTAGTTTCTCCAACACAGGAGTTAATGGGTACTCCTTGGAACCCCTGTGATTAATCTTGTAGTTCAGTTGATAAGCATTTGCAAAGCCCTCAACTTCCCTTTCACAACTCCTAAGTATAGTGAATTACAATAATCCACCTTACTCAGGATCAATGTCTGAACCACAGTATGGAAATCATATGCTGGTAATATTGGCTTCAATCTATAAAGCATTTGAAGTTGCATGTATCCCACCCTGATTATTTTTATATTGATATAAAATGTTGTAAATATTTCCTACTGCATCACAACACTACCTTGTGAAAATGAATTGTGAACTGAATAAAAACACATCAAAAAGTTTTATGACTTATCTTGCAGAAAAATGTAAAGTCAAAAAGTAATATTTCAATTAAGCAGATGTTTAAAGTGCACTCCCTTTGCATGAAAGCATGCCATCAGCCTTGGCTGCCACTGATCTATGGACTTGTCAACAATGCTCTGTTTCAGCTCAGCCCAAACAGAGTTGAGGCACTGTTTAAGGCACTGGTAGACGTGTTCCTGTATCAGCCGACAGATCTTTTAGTCAACTGGGTTTAGGTCTCTGAATTTGCATGCCAGAGATGTAGACCAATGAGGTCTGGGGGTATCCCGATGTAGCAGTTCTATGGAATCCTTTGTCTGATGTGCTGGGGCATTGTTCTGTTGGAAGATAAAGTACAGTCAAACCTCGGTTTATGAGTGCACCAGTTTGCGAGTGTTTTGCAAGACAAGCAAAACATTTGCAAAATCGGCGTCTCAGAAAGCGAGTTTGACTCAATTTATGAGTGCCACTCCCCACGATCCGGCATCCCCCCCCTGCTCGAGTCGTCCCCCCCCGCGATCTTAAATGCTCCCCCGAGCACCAAAACCATACACCGGCACCAGCACCAACGCACAGGATATGCCAGTGCCGGTGCCCAAAGATCCTCCCTTTTCTGTGCTGGGCTGGGCGGTGCATCGGCGATCCTTCCTCTTGCTTGTGCTGGGCTGGACTGGGCCTTGAGCATTTGCGCATGCTCAAGGCCTTCTGGTCTCGCTCTCTCTGAGATTCTGAATCTGAGAATCTCGGAGAGAGCGAGACCAGAACGCCTTGAGCATGCACAAATGCTCAAGGCCCAGTCCAGCGCAGCACAAGCAAGAGGAAGGATCGCCGATGCACCGCCCAGCACAGAAAAGGGAGGATCTTCAGGCACCAGCACCGGCATGTCCTGTGCGTTGGTGCTGCCCAATAGGGGTAAGGGATATCGTTTTGGTGCTCGGGGGAGCATGTATGATCGCGGGGGGGGGGTGTGTGAACGACTTGAGCGGGGGGATGCCGTATCGCTGGGGGGGGATGCCGGATTGCGGGGGGGGGGGTATGGAGCAGCGCCGGTGGCCTCAAGGGGGGGATTGGAGCAGCGCTGGTAGCCTTGGGTGGGGGGGGGGAGGTTGGTGGAACGAATCAAAGTGAGTTTCCATTCATTCCTATGGGGCAATTCGCTTTGATATACGAGCCATTTGGTTTACGAGCATATTTCTGGAACAAATTATGCTCGTAAACCAAGGTTCCACTGTACCTTATTTTTCGCTCCATAAGATGCACTTTTTTCCCCAAAAAAGTGGGTGGAAAAGTGGGTGCGTCTTATGAAACAAATACACTTTAAAAAAAAAAAAAAAAAAAACCTTCCTCCCCCGGTAAATGCTGTTTCCTCACGCTCATTTGTACTTCGTAGCCCCGCTCCTTCCTCAGCCAAGATTCACATAGCCCCGCCTCTCCAATCATTCTGTTGGGTCAGAGCAGCAGCGGCCAAGGCAGGTCCCTAGTATCTGGCAGCATCCGATAGCCCCGCCGTAGCCAGTTACAATGTGCTTTGAGATGGTGCAGCTGGCCCCACCCCCACTAGACGAATATGTTCCTTACTTCGGGCCGCTCTTTTCTCTAAGCCCTCTGGTGTGTGCCTCCCTGGCCTTGCCGCTAGAGCAGAGCTCTGCTCCTTGCCGTGTGTTAAGGTTGTTCCTAGAGCCCAGCCCCAACCCCTCTCCCCGTGTGCTCCCGCTTTCTGCTGCCGACTCATTGCTCCTCCACCGGCTCCATGGCGTATAGTCAAGGCGGAGGGAAGAAGAAGACCTGCTACGACGGTGAGTGAAGGGGATGCTTCGGCCTCCAGACTCCTCAGCAGAAAGAGAGATGGGCTGCTCCACTGGGCCCGGTGGGGATGGGGGAGTGTCATGGCGCTCGTAGCATGTGAGAGGAAAGGGAGGGGGGAAGGAGAGGTGGTCTGAGGCCCTGAAGCACAGGGATCATCTTCTTTATGGAAGGAAGCCAGAGCGGAAAGGGAGGGAGGAGAGGAGGGGAGGTCTGAGGCCCTGAAGCACAGGGACTGTCTTCTTTATGGAGGGAAGTCAGCAGCAAGTAACAAAGGCTGCAGAAAGCCCTTTACTCTCTCAGGATTCTCAGCTCCAGAGCCACAAACTCCTGTACTTTCTGTGCTCAAATGCTGCCCTGATGCACGCTTCTGCATCACCCACATGTCCCTAAAGCATTCTTATACCATCAGACGCACCCATGTGTAGAGGAGGAAAAACCAAGAAAAATAAAATTCTGAACCAAATTTTTTTTTTCTTGGTTTTTCCTTCTTTACACATGGGTGCATCTTATGGAGCGAAAAATACAGTAGTCTCCTGACATGCAACAGATAACTGGCAACAGCTTCTGTGTCAGGAGGATGACCCGATAGTATGCGCTGCTGATTTTAACACCAGGATCGATGACGAACAGATCTGTGAATCCGAGTTTTGAGATTGCAACCGAGACCATGACTGAGACCATGACTAACGTGACCATTTATTTTTTTTCCATCAAAACGGACATCTATTAATTGTCAGTCCCACCCCCAGTCATATTTCCTACCTTTCCTGTCTGGTGATTTCATGAGTCTCTGGTTGCGTTTCCTTCTGACTGTACATCCTTTCTTTCTTTCTGCACTCAGGCTCAACAATTGTCCCTTTCTATTCCCTCCCTCCTTCCTAAGTCCTTAGTGTCCCCAGTGCCTCCTTCCTATGTCCCCCTCACTGCCTTCCAGCCTTTGTCCCACCCCCTCCCCGCTACACTAAAGCCTGCCTCCCTCCCTGCCGTGCTGATTCAAACCCCCCTGGGTCTGTCACAGCCGCTGCTTCTTGCTGCCCAGAAGCCTTCTTCGCAACGTCAATTCTGATGTCGGAGAGGAAGTTCCGGGCCAGCCAATCGCCCAGAACTTCCTCTCTGACGTCAGAATTGACATCGGAAAGAAGGCTTCTGGGTGTCAAGAAGCAACAGCTGCGGCGGACTGGAGGGAGGGAGGTAGGCTTTAGCGCGGCAGGGAGGGGAAGCGATCGCCGGTGCATTGTCCCTGCGCACAGCTTCGGGACGCTGTCCCTGAAAACGGGACATTTCGGCGTCCCGAAGCGGTGGGTCGGGCCAACGGGATGGTCAGTCCAATAATGGGTCGGTCCCATTGAAAACGGGACATATGGTCACCTTAACCATGACTGATTGGCTGAAGGTTGGGCGGGTCTGTAGTAGATGTTTGGCATTAACCTCATGTTTAAGTGTTGTTGCAGGCACATACAAGCAATCATTCTCTGTGTTAATTAGTAGAGCTACTGTAAATATCTTTTCATTTGTAAACCAGATGAAGCTGACGCTGTGCTCCAGGTACTTGGTCAAAAGTTGCTTGCACTGTTTCAGGTGTATGTCTGTTGTGTAAAGATGACTCTTGGGCACAACATTTTTAAGACACTTTCCCCCTGTTTTACTAAGGTACGCTATGTGTTTTAGAGTGCGCTAAATGTACGTGCACGCTAACCGCTAACGCATCCATAGACTAACATGCACGTGTTAGTGTTTAGCGCATGGTTTACGCGTGCTAAAACGCTTAGCGCACCTTTATATAAGGAGCCGTTTAATTTCAGATTGTCATGAATTATCCCAATCACAATTGTTTGGCTCATTCCTGCTTCTATTGCTATTTGGCAAGTTGTTCGGTGTGTTTGTGGTGTGTCCTCCTGGCTCAGCACAAGATCAGAAGACACACAAAGCTTTAGGGCGAAACGGGCACCATTGGGATCAGCGATCATAAAAGATTAATCATCAGAAGCTAAGTTCCTTTATGATTCTTCAATTAAATAATTTTGATATTGTTGATATTTGGGGGAGGAATATTCCATTGAATTGATCAGCATAAGCTGCTCTATTTTGAGATGGGAAAAGAGTCTGAGGACTTTCACCTTTCCAACATTATTACAACACTATTTTTCAGCCAGCACATTGATGTTTATGCAAACTTGTTGTGATGTCTTGGAGAGTGCTTTGAGAAGTTTGTTGAAGAACCTTTTTTGAATATTATGTGAATTTATTTGCCCACTCCACTATGGCCGTTTGGTGGAGAATGGGCAGGGGAGGGCTTCAATGGCTGGGAGGGTATAGATGGGCTGGAGTAAGTCTTAACAGAGATTTCGGCAGTTGGAACCCAAGCACAGTACCGGGTAAAGCTTTGGATTCTTGCCCAGAAATAGCTAAGAAGAAAAAAAAAAAAATTTAAATTGAATCAGGTTGGGCAGACTGAATGGACCATTCGGGTCTTTATCTGCCATCATCTACTATGTTACTATGTCTTTTGATGAAAATCAAGTGCAGAAGTTTGTCTTCTTTTTTGTCGAAGATATGCTACCCCTCCTCCCATTTTGCCCTCCCTGTCTCGGCGGAACAAATTGTAACCCGGTAAGACCATGTCCCACCTGTGAGAGTCCGTAAGCCAGGTTTCGGATATCGCCACCACATCTAGGTCGGCGCCCCTCATTTCCGTCTCCAATTCCAGAATCTTGTTGCCCAAACTGTGGGCATTGACGTACATAGCCTTCCAAATCCTAGGTTTGTTATGGCTATCTAATGATATTCCCGATTGAGCTCCATCGGCTCCTTTGGTATTGTTTGCAATGTGTGTATTCTCCTTAGACCCTGAAACACAGTGTGAACTTACCCCGGACTCGAAAATGTCAGTATCCCCCCCGAACACGGCAATGTGAGCACCCCCCCCAGATCCATGATTGCTATGTGTATATAACTCAGATCCTGAATGGTATTTGCAGCTTACTTCATTAGATAGGTTATTAGTGCCGTACCCTCCCCCAACTTACCTAGTTTAAAGCCCTATGGAGTAGGCGGGCTAATCGGTGTCCAAAGACGTTCTTCCCTCTGCTGGACAGGTTTGTTTGTTTTTTTCAATTCACAGTGTATATGGCAAACTGTTTCCTGTGTGCTTTGCGAGAACACATTCTGTGTGATGGACCATTTTGTCTGAGATAAAGTTAACACATTTGTTAATGTAATGTAATGTAATGTAATGTAATGTAATTTATTTCTTATATACCGCTACATCCGTTAGGTTCTAAGCGGTTTACAGAAAATATACATTAAGATTAGAAATAAGAAAGGTACTTGAAAAATTCCCTTACTGTCCCGAAGGCTCACAATCTAACTAAAGTACCTGGAGGGTAATAGAGAAGTGAAAAGTAGAGTTAGAGGAAAAATAAAAATAAAATAAACATTTTAACAAGACAGCATTGATCTAAATACTTTGGAAGGTAGAAGAGAGGAGAGAAAGGAATAGAAGCAGAAGGGGGAGCCGTTGAACAGTAGAATTCTGGAGAAATTTAAATGATAGAAATAGAACAAAACAAAGACAAAAGGCAAAACAATAGATAAGATTAAAGATAAATCATAAACTGGAAAGAAAAATAAAATAAAACTTTGTCTTCAATCCACGGTTTCAGCGTCAGTGATGAAGTGGAGCAAGTAAGTTTAGGAGGAGCGATTGACGTTTCCAGAAAGGGCTTCTTCAGGGAAGAGACTTGGCAGACAGTCCCAGGATGCCTATGTCTCCTCCCCTGCGATGTTCTCCCATCCATGCATTCCCTCCTAGACACACTGCCCGTGCCCCAGCCGCTCCAAGGAGGCTGCCCCAGATGAGGCCCACGGTGAATGCAGGATTCTCTCCTCTGCGGGAAAGCCGCCCGGAGCCGACAGTCGATCTTCTTAGCGGATTGCATGGGGGGAAGAGTTCACACTCTTGGTAGGATCGGGTCTGTGTGCTCTGTGTGTTGGGTAAGTCATGATATGCTTTACATGAACATCAACATCCTTGTTAAGGTCCTCACACTTTTGTATTGACCCCTTTACCATTTATCGTAACTTCCTTTATGTACTGTAGCTGTCACTACTTTCCATATGTATAGGCCTCATTTCCTCTGTTCCACAGTAAACTGATGTGTTGCATACATTTATTTAAAGTTATGTTATTTAATTCATTGTGACATGAATTTATTCTAGGTAGGATCTATGGTAATGAAGGATATGCCTAGTAAATGTATAATGCATGTCTTTTAATTAGTTCTGCTACCATAATTGATTAACATTTTACCTCTGTGTTACTCTTACACAGAACTAGTGGTAACAGTTGTGTGCCTGGTTCCCATAGGAAAAGACAGAATAAGGCCACCGTGTAACATCTGTGACAGAGAGATGTGGGTATGAACGTTAGCACTGGAGAGAAGACGCAAGGTCAAAATGGAACTAAAGTGGGCAGAATGCCTGCATATTGCAGATGCAAATCAGGACAATGATCAAGCGGTGTGTGTGTGTGTGTGTGGGGGGGGGGGAGCAGGGTGAGGGGGGTGAGAAATCTAGTAGTCAAATGAGGCCTAGAATGGAGATGTTCTAGGAGCACAGTAAAAACATATGTAAACTCGTCAGCTAAAGCTGGAAGTGCTGCTAGGAAACAAACATGGTAGTCAAAAGAGAGACATACAGAAGTAAACTAGAAAGGAAACACACTATAGGAAATACAAAAAAAAAACCCATACACACATACATTTATTGTTATCACAGTTTCGGCAATGCTACTTTTTTGACAAGTCTGTATAACTACAGTGTGGCTTTATTCTAATGTGATGGTTTCATGTTTGCGTTTTCTTCACCAGTGCCAATAACAGTTATGAAAAAAAAAAAAAGGTACAATGGCATAGACACTAGCCACAGGTGGCCTTGGGAGCCTGGATCCCCAACTTCAGGCTCGGGCCCCTTATGGAGACACAGTACCTCATTTAAATAATAATAATAATTTATTTATATACCACCATACTGGAAAAGTTCTAAGCGGCTCACAGAGGGAAAATAGTACATGCAATGCTAATAAATACATCAAAGTAAAATGCAAATGTATAAGTAAAATGAATAAAGTTAAAAAGACATGTTAAAAAAGCAGAGAAACATTATGATACCAACCTATCGAATAATTGTGTCTTCAGAAATTTTCTAAAATCTAAGCAGGAAGAAGCTTCTAACATCATTTTGCCGAGCCATGTTTTCAATTTGGCGGCTTGAAATGAGAAAGTTCTCTCAAGGAACCACTTTTAATGACAGGATTTTAAGGAAGGGTATACAAACAAATGTATTCTCCGTGTATTCTTATTGAAGTGACTCAAAGAAAAATGAGAGAGCAGGTAACCTGGTAACATACCAAAAAGTACTTTATAGCAAATGCATGAAAATTTAAACAAAACTCTAGACTCCACTGGCAGCCAGTGCAGTTTTTCATAGAAAGGAGTGATGTGCTCCCATTTTTTTAAGCCATAAATGAGGCGAACTGCAGTATTCTGGACTACTTTTAATTTTCTAAGAATTTTCTTACAGGCCCCTACGTATACAATATCAAAGTAGTCAACAATACTTAAGATTGAAGATTGCACCAGCAAACAAAAGGAGGTTTCGTCAAAATATTTCTTAATGGTGCAAAGCTTCCAGAGCACTGAAAAGCATTTCTCAATCAATAAATCGGTATGTTTTTCCAGTGTAAGATGTTTATCCAACGTTACGCCCAAAATTTTTAAGGATTGGTCTATATTATAAACCAAACCATTCATATGTATTTTTGTTTCTCTGAGCTTGTCATTGGGAGATGCTAAGAAAAATTTGGTTTTTTCCTTGTTTAATTTCAATTTAAAAGCCGTCATCCAGAGCTCAGTCTGGCTTAGGGTAGATGCAAGAAGACTTGTGAATTCTGGAGTCAAACAAGTTAATGGGATGACAATAGTGATATCGTCAGAATAAATGTAAAATTTATGTTTTAAGCTTTGCAGCCGGTTTCCCAAGAGACAAGATGAATGTTGAACAGAGTGGGGGAGAGAGGGGAACCCTGCAGCACCCCACAATAATTTTCCCAGCGATATGACAGATTGTCATCCTTGAACACCTGGTACGATCTTTACCCAGAAATCCGCGAAACCAATTCAAGACATCTCCTGAAATTCCAATGGATTCCAAGCAATCCAGAAGAATAATATGGTGGACCAAATCGAATGCGCTGCTCAAATCAAGCTGCAAAATCAGAGCGCTTACACCTTGGCTATAAGGTGAGTGTAAATATTCTAACAGGGAGGCCATGATCATTTACACTCACTTTTTAAATGGCTATGCAGCCGGGGCGGACCATGATGAAGCCTTGCCAGCCAGTTCCCAAGTCTCTCCCTTCCTCCGGGCGCTGCTTCTTTAGTGTGTTAGGCAGTGACATCCCTCTAGCCACTGCTGGGACACTTCTGATACATGTTCAACTCTGTTGGGTGAATCTAAAGGCATTTACCTAGTCATGTGAGTAAAGGTTGATAATTATATCATATTCCTAATTATTCCAAATTCCAATGGGAGGGACTAATCAGAGATTTATTTGGTATCACTAGACTACCTAAAGCAATTGGGGCTAATCAAATCCCTAAAGCATAACCATTCAATGAACAACAAGAATCTCTTATAAAGCACATTCAATCCCATTGCAATATTACCAGTTAGATAAGGGATCCTTTTGTTCCCCCTTCCCCCCTCCCCCTCCCTCATTCCTGGTTGTCTTCCCCTTGGAAGGTGCTTAATGTAGAGCACTGTGAGCATTCCATCTGAGCTAGAGGAAGAAAGATCTTTGTGCTTCCAGCTCCTTCTGCACATTCTTACTTTACTGTCAGCCCGAAAAGGACTCGGAGTGGGAGAGATTGCTCTGCTCCCTGCGTACATCATCTACACATACCTTGAAGGCCAGAGACATATAATGATGTGCCCCTTTGTGGTCTGCTAATGGTGAAAGGCAATAGTAAAGGGGGTATGTCCTGCCCCTTGGTAAGACCTTGGGGAGATTGAGGATTAAAAGACTTTGGTTGATATTCAAAACAATTTAAGCAGGCAGAAGAGGTGCCTGACTGCTTAAATTGTGCTCAGTGGGCTGACTGCTGATATTCAGTGACACTTAACTAAATAGGTATAAATGCATATGTTACAATGTGCACTTACTATCTAAAACCAGTGAGGAGGAAAAATTCTCAGATCCCTCCCTTTTCTCTACAAAGATTGAGCCAAAGGTTTAATAGGATAGTGAACCTCATTGACATAATAAACCTCCTCTACTAGTAAAAGATAGCTTTGTACGGTGCAAACAATAAAGTCAAAGCCAAATGTAAGCAAGTTCTTCTTCACTCAGAGAGTGATGGAAAACTGGAACACTCTTCCGGAGGCTGTTATAGGGGAAAACACCCTCCAGGGATTCAAGACAAAGTTAGATAAATTCCTGCTAAACCAGAACATAAGAAGGTAAGGCTAGACTCAGTTAGGGCACTGGTCTTTGACCTAAGGGCCACCGTGGGAGCGGACTGCTGGGTACGATGGACCACTGGTCTGACCCAGCAGTGGCAATTCTTATGTTCTTATACAGGGGATCAGCATACCAACAATGGCCAGCGTTTCACAATACTTGCTGCCTCAGGGTGTATAACTGCCGATCGATCCTGCATCAACAAACTTTATTGTGAATAAAAATCTCGCTTGATGTGATTAAGAAAACATTTGAAAACAAAGCACACTTGTATGTGGAAGCATCAAGTTTGTGCCTTCCTGCACTCAAAGATGGTCGATGCATGATTTTGTGCGTTTTTAAGTTTTTCCCATATGACATCATATCCCGGAAACAAAAGGACTTTACCGAGCATGATGCCTGCCAGGATCGTAGATGGACTTTGGATTGATTTTCTATTATGTTTCATTATTGTTAGTGGTCCTATTTCTTATTGTTTTTATCATGTATGTTATTTTGTACTCTGCTTTGGTATAAACATTTATAAATCCATAAAAAATAAATTCTCCTTCCCACTGTATGGTGACTCTCACCCATAGGAAGTCGCACAACTGGATAGGTGACTACTGGAAGTCCTGTGAGGGGGGGTGGGGGGGCGAGGAATCCATGGTTCCTGGCCTGGTCTCTATGGCTCCACTGCCTCTCAGCTGCTGAACCTCCGTCTCACCTGAAGAGGGCTCAGCTCGGCCATTTCTATGCTGCTGGACCTCCCTCCTCCCTGAAGGGATCACTGGTCCACCACCTCTGTGTTGCTAGACCTCCCTCTCACCTGGAGGTGTCATTGCTCTAGGCCAGGGGTAGGCAAGTCCGGTCCTCAAGAGCTGGAGCCAGGCCAAGTTTTCAGGATATCCACAATGAATATATACGAGATGGATTTGCACGCACTGCCTCCTTGAGATGCAAATCTATCTCATGCATATTTATTGTGGATATCCTGAAAACCTGACCTGGCTCTGGCTCTCAAAGACCAGAATTGCCTACCCCTGCTTCTAGGCACATCTCAGCCATAGGACTACAGTTCTGCTTGGAGCTGTCCATTGTCTGCCTATCTGCCACTGCAGTTTTCTCCTTCTGGGCTCTCAGCTCCCAATGCTTCTCAGCTACAGCTAAAAATTTGCCAGGGCCTTTCTCCTCTGCAGAGTCTGAAGCTCAGAAGCTCAAGGTATATGTGAATTCCGGCTCTCATGGATTCCAATTAACAAAGCCCATTGACTTTAATTTTGCTTACCTAGCATGAAGGAACCCCCTCTCTTCTCAGGGAAAATGGTCAAGAGCCAGAAGGAGGCTTAGGAGACGACAATGCAAAATCTCACCTGCTCATTTTCTCTTCTTTTTGCAATCTGTACTGAAGCTACATACTGGTTAGTTAGGATGGAGATTCTACCTTCCCTGCGATTATATGTTCATATGCTTCAGCCCCAAACAATATTAGTAACTCTGTGTGTAAATAATAGTAGTATGTGACGTTCTGTTATCAGTAAAAGCAATTTTGCATTCTGGTTTAGTCTGGGAACAATCATTGCCTAGATACATATTACAGCTTGAAAATTTTTCTCTCCTGTGCTGACAGTTAATTCCAACTTACAGTTACAGCCGTTTTCGTCATCTCTCCAAATAGTTTATTCCAGCAAAATAATCCTTCATCTTCCAAAAAGCCCTGGGGGTTTCACATCAGTTTGAGGAAGACAGGTACAGTAGTAAATGACTGCTCAGTAAGTACTCCTGTGCCTTTGATCAATGTGCATGCTTTCCTCGGGCATCTCTGTTCTGTTGCAAGTTCATACAGATACTTTCATGTGATTCTGTTTTTATTCTGAATAGCTATGCTCTACTTATCATCACCATGTGCTGCACTATGGGCGGAAGGTTTCATCGTATCATTGTAGACAATACGATGAAACCTTCCGCCCATGTGCGGCGGCAGCCAAAAAAGCAAACAGGATGCTAAGAATTATTAAAAAAGGGATGGTTAACAAGACAAAGAATGTTATAATGCCCCTGTATCACTCCATGGGGCGACCTCATCTGGAGTATTGCATTCAATTCTGGTCTCTTTTTCTCAAGAAAGATATAGTGGCGCTAGAAAAGGTTCAAAGAAGAGCGACCAAGATGGTAAAGGGGATGGAACTCCTCACGTATGAGGAAAGACTAAAATGGTTAGGACTCTTCAGCTTGGAAAAGCGATGGCTGAGGGGAGATATGATTGAAGTCTACAAAAATCCTGAGTGGAGTAGAACAGGTACAAGTGGATCAATTTTTCACTCCATCAAAAATTACAAAGACTAGGGGACACTTGATGAAGTTACAGGGAAATACTTTTAAAACCCATAGGAGGAAATTTTTTTCACTCAGAGAATAGTTAAGCATTGCCAGAGAATGTGGTAAGAATGGATAGAGTAGCTGGCTTTAAGAAAGGTTTGGACAAGTTCCTGGAGGAAAAGTCCATAGTCTGTTATTGAGAAAGACATGGGAGAAGCCACTACTTGCCCTGGATCGGTAGCATGGAATATTGCTACACCTTAGGTTTTGGCCAGATACTAGGGACCTGGATTGGCCACTGTGAGAACGGACTACTGGGCTTGATGGACTATTGGTCTGACCCAGTAAGGCTATTCTTATGTTCTTATATTTATTAGACCTCTCGCTTATAAGGGCAATTCTAGAAATTGGTATCTTGGTCTAGGTACCATTAGGCTTAGTGCCAATTCTATAGAGGCATCTTTATCACACAATTTTGTTATAGAATACTAGCATGAAGTTGGCATTGGTGCACCCATATGTAGGCATGTTTTCAAAAGCAAAAAAAAGGGGGGGGGGTGATGTATAATTAAATCATACCACTTTTCTTTTTTGTTTTCTATTGCAAATTACTGCTATAAGATTGCTTGACTTTACAAGTTTCAACCTGTTATGCAGGCCATTCAGGAAAGGTTCCCTGATTGGAAAAATCTTAAAAATCAATAGAGCTTGCTGGTTTTATGTTTTCAAGTGGACTTCCTGGGACACCTGGATTTTTGACTAAGAAACCAAAGACTGGTCTTCGTGACATTTGGAGCATTGAGATAAAGCATCAGATTACTGCGTCTGAATGGCCACGAATTTGGACTTGGAGGATGAAATGTACAGTGTCTGCATCTTATTACATAGAGCATTTTGGACCCCAGTTTGTTTACAGAAATTAGATAGTTCAAAGTCTAATAGATGCTGGCACTGTCATCTCGAAGCTGGGACTATGGATCATTTATTATACCATTGTCCCTTGATACTTAAATTTTGGAGGTCCATATCGGATCAAGTGAACAACATATTGGAAAATCCAGTGGCATTAACATATGACACCATTTTATTTGGTACATTGATGAGAGCTAAAAACCAAATATCTAATTGAAATAACAAACTTCTATTTATAATGACAGGGGTTGCCATACAGCTCATTTTAAGGAATTGGAAGAATTAGGATCGATTAAGTTACAATTTTTGGTGGGAATCGCTGTGTTACATTTTAAAAATGGAACGTTTCATGGCTATACAGCAAGGGCGTTACAGAAAGTTTATGGATGTTTGGGAGCCATTGGCGAAATTTTGTAAGGAAGAATAATCGATTTTATTTTATAGGCTTGTAAACATACACATCCAGGGTGGGTTGGGGGGGTGGGGGAAGGGAGTTGCATTGGAACTTGATTCAGGGTATATATGGATAGTTTCTTGTGAGTTTTATTTTATTTGAGTATTGGGTGGGAGGGTGGGGGAAAATTTAATTGTATGTTAATGTCTGAAAGTTTATTGTGCTTGTCTTGCGATATTTTATGTATATGAATTACTTGTTGCACAATTGTAGTTTGAAAATCTAATAAAGATATATAAGGTTGATTATATCATACAGAGCAAGCCCACATCCTATATGTACATTATTATGTAATCATTTATATCATAACCTCCATCCCATCCCTTAAATAAATATGATTTAATAGTTTAACATGTAGCTTGTACTTGTTTAAATGAGGGCAGCAATACTTATCTTAAATGGCTAAACTGCCAAGTCCAAAGTTTATTTTCAATCAAACATCCAACGCTTTACCTTCTTGAGATCGTTTCAATCTGCATAGATCTTCATTGGGAGATTCGTGGAATGTTGCTGAACTCTGTGTATAAAATACGGTAACGGGACAAAAGCGCGTGAGACTTCGGTGCGCTGCCATTGCAGCGCAGACAATTCGGCGCAAGACCCCAGCGCGCCACCTAAAAAGTTACTTTTAAAGAGCTCCAATGGGGGGGGTGTGATGGGGGAACCCCCCAGTTTACTTCATACTCTTCGTGCTGCCGTTGGTATTTGCGATCTAGAAATGAATTTTTATGTTATGTTATGTTAACACTACAATGAGCAAGAAGAAACCAAAAACAATATGGAGAAATGATGTTGCTGAGATGGACTTTATTAATATTAAAACTTAGCAAACCACATAAAAACCTCAAGGACACAGTCCGCTGAAAAGCTTTGGACCCTGGACCCAACACGGTCCGTGTTTCGACAGAATGTCTTCTTCAGGGGTCCCTATGAAGTCCTATGGTAAAGATATGTGGATAAAAATGCCAGTCGGAAATAAACTGATCCGTAAAAGCTGTGTGCAGGACAATTATCATATATTTTATATTATTATAATTAAGCATAAATTTATGAATAATCAATAATCACAGAGCTTGGGATAGGCTCTGCAATTGACTTGCATTGCCCTTGCGATCTACTGAATCAATAAGAGATATTATATTATATCAATCAAAACAGGGACAGGTTCTTCAGACTAAAAGGGACGACAGGTACGAGGGGGCACTCAGAGAAACTGAAGGGGGATAGGTTCAAATCAAATGCAAGGAAGTTTTTCTTCACCCAAAGGGTTGTGGACACATGGAATGCGCTCCCGGAGGAAGTGATCCGGCAGAGTACAGTATGGATTCAAACAGGGATTGGACGAATTCCTGAGGGAAAAGGGGATCGTGGGGTACTGAGGGAGGTGCTGGGGTGATGCATAAATATAGACAGCTCACCAGGTCGTGCAGGTGCAAGGCCGGAGGGTTAGGACTTTGATGGGAAGATAGGACTTCGATGACAAACCTAGGGGGCAAAAGGGGGCCCCTTCTGGTGATTAAGGCAGGTCATGACCTGTTGGGCCGCCGCGGGGGCGGACTGCTGGGCGGGATGGACCTGTGGTCTGACCCGGCAGAGGCACTGCTTATGTTCTTATGTTCTTAAAACTCCCACATATAATTAACTTATATACTCCCTAATAATTTTCCCTATTAGTGATTAAGTATTTTGGATTATTGTAATATTATATACTTAGGGGCTTACAAAAAAATACTCAAAAAATTGAGACTGATTCAGAACACTGTGGTTCGTCTCATCTTTGGATTGACAAAATGGGAGCACAATACCCCTTTCTATCAAAAACTTCACTGGCTGCCAGTGGAGGCCAGAGTTCTGTTCAAGTTTTCCTGCATTAGTTACAAAGCAGTTTTCGGGATGCTACCAGATTACCTTGCCTCTCAGTTTTCTCTGAATTGTTCTAATAAGAGTACTCGTAGAATAAATCTATTCAATTACCCTTCTCCAAAATCATGTCAATACAAGAAGTTTTTCGACAGAATTTTGTCATTCCAGGCCGCCAAACTGAATGCATGGCTTCTTGGGGACTTCTTGGACAGCTCATGCACTCCTTAAGTTTTTTATATTTTTTTGTCACTGGATAAAGGCTACAGACTTTACATAGAACAACACTGCCATTTCCCTCTTTCCCCTCCTCATGGTCTGACATTGCTCATTCTAACTGGCCCTCCCTTTCTCCCTTTCTGAGTCCAGCATTATATGAACTTGATTTTCTTCACAGCAACAATTCAGGCAGGCTGTCTCTGACCTTCCCTCTGCAGCAACATCCTTGCAGCAGGGGAGGGACATACAGAAAGAAGGCCCCTGGGGTTGGTCAGAGAGAGCTTGCCAGAATCACCGCCAGGAAGAAGATCAAGTTTGTAAAGGCCATTATTTATTTATTTAAATAATATTTATATCGCTGATAATCTAAGCAAGTTCCAAAATAACATACGCCTTATTTTCTCATTTGAAAAGGGGATAGAATCAGCAGACCATTTCTGATCAAATTACATTGGTTGCAAATTGAGGCAAGGATGTCATTTAAATTTTATTGTATGCTGTTCAAAATTCTTTAAGAAGAAACCCCCATCATTGTAATATTTGAGGCCACTTCTTATTTTGATTTTAGAAAATCTTTTAAAAACACGCCTGTTTGACATGTTTACATCTTAGTTGTGTAACTGTTTTTAACTTCTTGCTTTTTAACAGATGTATTCTCTTATTGATTGTTTATTATGTATCTTACATATATTGATTGCATGCATTTTTTCTGTTGTGAACCGCTTTGAACTTTTGGTATAGCAGTATACAAAAAAATAAATTATTATTAAAAATGGTGAAGCACTTATCTGGCGATTCTTGGCAGTCAACAAATCTTCATACTCACCCAGCAACCGCAGTGTGAATATATTTGTGCTCTAAAAATGCTGCTAAAGTCGTTTATATCAGCCCCCCTGACTCGAGTTTCACACACTTCATCAGGATCACCAGATAAGTGCTTCACCATTTTTGATAATGAGTTATTGATTGCGGGTCTGAGCACTCCACATAATTATTAGTAAATTTATGTTAGAAATTCTGTGACTATTTTGAGTGATCTATTGTTTTAGAACATAAGAATAGCCTTATTTGTTCCATCTAGCCCAGTAGCCCATCCTCACAGTGGCCAATCCTGACCACTAGTACCTGGCCAAAACCCAAAGAGTAGTAACATTCCATGTTATTGATCCAAGGCAAGCAGTAGCTTCTACCATGTCTGTCTCAATAATATATGAACTTTTCCTCCAGGAAATTGTGCAAACCTTTCTTAAAACCAGCTACGCTATATGATCTTACCATTTACAGAATTTCCCTCTATGCATCTAATTGGAGGATCTACCCATGTGTACACTCCCTTGCAGTTAGGTGCTTATATTTTGGAACTTATATTCTAGGAGAGCCGCTATACTCATATTACCCCTCTCCTAAAGTCACATCATTGGCTTCCCATCCGTTTCTGAATACAATTCAAACTCCTCCTACTGACCCACAAATGTACTCACTCAGCTGCCCCTCGCTATCTCTCTTTGCTTATCTCCCCCTGTGTTTCCCCCCACCCCCATAAGCTCAGCTCAGCTGGTAAGCCCCTCTTTTCTATGCCCTTCTCTTCTGCTGCCAACTTCAGACTCCATCCCTTCTGCCTTGCTGTGCCATATGCTTAGAACAAGCTGCCCGAATCCCTACAGCGGGCTTCTTCTCTGGCAATGTTCAAGGCCTAGTTAAAAGCCCACCTCTTCGAGACTGCTTTCGACTCCTAACTCATGTCACCTTGGACGCTGCATCCCCAACCCTAATTGGATTTAATTAATATGTGCACATGTAAATTTAGGCACGGAATCTGTGCCTACATTTTCTGTGTGAGTCTGAAAAGGGGGCACAGAAATGGGAGGGTCATTCCTTCAAGTCACGCACGTAGTTATAGGATAAGGAGAGGTTTAATATGGGTGCAAAGATTTGCACCACTTTTCATTGGTGTACATGGCACTATTGCCTAAAGTTAGGCGTGGCTCCTGGCATTAAGCCCTATTCTATAAATAGCATGTAATGTTGAGCACCATTTATAGAATACCACTCAGCAGGTTTTTGGGCATTGATAATTTTTTAGGTGCCATAAATAGAATCTAGGCCATGCTACAGAAAATAGATATTTTGCTGCATGCATCTCTCTCACCTTCTACAGTTGTGGCTTATCCGGCCTTTCTGGAACTCTGTTTCTTTCTTATTTGGCACAGGACCTGTGTAAAGTTTCTCTTCTCTTTTCCTGCCTTCCTCTCTCCTGTCCCCTCTTTCACTGCAGGTAACCAAACAAAAATGTGATTCAATGCCTGTGTTCAGAAGAGTAATATTAGAGGAACTTTGGAGGTAGCAAATAATGTGCTCGATATATGTACTAGTCTCATCTGTGAAATCATTGAAGAGTTGGTATCTATGGGGATACACACACAGGTTGCTATAGAGACCTTCATGATACAGAGTTCTTATCTGAAAAGGTTTACAACAGGCTCCCTGGACTACTTTCAGAAGCTGGATAATGCTGGTGAAGCTGCGTTGTAACTTGTGTTCTCAACAGTATATATATTTTTTTCCCTTTCACTGAAATATCACCTTATAGATGTCATCAAATTGTCTCAGAGAAAGTAAGATTATCCATTATCATATAAAAACCTGCTATTAGCAGCACAAAATATCACAGTTGTACTGAAGCCTATAAAATGAGTAAGAGATCGAAAAACATAAAAGACATAAGAGCTGCCATACTAGGACAGACCAAAGATCTATCAAGCCTAGTATCCGGTTTATAATAATGGCCAACCCAGGTCACAAGTACCTGGCAAGATCCCAAAGTGCAAAGCAGATTTTATGCTCTTTATCCTAGGAATAAGTTATGAATTTCCCAAAGTCCATCTTAATAATGACTTATGGACTTTTCTTTTAAGATGTTATCCAACTCTCTTTTAAACCCTGCTAAGCTAACTGCATTTATTTAGAACTATCTCTGGCAATGAATTTCAGAGTTTAATTAAGTTAAATGAAGATATATTGTCTTTTGTTTGCTTTAAATCTACTACTACTTAGTAGCTTCATTGCATGCCCCATAGTTCTTGTAGTTTTGGAATCAGTAAACATGCAATTCACAGCTAATCTTTCCACTTTAACCAGTATTCTATAGACCAGGGGTGTCCAACCTTTTGGTTTCGCTGGGCCGCATTGGCCGAATAAAATGTTTCTGGGGCTGCACAAACATGCAAACACTGCAGTAAGACAGATGAAGGAGCCTGCAAGATGGTAAACACCCAGGGGCAGCAGAGAAAAACACTGCATCTTCCTCAACCGGGGACACAAAATACTTCACTGGGCCGCAGGTTGGATACCCCTGCTATAGACCTTTATCATATTCCCCCTGAGTCATCTCTTCCCCAAGCTGAAAAGCCCTAGCCACTTCATCCTTTCCTCGTAGGGAAGTCATGGGTCTGGATTTTACAATAGTAAAATCTGGTAACCCTATTCATAACTTCATAAATGTTTTGAATACTGACTCCATTGCCATCAGCTTGGAAAAGAGATGGCTGAGGGGACATTCAATGAAGTTACAATAGGAGGAAATATTTTTTCACTCAGAGAATAGTTAAGATCTGGAACGCATTGCCAGAGGTTGTGGAAAGAATGGTTAATGTAGCTAGTTTTAAGAAAGGTTTGGACAATTTCCTGGAGGAAAGGTCCATAGTGTGTTAATGAGACAGACATAGGGGAAGCCACTGCTTGCCCTGGATCAGTAGCATAGAATGTTGCTACTATCTGGGTTTCTGCCAAGTACTAGTGACCTGGATTGGCCACTGTGAAGACAGACTACTGGGCTAGATGGACCATTGGTCTGACTTAGTAAGGTTATTCTTATTCCGGGACAGGCGGATGAAACTGACTCTGAAATGATAGAGGAAATCAAACGAGAATGCAAGACGGGCAATGTAATAATATTGGGAGACTTCAATTTCCCGAGGATAGACTGGAACCTAGGAACCTCCAACTGCGGCAATGAGGTCAAGTTCCTGGAGGCGCTAGGGGATTGCTTCCTGGAACAAATGGTAAAAGAGCCGACAAGAGGCAACGCCACCCTGGACTTGGTGCTAAATGGCCTCACGGGACCGACAAAAGAAGTAGAAGTTACGGCACCGCTGGGGACGAGCGATCACAATGTGATCATCTTTAAGCTTGACATCGGGAATAGAAAAAGTGCCAAAACCTTAACCAAAACCTTTAACTTTAAAAAGGGCAAATACGATTGCATGAGAGCCATGGTGAAACAACGACTCAAAAAAAAGGTGGATAAACTTGAAACAGTAGAGCAGGCATGGTCCCTACTGAAAACAACTATAACAGAAGCACAAAACCTATACATTCCGAGGATCTCCAAAGAAAGGAGAACAAAGGGTAAGGGAGAACCAGCATGGCTTACCAGACAGGTGAGGGAAACCATACAAGAAAAGAAGGACTCTTTCAAAAAATGGAAACACATGAAAACAACCGAAGCATGGAACAAACATAAAGACGATCAGAAGAAATGTCACAGGGCGGTGAGGGATGCCAAAAAGGACTATGAAGAAAAAATAGCGCAAGAGGCCAAAAACTTCAAGCCCTTCTTTAGATATGTGAAAGGGAAAAAACCCGCAAAAGAGGCGGTGGGACCCCTGGACGATCAGGGAAGAAAAGGGTACATTAAGGAAGATAAACAAATTGCGGACAAACTAAATTCCTTCTTTGCGTCCGTCTTTACGGAGGAGGATACCGCAAAAATACCAGAAACTGTGAAAGTGTTTAGTGGAGTAATAGAAGACATCCTCACCACAGTTGAAGTAGATTTGGACCAGATATACTACCAGATCGACAAACTTAAAAGTGACAAATCCCCTGGACCGGATGGAATTCACCCGAGAGTCTTAAAGGAATTGAAGGTTGAAATCGGAGAGTTATTGCAAAAACTCGCCAATCTGACAATCAGAACTGGACAGATACCAGATGACTGGAAGATAGCGAACGTCACGCCAATTTTCAAAAAGGGATCAAGAGGAGAACCGGGCAACTACAGACCTGTGAGCCTTACGTCTGTCCCTGGAAAGATGGTTGAAGCACTGATCAAGGATAGCATAGTCCGGCACTTAGATATACACGAATTGCTGAAACCCAGTCAACATGGGTTCAGGAAAGGGAAATCATGTTTAACGAATTTGCTTCAATTTTTTGAGACCGTGAACAAGCAAATTGATAGTGGAATGCCGGTGGACATAATATATTTGGACTTCCAGAAGGCATTCGACAAAGTTCCGCATGAAAGACTTCTCAGGAAACTACAATGCCATGGAATAGAGGGAGATATACACAGGTGGATAGGCAAATGGCTGGAAAACAGGAAGCAGAGAGTGGGCATAAATGGGAAGTTCTCAGACTGGGAGAAAGTGACTAGTGGTGTGCCCCAGGGCTCGGTACTTGGGCCGATCCTATTTAACATTTATATCAATGACCTTGAAGACGGAATATCCAGTGAGATCATTAAGTTTGCAGACGACACAAAGCTATGCCGGACAATCAGAACGCAGAAAGATAGCGAAGAACTCCAGAGCGACTTGTATCAGTTAGAGAAATGGGCAGAGCAATGGCAGATGAAGTTCAACGTGGAGAAATGCAAAGTAATGCATTTAGGCAGTAAGAATAAGGAACACGAGTATAGAATGTCAGGAGCAACTCTGGGTAAGAGCGAACAAGAAAGGGACCTGGGTGTACTGATAGATAGGACCCTGAAGCCGTCGGCACAATGTGCGGCAGCGGCAAAGAAAGCGAACAGAATGTTAGGAATGATAAAGAAAGGAATCACGAGCAGATCGGAGAAAGTCATAATGCCGCTTTATAGAGCAATGGTCAGACCACACTTGGAATACTGTGTCCAACATTGGTCTCCCAAACTAAAGAGGGATATAAAACTGCTGGAGAGGGTGCAGAGACGAGCAACGAAGCTAATAAGAGGTATGGAGAACTTGGAATATGAGGAACGACTCAAGAAACTAGGACTGTTCTCCCTTGAGAAGAGGAGGCTGCGAGGGGACATGATAGAGACGTTCAAAATACTGAAAGACATCGATAAAATAGAGCAGAAAAACAAATTATTTACACTGTCCAACGTGACACGGACAAGAGGACATGGTTTAAAGCTAAGGGGGGACAAGTCCAGGACAAATGTCAGGAGGTTCTGCTTTACGCAGCGAGTGGTGAACGCCTGGAATGCTCTTCCACAGGAGGTTATTAAGGAATCCACTGTGCTAGGATTCAAAGGCAAATTAGATGCACATCTCCTTATGAGAGGCATAGAGGGATATGGGTGGTAAAACTACATCAGGTGTATACCTGACTGGGCCTCCGCGTGTGCGGATCGCCGGACTCGATGGACCATGGGTCTGATCCGGAGATGGCAGTTCTTATGTTCTTATGTTATACTCTTTGGGATCTTGCCAGGTAATTGTGACCTTTATTGGCTACTGTTGGAAATAGGATACAGGGTTTGTTGGACCTTCGATCTGAACCAGTATGCCAACTCTTATGTTCTATATTTGATTTTGATTGCATTAGGGTCTATTTCCACTGGCAACTAAACTGTAACATTCATCCTTATGTCACCAAAGCATCTGACATCATTGCTCATGCAGTTATCTTATATAAAAGGGAGATATATACCCATTTAAGGGGACCTTTTAATAAAATATGAGAACGTGCAAATAACAGGCCTATCTTTGACCACTATAAACTTAATCAGTCAGCATTGACTTAGCTGGTTTTAAGGAGGTAAAAAAAGGAAAAAGACCCCCCCCCTGGATATTCAATGACAGTCACCAGAAATGGCTTGGCATTGAATATCCTTGGCCAGTGCTGACTGTGGGAGTTATCCAGGCTGCCTCCCTGCAGCTAAATATCGGGCTCATATGTGCTTTAGCTGCGGATTAGTGCGTGCTGATTTGGCAATTACTGTAGGATGAGTTTGTCTCATGGTATGCCATTTTAAGCTGTGTTAAGTGGGCATTAACATCTAATGCAGCTTAGCGAAAGGGCTTCTTAAGTGGGTAAGATGACTATCCAGTTAAAGTTCATGAGGTAAGTTAACCAGATATCTTACCGCTGAATGTTGGCCCTGAAGTTGCAAGTTTCAAGCAATCAATTTTATTCTAAAGCATACTTTTAGTACTTCTGGAACAGTATTGCCTAGTAGAGAAACCCTGAAGGGGAGGAACACTTTCCATAAATAACTCACATCCTTACAACTATTAATCATAAAGAAAATATAAAGGAAAAATGCAACAAACACAATTTTCAAGTTAGCTTGTTGAATCAGTGTAAGCAAGTAAAATTCTGATCTTTTCAATGCATTTTAAATAAGGTCACGATGCTGATGTCAGATACAGAAGAACGTCCCCCCCATAATGCAAATTTTATTTGAAAGTATAGTGTTGTGGGATTTTGTATCATAATTTATAAATTTGCTGTTGCATCCTGAAGAATCCTCACAGTGCAGAACAAGTCTACAGCTGCAGACTTAGAATGGATAATTTCCTTTACATAATGTATTTTTCAAACGTGCTAGCATGAGAAAGTAGGCCATGCTGTATGTAAATTTACTTTTACCAGTACCCAGAGTACACCTGGGCAGCACATTTTTACTGTATTCTGACTGCCACATAGTCAGACTAAAGGGGGGAGGGGGAGTTAAAAGATAGGACAGGAGTCCTGGATAGATATTCCCACCATGTTATTTTCTCTCACTGCCATGAAAATTTAGGAATGATTTTGTTTACTGTATTGACTAGAGCAGGGTTGTCCAGTGCTGGTCCTCGAGGGCTGCAATCCAGTTGAGTTTTCAGGATTTCCCCACTGAATTTGCAATCTCTGCTTCCATTTTACGCAAATATAGATCTCATGCATATTAATTTAGGAAATCCTGACCTGGTGAGGGTCGAGTTTGGATACCCCTGGACTAGAGGCATGGGGTACATTTTTATAGAGCCACTGAGTGGCAAAAACAAAAACAAAATAAAAAAAAAATAAGAAGGGAATAGCTAGTCACAGCAAGTCTCAGGTGATCACCATTACTTCACCCAGAAAAAAAAACCTTTATAATTTCAATCATATTCAAAATATATCTCATGCAAATTGCATACATGTTAACCTTCCCCACCCCTTTCATCAAGCTGTGTTGCTGAGTGGCACAAGCTAAATGCTGAGTCTCCCATAGGAGTAGAATAGATAGCTCAGCATTTAACACACTGCTCGACAGCAAGGCTTGATAAAAAGGGTGAGGGTGGGTGGGGGAGGAGGTAAATTAGGTAAATTAATTGTTTTCAATGGCCGTACATTAATGGTTTGAAAAGTTGCACTATAGTTTTACATTATAAATTTTTGTGCAAGCAGGAACATATACCGGTATATTAAAGTAAGAAGAGGGTATCTACTCCACACCCCTTTCAATAAGCTCACACTTATGACAGGCTTTTATCAATGTTCACTGACCCTCAGAGGTGCCACCATGATACTCAAAATGTTTCATAGTAACTGGCTTCACGCACCATATCTTCACCGGGTCATACTATTAATAATTCTCTACCTTTTAAGTTTGATACTTTTTAAACATTTTGTCAAACAATTTAAACCAAGGTACTTAGCTTTTTCCTTTTGCCTATTAGGTGGTCATTTTGTAGGGACACTTATGCCGACATGTTTCACCCAGCGGGTGTTTTCAAGGCTCATATCCCTAAACTAGCTTTCGCCGCCTTATCAAACCACCAAGTATTGTTAAACACCTAATAGGCAAAAGGCAAAAGCTAAGTACCTTGGTTTAAATAGTTTGACAAAATGTTGAAAAAGTATCAAAATTAAAAGGTAGAGAATTATTAATAGTATGACCCGGTGAAGATATGGTGCGTGAAGCCAGTTACTATGAAACATTTTGAGTATCATGGTGGCACCTCTGAGGGTCGGTGAACATTGAAAAAAGCCTGTCATAAGTGTGAGCCTATTGAAAGGGGTGTGGAGGAGATACCTTCTTCTTACTTTAATACGTACATTAATGGTAACATTAGCGCATGGCCATAAATGAAACAAATGCACAAAAGGCATTTTCACTGCAGCAGAAGAAAAAGGCTTAGGGCTAGATTCACCAAGCAAACCGATCGGTTTGCGAGCTCTTTGCGATCCAATTTCCCGCCGACCCGATTCACTAACCTGTGTAGCGATCCGATCCCGATCCATGCATGCAAATGAGGGGAATCAGCAAGCAAAGCAGGAAGGACACGATTCACTACCCTTTTTTCCTGACACATCGACTTGCTGGCCGATCAAGAACAAGCAACTGGTGAGGACCAGTCGCTTGTGTAAAAAACTGCTCTCTGTCCCGATTCTGTCTTTGGTGAGGCTCCACTTGGAGAACTGCCTGCTCCGACTCCTCTCCCTGCTGCGACCTGCTCTTTGCCTGCCCTGACTCCTCTGGCTCCCCCAACTCTCCTGCTCTTTGCTGCTTCTCTCTCCCTAACTTCTTTGCTCAGTGTTTCTAGGCCTTTTGCTAATTCACAGCTGAGAATGGAGCCGCTCTGCTCTCTGCCCCTTCCAGCGGAGCCCTGCTTTTGCTGCCCTGACTCTCCTGCTCTCTGCCGCCCTTCCCCGCAGTGCGAACTTGTGGTTTTAAAGCAGGACTGCACTGCGGGGAAGGGCAGCAGAGAGCAGGAGAGTCGGGCGGCAAGTTTCAAGTTTATTTAAAATTTCTTATACCGCCCAATCAGCCTTCTAGGCGGTGTACAAATTTGTAAAACCAAAGGACAAACTTTAGCTAAAATACAAGTTTGAAGTGACAATACGTCACCAAACTATAACTATAAAAACTTTTAAAAACTATTAAAAACACAGACAAACAAGAACATAAGGTAAAAGGCAAGAACTACATTAGGCAAAATAAAAGAAAACAATTAAGGAAAAAACAAGAGGGAGGGCTGCTGTAAACTTGGCTTGACTGGAAGGGGCAGAGAGCAGAGCTAGTGAATCTAGCCGGAGCAGTGTCGGCAAAGGGGAAGAGGCTGCTGCCGCCGGGATCGCCCTTCCCTGAGAGAGCAGGAGAGTCAGGGTCCATAAAAAACCCAAATAAACTAGCAAAAACGGGCACAAAATGCATTCACAGACCATCTGCATGGAAAGTAGATGGTCTGTGCATGTTTCAGGATCGCACATTAGCGATCCGTGCGGTTGGAGGGGGGGGCGTTCCTCCGATCGCCCTCATTTAAATTTTTTTGTGTTGTGAATTGGTCGGACCTGCAAGGATCGGGCACAGAAAGGAGGTTAGTGAATCTAGCCGTTAGTGTGGGGGAAAGACCCTTGCAAGGGCACTCAAAGCCCATTCTTAGTGCAGCTTAGTAAAAGAGCCCTCAAATTGGCAGTTTATTGCCCCTGATATAATTTCAATTTGCTAAAAGCATGCTACTTCACTTTCTTTAGCTTTGCAAACTGCAAACCGCAGCAAAAATAATGCCTTACCATGGGGTGTGCTCGGGAGTCCTGTGGTATTTTTGGGATCAATGCATGCAATGCATGCACTAAAAAGTAAAATTTATTATAGCACTAGGTGGGGGGAGTCTCGGGGAGGGGGGGCAGAGAGCAGGCATGGTCTATATTAATTGGATAGCGCATCTACATTGCCTTGTGTTAACTGTTAGTGCCTGCTTAACATGTAAGCCCTTAGGTCCAGATTCTATAAATGAGTAGAAGTGCCTATGCTTTAGGTGCCGTTCGGTGTGATTGTCAATCAACCACTAGGCGCCATTTACAGAATCCTGCCTAGAAGCACCTAGGGCATGCTTTGGCATCACTAGGTTTCCTGGAGGTAGATGCCAGTAGATTAGGCCTAATTTACCAGCACCTAACTTGGACACCTAATGATGCCTAAGTCAACCATGCCTAATCATGCCTACATTTCCCATCGGCGTCGTTAGGCATCAGAATGCATCTCAGCGTAGGTGTCACTAGATGCTGCATGGAATTCCATGCCTAACTTTTAATTTTATTTCTTTTAATTAATTATTCAATTAATTTCAATGGCAAGGTCAATTACCATGCCATTTAAGCTAATTGAAGTAATTTAGGTTAGGAGCGGATTTTAGTTAGGCATTGCTGGGCACCTAGCAGTGCCTAACTAGACCACTGCTGTTTATAGAATCTGGCCTTTATTACCTACAAAATGAGTGGTTGTAGGGGGCTCACGCTTTAGAAGCCACATGTAAATGGGAAAATTAGTGCATGGTCATTAATAAATGAAATAGGAAAATCAGCCATTTTACACTCGTACACAGAAAACCAAAAAAACTCTGTGGAGTGACGATGTTGAGTCAATTCCTTTTGTTTTTTGCTTGTGTCAGTTCCTTTTGATTTTTGCTTGTGTCAATTCCTTTTGTTTTTTTACACTCGTACACAGGTCATTTGACACCAAGCCATTTTTTACTGCAGTTTGTAATAGAATAAAGAATAAAATGTAGATATCCCCATGATCATGTCATAGAAAATGCGAGTTGTTTCCGTGTCTGTATGCCTGGCTTGCTTTAATGCATTCATGCCCTGTAATTTATAAGAACTGGAAAGAAAAAGAAATAGGTAACATGCTGTCTTGACAGCTCACTATAACTCTTTTGGAATTTTTTTAATTTTGATTCATCTATTATTTTTGTTCTCTTTTTAGACCTAGATTTTAGACTTCCGGGACCCATGTCTAGGAAGTAACGCCAGAGAGAGCACCAAAAAGGTACGGGGGAAGACAAGGGAGCGCATGCGGCAGGGGGGGGCAACCCTCACCCTTACTATGCCACTGGACTGGTATGTACTGTTTCAATCACATCTTTGGGGGGTTAGGTAACTATTGGCGGAGTAAGGGGGGGATGCCTTCATGCCTCTAGTGGTCATCTGGTCACCTTTTTGGTACTTATTCATTATTGAAACAGGTCTAGCCTTAAATGTTCAAGTTTTGTCCTGGATGTTTTTTGCAGTTTCCATTATTGCAGCAAAATGTCCAAATCATAAGTCCACCCTTATCCTGCCAAAAACATGTTTGAGATTTAGGGGTCCTTTAATCAAGCTGTGGTAGGGGGGGTTTAATGCGCAGAATACAGCGCGTTAAACCACCTGCTGTGCTAGCTGCTAACACCTGCATTGAGCAGGCGTTAGTTTTTTAGCCGGCCACGGGGTTTAGCGCATGATGAAATGTCCGACGCGCTAACCCCGCTAGCGCGGCTTGATAAAAGTACCCCTTAGACGCACCTCAGATAAACAGCATAGAAAACAGTCTAAAGAATGTATTTCAAAAATGGCATTTTTGGGGATGTTTTTCTCTTTTGAAAAACAGCCTCATGGTACCCCTTTAATTAAACTAAACTAAACTAAAACTTTGATTTATAGACCGGGTCTTCCCCCACAACTGGAGCTCAACTCGGTTGACAATATTTAAATACATGGATTGAAAAAAAAAAAAAAAAAAGCGATAGAATAGTGAAAAATAAAAAAAAGGAAGAAAGAAAGCTAGCAGGAATGATTACCAAAATGATTAGCAAACAGAAATGTTTTTAGAGTTTTTCGAAAAGATTGAAAGGAACCTGGACCCCTTAACGTAATAGGCAGGCCATTCCAAAATTCCATCAGTTTGAGAATAAAAGATTTTCTGAATATCCGAACAGACTTTATTCCCTTAAATGAGAGAAAGGGGAGTTTGAAATGTTGGGAACTTCTGGCAAAGCGGGCTCTATGAGCATTCCATGAAAGAGGAACAAGAGGAACAAAAAAGCTGAATAAGATCTTAAATGCAATACAGACACATTTGAAATGGATTCTGAGATGAACGGCAAACTGGTGTGACTTTTTTAGTAGATCATACTTACTTTTCCCCAAAATCAATTTATCTGTGGTATTCTGTATCAATTGGAGTTTTTGGAGACTAGTCTTAATTTGTCCCAAATATACCGCATTACAGTTATTCAGCCGACCCAGAATAACAGATTGAATCAGAACAGAGAAATGTGAAGGCTGAAGAAGCATTTTTTTTTTTTTTAAGTTCAATCATTTTTTATTAATATTTTTGTTACAGAATATAACAGACATATCAAGAGAATTTATTTGATCCTTAAGTGTAAACGAGGAATCCACAAGAATGCTTAATATCATGGAAGAAAATTTGATTTGCAAAGAAACACTCAAATTTAAAGTCATAGCAGGAGGAAGGCACTCTAGTTTTGGGCCTAACCATAGGAGTTTAGTTTTTGCAGCATTTAATTTCATTTGGACTGACATCGCCCAAGATTGTAATTTAGTAGCAATATTGTGAAAGTCTGGATCAACCTCAAGCAGGATAAAAATGTCATCAGCATAAGTAAATGGGGTTTCCCGGATTGAGAGATTATAAAGTTTCAGTGTATTCATATAGATGTTAAACAAAATAGGAGATAGAGGGGAGCTCTGTGGAACTCCACAAGGCACAAGACCACCAACACACCAGGAGGGAACCGGCAGTTGGACGACAGGAATCACCAGACACCATGGAACTAGGACCTTGCGGAGGACCTGGGCAGGCAGAGGAGGAGGAGATCCATCAGAGCCAGGAGAAAGGACTAGCGAACTGCGCAGATGACACAGACCTGAGACCAGGGGCGGAGACACAGCAGAGCCCAGAGGACGGACAAACGGACTACACACATGACACAGATCTGAGACCAGAGAGACAGTTGAAGAAGGGGAGATCGGCTATCGTGGTCGGGGACTCAATCCTGAGAGGAGTAGACAGTCATATAGCCGGAGGGAGAGAGGACAGACTGGTAACATGTCTCCTGGGGGCAAGAACAAAAGACATCATCAGCAATATCGAGAGGATCCTGGAGGGAGCCGAGACGGAGGAGACAGCAGTAGTGATCCACATCGGAACCAACGACATCAGCAGGAGAAACTTCAACAGGACTACACTAACTGACCAGTTCAGGACCCTGGGGAGGAAACTGAGACTAAGGACAAGGAAGATAGCCTTCTCAGAGATCCTGCCAGTACCGAGAGCGGACACAAAGAGACAGAGCGAACTACAATCAATTAACTTTTGGCTGAGGAGATGGTGCGAGGAGGAGGGCTTCCACTTTGTTAGGAACTGGACTACCTTTTTGGGGAAGAACAAGCTCTACAGAAAAGATGGACTGCACCTTAGCACAGCTGGGACGAGGATGCTGGCACGCAACGTCCAGAACGTCATAGACTTGGCTTTAAACTGAGAAGAAGGGGAAAGCCGATAGTCGACCTGACCTCGACACATCGGACATCAGTACCTGACAAAGGTACTGAACTGGGACAGTGTAAAAGAGGACTCGGGTCTGAGGGTGTATGGGATGTAAAAGGACCTAAAGACGCATTGCAGGGATCGAGGGCACAAATGGACCAGGTAAGCGGCACCAACACAGAACAACAGGAAACAGAGGGGCAAAGTCATTGTGAAAAAGAGCCCAGGACGGAGTGGGAACTAGGAGAGCAGGAGGCGCAGGGGAAACAGGCAGAGGACGTCACACACACACAACAGGAGGAGGACGAAGCTCAGGAGCTGGCAAACCATGAGGGAAACTACAGGAATACCAAAGCACAAGGGAAACAAAAAGAGAGGACTAAAAACTGGGTCTTAAACTGCCTATACACAAATGCTAGGAGCCTGAGGGCCAAAATGGGAGAACTGGAAATCACAGCCAGCAATAAGGACCTAGACATAATTGGAGTCACAGAAACGTGGTGGACCGAGGACAATCAATGGGATGTGGCCATACCAGGGTACAAACTATACAGGAAAGACAGGACACATAAAAAGGATGGAGGAATAGCGCTGTACATAAAAGACTCCATACCATCAGCCAGGACGGAAACAACAGTACGGGCGGATGGCCTGGAATCACTATGGGTTAAGCTACAGGGAGGAGCAGGAGCAGACATTAAACTGGGTCTGTACTACCGCCCACCTGGACAACCGGAAGAAATCGACCAGGAGATGGAGGCTGAACTGAAGCAGGTATGCAGAAGCGGAAATGTGGTGGTGATGGGGGACTTCAACCATCCTGGGATAGACTGGAGTATTGGGCACTCAAACTGCGCAAAAGAGACAAAATTCATAGAAGTCACTGTTTCATGGAGCAGCTGGTCATGGAACCAACAAGGGGCGATGCCACTCTTGACCTAATCTTCAACGGACTAGGGGGGACAGCAAAGGAGGTGGCGGTATTACCCCCACTAGGTAACAGCGATCACAACATGATCCAGTGCAGGCTTGAAATTGGATCATCAAAGGGGAAAAGAACCACAACGACGGCACTCAACTTCAAAAAAGGAAATTATGATGCCATGAGAAAAATGGTGGGAAAGAAGCTCAAAGGCAACATAGGGAAGAAGGAATCCGTAGAAAAAGCCTGGACCTTATTCAAGGAGACTGTGCACGAAGCACAAAGCATATGCATCCCCAAGTTTAGAAAAGGGTGCAAAAAAAATAGAACAAAAAACCCAATGTGGATAACAAGTGCAGTGAAGAAGGCGATAAGCGACAAGAAAGCATCGTTCAGAAAATGGAAAAAAGACCAAACAGAGGAGAACCAAAAAGGGCACAAAGAACACCAGAAAGAGTGTCACCGAGTGATTAGAAAAGCAAAAAGAGAATACGAAGAGAGACTGGCAAAGGAAGCAACAAACTTCAAGTCGTTCTTCAGATACGTCAAGGGGAAGCAACCGGCGAGAGAAGAAGTGGGACCATTGGACGATGGAGACAGAAAGGGAGTTGTAAAAGAAGAGAAAGAGATAGCTGACAGGTTAAATGAGTTCTTCACATCAGTCTTCACGATGGAGAATATAACCACCATACCAGAACCCGAGGAGATCGTAATAGGAGAACAAGACGATAAGCTGGTCGATTTAGAGGTAAGCCAAGAAGATGTACTCAAGCAGATTGACAGACTAAAGAGCGACAAATCGCCGGGTCCGGATGGCATTCACCCAAGGGTACTCAAGGAACTAAAAGACGTAATAGCGGAGCCACTTCGACAGATATGCAACCTATCCTTAAAAACCGGAGAGATCCCGGAAGATTGGAAAATAGCAAATGTCACGCCCATCTTCAAGAAGGGCGCAAGGGGGGACCCGGGAAACTACAGGCCGGTGAGCCTGACCTCAGTCCCGGGAAAGATGATGGAGGCACTGATTAAAGACAGCATCTGTGAACACATCGAAAAAAATGGGCAGCTAAAACCGAGTCAACATGGCTTCTGTAAGGGTAGGTCATGCCTCACAAACTTATTGTACTTCTTTGAGGGAGTGAACAGCCAGGTGGATAAAGGGGAATCTATAGACATCATTTACCTTGACTTCCAAAAAGCCTTCGACAAGGTGCCACACGAGAGACTGCTTAAAAAGATATGGAACCACGGGGTACAAGGGGAGGTCCACCGATGGATCAAAAACTGGCTGGCAAACAGGAAGCAGAGGGTTGGCGTAAAGGGCCACTACTCAGACTGGAAAGGGGTCACGAGCGGAGTTCCGCAAGGGTCGGTGCTGGGACCGCTCTTGTTCAATATCTACATAAATGATCTAAAGGCGGGAACTAAGTGTGAAGTCATTAAATTTGCAGATGACACCAAACTATACAGCAGGGCTCAAACCAAGGAAGACTGCGAGGATCTCCAAAAGGATCTAACGCAGCTGGAAAAATGGGCCGAAAAGTGGCAGATGAGCTTCAACGTGGGGAAATGCAAGGTCATGCACGTGGGGAAAAAGAACCCGATGTTCACATACAAAATGGGGGGAACACCACTAGGGGTTAGTAACCTGGAGAGAGACCTGGGAGTGATGGTAGACGCAACACTGAAGGCATCGGCGCAATGCGCCACAGCCTCTAGGAAAGCAAACAGAATGCTGGGTATCATTAAGAAGGGTATTACGACCAGGACGAAGGAAGTCATCATGCCGCTGTATCGTGCAATGGTACGGCCGCATCTGGAGTACTGTGTCCAGTACTGGTCGCCGTACCTCAAGAAAGACATGGCGGTACTTGAGGGAGTACAAAGAAGAGCAACCAAACTGATAAAGGGAATGGAAAATCTCCCATATACCGACAGATTGAAGCAGTTGGGACTTTTCTCCCTGGAGAAGCGAAGACTTAGAGGAGACATGATAGAAACCTTCAAGATCCTGAAGGGCATAGAAAAAATAGACAGGGGCAGATTTTTCAAATTAAGGGGCGCCACAAGTACAAGGGGGCACTCGGAGAAATTGAAAGGGGACAGGTTTAGAACAAACGCTAGGAAGTTCTTTTTCACTCAGAGGGTGGTGGATACATGGAACGCGCTTCCAGAGGCTGTTGTAGACAAGAAAACATTAAATGGTTTCAAAGAAGGTTTGGATAGATTCCTAGAAGAAAAAGGGATTGGGGGGTATAGATAGGTATAGACCATTGCTCAGGCAATGGGCCTGATGGGCCGCCGCGGGTGCGGACCGCTGAGCAGGATGGACCTATGGTCTGCCTCAGCGGAGGCAACTTCTTATGTTCTTATGTTCTTATCTCCACAGCTTAGAGATATCATCTTCCATATTGATTGAGTAGGAACGAGACAATAGAAATTTGGAAAACCAGTCAAAGACAACCTGATCAAGACCAATTTCAGAGAGTAAGTAAAGTAAGATGTCATGATGGACGATGTTGAAGGCTGCAGACAGATCAAACTGAAGCAAGATAGCATATTTATTTTGTAACTGTAATTGCTGGATCTTCAAGAATAAAGAGCCCAGAAGAGTTTCAGTACTGAAGTTGTGACGAAACCCATGTTGTTACGGTAAGAGAATAGAAAATTTTTTGAGATAACTTGCAAGTTGACTAGCAACAATTGATTCCATTAGTTTAGTTAACAATTGTATATTGGCAATCAGTTGATAATGAGAGGAAATGGTGGGATCCAAATTTTCTTTTTTCAAAAGTAGAATGAGACTTATTCAACTCATATTACTCGAGAAATACCATTTTTCCAGTGCATAATTTAAAAGTACTGTCAAGCAACTGTTAGCTTGAGAAGGGATATTCGTGAAAATGTCCGATAGAAAAGGATCTAAAGTACATTTGCATTTCCTCAACTTTTCGCAAAGTTGAGAAACTTTGAATTCAGCCACTGAATCGAACGAAGACCAAGAATGGTCCATAGGGATCTCCACTGGATTGCCTATAGAGTCGGTTGGAAAGCATTCTAAGTTCACAGCAGGAAAGGAATCCCTAATAAGAGAAATTTAATCTTTGAAAAAGGTAGCTAGAACTTCAGTAGTGGGGGAAAGGGATATTACAGACTTTAAATTTACACTAGTAATGAACGCCAGAGTCTAAATAAGGTAGTGTTTTGGTTATCAGACTTAACTATCTTACACCCATAAGTTTTTTTCTCACTTTCCTCTATTCTGAGTTATATTTCTTGATATTAAGCCTCCAATTTAAATTTGTCTGATTCAAGAGTTAAATTTTTGTTCCAATTTCCTGCAATTTTGATTCAGTTCCCTATGAGAGGATGAAAACTGAGGTGCTTTCCAAGCATAAATGATTGTTTTTAGAGTAAGGGGGGAGGGGGGCAAGGAATGATAAGTACTTTCTGAGAGATTTTCCCATTCATTCCAGCTGCTATCAATAGACCCACCTCTGGGATAAGTGGGCAGTAAGCATAAAAATTGAGACCAGAAATGCTCTGGATTAATTCTTTTTCTTATAATAATAAGTTTATTTTGTTGAAATTTCTCTAGAATATGGGACATGAAAATAGGTTGAGAGAATTCACCAAGGTAATGGTCAGACAATGGGACCTTCTGCCAACAAACATTATCTATAAATGTCCGTTGGGTGGTAAGATCTAAAAAACTAATGATATCTAGAGAATGCCCCTTTTCGTGAGTTGGGGCAATGGGAGATGAGGATAAGCCTGTGGAATGAAAAAAAAGACTTAAAATCTAAAACATCCTTATTATTAATTTCATCGAGATGTAGATTAATGTCACCTATCACTAATAATCTATGAAATTTAACTGAAGCATTGGCTTACTCGGTCAGACCAATTGTCCATCAAGCCCAGTAGCCCGTTCTCACAGTGGCCAATCCAGGTCACTAGTACCTGGCCAAAACCCAAGGTGTAGCAATAAAGGGTAAGCAGTGGCTTCCCCCATGTCTTTCTCAATAACAGACTATGGACTTTTTCTCCAGGAACTTGTCCAAACCTTTCTTAAAACCAGCTATGCTATCCGCCCTTAGCACAACCTCTGGCAATGCGTTCCAGAGCTTAAATATTCTCCGAGTGAAAAAAAATTTCCTCCTATTGGTTTTAAAAGTATTTCCCTGTAACTTCATTGAGTGTTCCCTAGTCTTTGTAATTTTTGATGGAGTGAAAAATCGATCCACTTGTACCCATTCTACTCCACTCAGGATTTTGTAGACTTCAATCATAGCTACCCTCAGCCGTCTCTTTTCCAAGCTGAAGAGCCCTAATCGTTTTAGTCTTTCCTCATATGTGAGGTGTTCCATCCCCTTTACCATTTTGGTTGCTCTTCTTTGAACCTTTTCTAGTGCCACTATATCTTTCTTGAGATAAGGAGACCAGAATTGAATGCAATACTCCAGATGAGGTCGCACCATGAAGCGATAAAGGGACATTATGGCATTCTTAATCTTGTTTACCATCCCTTTTTTAATAATTCCCAGCATCCTGTTTGATTTTTTGGCTGTCGCTGCACGTTGGGCAGAAGGTTTCATCGTATTGTCTACTATGATACCCAGATCCTTTTCTTGGGTGCTAACCCCCAAGGTGGACCCTAACATCCGGTAACTGTGATTCAGGTTATTCTTCCCAATGTGCATCATTTTGCATTTGTCAACATTAAATTTCATCTGCCATTTGGACGCCCAGTCTTCCAATTTCCTAAGGTCCATCTGCAATTTTTCATATTCCGCATGCATTTCAACAACTTTGAACAGTTTAGTGTCATCTGCAAATTTAATCACCTCACTTGTAGTTCCAATTTCTAGATCATTTATAAATAAGTTAAATAGCACAGGTCCCAGTACAGACCCCTGCAGCACTCCACTGTTTACTCTCCTCCATTGAGAAAAATTACCATTTAACCCTATCCTCTGTTTTCTATTTGATAACCAATTCCTAATCCACAACTGAACTTTGCCACCTATCCCATGACACTTTAATTTTCTGAGGAACTTTATCAAAACCAGCTCACCTTTGTCTACATGTTTCACACCTTCAAAGAAGTCAAGCAAATTTGTGAGGCAAGATCTCCCTCGGCTGAACCCATGCTGACTCCTTCTCATTAAACCATGTTTGTCTCTGTGTTCCACAATTTTATTTTTTATAATTGTTTCCACCCATTTTGCCCGGCACTGAAGTGAGGCTGTAATTTCCCAGATCTCCCCTCCAATCCTCAGGTATTACAGATGATTATAGCAACAGGTTACAGATCACTAACAGCAGGTCAGCAATTTCATGTTTGAGTTCTTATAGTACTCTGGGGTGTATACCATTCTGTCCAGGCGATTTATCACTTTTTAACTTGTCGATTTGGCTTATTACATCTTCCAGATTTACTGAGATTTTTTTTTCAGTTCCTCTGCATCATCACCCCTTGAAAAACATTTCTGGTTCAGGTAGATCTCTTAAATCGTCTTCCGTAAAGACTGAAGCAAAGAATTCATTCATTCTTTCCGCTATGGCCTTATCCTCCCTGAGCACCCCTTTTGCTCCTTGATCATCCAACAGTCCCACAGATTCCCTCACAGATTTTCTGCTTCTGATATAACTAAAAAATTATTATGAGTTTTTGCCTCTTTTGCAAGTTTCTCTTCTTATTCTTTCTTATCTGTCTTTATCAATGCTTTGCATCTAACTTGCCAGTGATTGTGTTTCTTCTTATTTTCTTCATTCGGATCCCTTTTCCATTCTTTAAAGGATGTTTTTGTGGCTCTAATAGCCTCTTTCACTTCACCTTTTAACCACGCCAGCTTTCGTTTCCTCTTCTTTTCACCTTTGCTGATATGTGGAATACATCTGGTCTGGGCTTCCACGAGGGTATTTTTAAATAACATCCACGCCTGGTTTACAGTCCTAACCTTTGCAACTGATCCTTTTAGCTTATTTTTAACCATTTTCCTCATTTTATCATAGTTGCCCTTTCGAAAATTAAACGCCCCTACAGTAGATTTCTATTGCGACGTTGCTCCAGGTATCAGCTCAAATTTGATCACGTTATGATCACTGTTTCCCAGAAGACCTAACACAGTTAACTCCTGTACTATGTCTTGCATTCCACTAAGGACTATCAGTAATTTGTGATCCACTAACATATGCTGTAGATGTCTAAAAAAATAAATAAATAAATAAAATAGTTTTATTATAATCTAAATTTTGTTGTATGTAATTATAGATGACTATAAGTGACATTTTAGTGTTGTGATTTTTCCAAAAGCCAGTTTGGTGTAGATGAATTAAGTGTGTTTTGATAATATAGTTATTCAGTTGATCAGCCACTAATCTTTTGGAAAGATTTGCAATTGGTCTATAATTACCAAATCTACTCATCTAGAAAACAAGAGATTTTGACTTATCTATGAGTCATTCTCCTCAGTGCCATAGTACTCATGCTTTTGTTAGCTGCTTGGGGTGTCTGTACTGAGCTTGTTTTACTGAACAGAGCCAGTGCTATAAATGTTCCTGATGTGGGAAAAATGCTTCATTCAGGGAAAACTTGTGTAGTGTTTAAATTAAAAGAGAGGCAGTTTTGGAAGAGGTGTGCAAGTAGGACTGGAAAAAGAAACATCATACACTTCTTCCTCGGTATTCGCGGGGGATAGGGGCAGAGCCAGACCGTGAAGTATGAAAAACTGCGAATAACTTCTCGTCCAGCTCTGACCCACCCCCGCCTCACTCCCGCCTTCCTCCCGGCCTTACCTGGTGGTCTAGTGGGCTTTCGGAGCAGGAGCGAACTTCCTACGCTACTGCCCTGTTCAGATCGCCAATAGGAAATGACTGCCATGAGTTCCCATAGTCTCTCGAGACTACGACGGGAGCTCACGGCAGCCATTTCCTATTGGCGATCTGTACGGGGCAGGAGCGTAGGTAGATTTTATTTTTAGTAGGCCTGTACATTGATGATGAAGTTTTGCTAGTTTTACGGATGTTACAGGTGATAGCACAATTAAACATGCTGCAGACAGAGATCAGTACTGTGTAATTAAACTAAAATGGTAAGTATAAAGTGGGCTTTGAATAGTGATTTTGGCAGTGGTACCGATTTTTCCATTTAAGTATAAAGTAGAGACATGGAGGGGCATAATCGAAAGGGACGTCCAAGTCCGTTTACGTCCATCTCGCAAGTCGTCCAAAGTTAAAAAGAGCCTAAGACACATTTTCGAAAGATATGTCCAACTGTTTTTTACTTTCGAAAATCGTCTAATTATACGTCCTGCTGATCTGATCATCCAAGCCACTAAATCGTCTATCTTTATACCACATTTCTGTCCAACTTTCCGTCCAAGTCCAAAACGCCTAGAACAAGCCCTGTTGGACGTGGGAGGGGTCTGCAAAGTGATGGACTGCACACCCAGACATGCCACCTAAATAGTGGGGTACCTTACAGGGCACTGCTGTGAACTTCACAAAAAGGGTGCCATGGCATCTCCTCACTACAGCTCCCTTATAGGTCACGGTGAGCCCCCCAAACCACCTCCAGAATCACCTAGACCCACTTATCTATCACCTCAAAAGCCCTTATATGGCTCAGGAGCCACTTATATGCCAGTACAAAAAGGTTTTGGGGGTGTATAGGGCAGTGCACATGTTTCAGTATCAAAGCAGTGATAACAGGGGCTTGTGGGCATGGGTTCTCTTCTCTATGGGTCCCTAACCCACCCCCAAGATGGCTTAAGCTGCCTCTGTGCTGGACGACTAGGCTTTCCTATGCCCGGCTGCCAGGTGATGATGGTCTGGAGGCTGAAATTTAAAGTTGTGAATAAAATTTTTATGAGGATGGGGGAGGAGGGGTTGGTGATCACTGGGGTAGTGTGTGGGGGGTCTGTGTTATGTGTTTGCAGTGCTTATCTGATGAGTTTAGGTGGGTTTTGGTGACTTAGACCATGTTTTACATGGTTTAAGTCAGTGTTCTTCAACCACCGGTCCATGGACCAGTGCCGGTCCACAGAAATTTCCTGCCGGTCCACAGGGCCAGCACGTGCATCAGGCCCAAAACAGTGTTCTTCAACCGCCGGTCCACGGTGCGATCGATGCGGCGTTATCTTCGAGCCAGCTCCCTCTTCCTAACTGATTCAGTGCACAAAGCCACGGGCAGTGGCTCCTACGGGCATCCTGCACCTGAACCGGAAGCCTTCTCTGTGACATTGCAACGTCAGAGGGAAGGCTTCCAGATGAAGCACGGGACGTGCAAGGTGCAATTAGTACTATTATGGGGGCAGGGTCTGGGGCGGGTCTGGCCCATGATTTAGCCCCCGTGTTCTTCAACCGCCGGTCCACGGACCGATGCCGGTCCACAGAATAATTATTTTATTTCTGCCAGTCCATAGGTGTAAAAAGGTTGAAAAACACTGGTCTAAGTCACAACGTCCAAGTTCCGTCGATCCTGGGCTGTATAACTTTCGGTTATACATGCTGTACGACTAAGTCTAAGCCCACGTCCTGCCCAACTCCCGCCCTCGACACGCCTCCCGAAACGCCCCGTTTAGCTTTGGATGTTGAGCGTCACTATGAAGGCCTAGGTCGTTTAGAAATACGTCCAAAACCCATTTTTATTTTCGGCGCTTGGACGTTTTTGAGAAATGTTCGTCCAAGTGCCGACTTAGGACGGTTTTTGGACGTTTTTCTCTTTTGATTATGAGCCCCATAGAATTCTGTGAGCGTTGGAGCATATAGCGCTCTGGACTGGGCTGTGGTAGAGACCTTTACCATGGCTTAGTAAAAAGGGGGTGGGGGTAGCATTATTTATGTCATAGACAGCATATACAAAAAAATAGGTGCAAACTGATTCATTTGTAAACTACAGCAGAAAATCCAAGGGCTGAGGGTGCATATAAACTAAGATCCAAAAGCTAAGGTATTCATAGCATTATCTGAAGGTGGTTTCACGCACTTCACAAGCAACTATTGGCTTGCCTTATCAGTGAGGCACCAGCAGCCAGTTGCCTAATGGAAGCTGCAGTAGCACTTCAAATATTCTATCTGCAGTGAAGATATCTTGTGGATACAGCTTCAATCCAGCATCAGAGGCAAGTGGGCAGAAATTGCCCGCCCAAGTCAGACATGCTCTCAGGGGTGATTGACACCAGCAGAGAACGTGTACACTGACTGAACAAAAGCACCAAAATGCACAAATGACAAGTCTCTCTGGCCAAGGCTGTGGGTAGCATCAGTGGAGAGGGCTTAGATCTAGCAAGAGCATTTGAGCACAAATCAATCTTGTTTAAAAACTGTGCCTAAAGTGCTGTTAATCATTGCTGCACGCTTTACATAATGCAATCTTGACTTGCTTTTTTCTTTTCTATTGGGAATAATGTTTATTTAATATATATAGATTGATCATTCTGGCATTTAATTTGGGTAATTTACTCGAGAGGGTTGGAGGTTGTTGCAGCATGTTCACACACATCTCATCATTACATACGTTTTGAAACATTACTACGGCTGCGCTTAGGACCGGCATCTGAGTGAGCAGAGCATGCTGGGTACAAATAAAATCTATTTAATAATTGCACAAGCAATGGTGTTAATCATGTTGCACACTTGTACATAATACAATCTTAACTCGTATTTTTCTGTGCTATTGTGAATAATATACGAGCATAATCCGTTCCAGGAGCATGCTCGTAATCCAAAATGCTCGTTTATCAAAGCAAAGTTCGCCATAGACAATAATGGCAACAACAACGATTGGTTCCAGAACCCGGGGTATGTGCCTGTCGGGGCCTGGTGCTGCAGCGCCATCTCCTCCGTCCGCCTCCTCGTCCGCCTCCTCCGTCCGTCATGAAGAACAACCCCAGAGTGCCGCTTCAGGGGGGGGGGGGATGCCTTTAATGTGCCAGCCGCCGGAGAACCCGCAGTGCCGCTTCAGAGGGATGCCTCCTCCATCCGCCAGCCAGCCCTCCATGTCGGATGCCCCTTGCATGCTGGAGAGCCCCCACCTGAGCCCACGCAGCTTAGCACTGCCCCACCCGCACGCCGTGCACGACATGCACAACGCCGATGATTGACGCTGTTCGTGTCACACACAATGAGCAGGGGGGACGGCACCCGGCCGCGCAGGCCCAGATATCCTCCAACCTGCGGAAGGCACCCGACGTGGAAGGCTGGCCGGAAAATGGAAGAGGAATCCCCCGAAGCGGCGCTTCCTGGACTGTAAGTGCTCGTTTATCGGGGCAGTCCTCAGTTTGTGAGTCACAAGTTTGCTGAGTGTTTTGCTTGTCTTGCAAAACACTCGCAAACTGAGGTTCCACTGTATATAGAAAGAGTATATATAGACAAGAGAGATTGATAATTCTGACATTTACCCCCTCTTTTACTAAGGTGCGCTAACTGATTAGCATGCGCTAATCAAATTAGCGTGAGCTAAAAACGCTAATGCGTCCATAGACTAACATGCACGCGTTAGTGTTTAGCGCATGCTAAATCGCTTAACGCACGCTAATTGGTTAGCACATCTTAGTAAAAGAGGGCCTTAGGCTCTGATTTTATGTAAGGTGTCTACGGTTAGGCGCCTACTGAGTTAGGTGCCTAACTTACACCCCCCCTTTTATAAAGCTGCGTTAAGCTTTTTATCGCCGGCTGAGGCGGTATTAGCTCCGACGCTGATAGGAATTTTATGAGCGTCAGAGCTAACACTGCTGCGGCCAGCGATAAAAAAGTCTAACGCAGCTTAATAAAAAGGGGGGAGGAGAGTTTTTTAAAATTGGTTAATCAGCACTGTTAATTGAAAACACCAATTAAAAAAAACTCCAATTAAAAAAACACCAATTAAAAACACCAATAAAAAAACACCAATAAAAACATCAATTAAAAAAACACCAATTGAAAAAACAATTTTAAAAAATAAAAAAATCAGTTCAAAAAAATTTGCTCGTAGGTGCCTAACTCAGGAGATGCTAGCCACCTCCCAGTAGGTGTCTACAACAAGGTGTCTAGTGGCACTTACATGAAAGTAGGTATGGTTAGGTGCAGAGTTTGAGCATGGAGGGCATCTGCACATGTGTGGATGTCAATGGGAGGTTTGGGGTGGGGCAGGTGTCCTCTTTTTTTTTTTTTAAAGAGGAAATCTGGCAACCCTAATTCTAGTTGTTGCTGCCTGGTAAAATCAGCTACCCTGTCACATTCTTGTCTCCTCCTAAATGTTTTATTCATTAGGAAAGATGTGATACTTAGGTGATTATTATCATTTTTCTGTTTAATATTCAACTCTTCAGCTGGGGAAGAAGATAAGGGAAGAAAAGAAGTTAACTGAAAAGGACACTTTGGCAGCATTGTTGTCGGACAGGCCTGGGCCCGTATTAAATACAGCCACACATAGGGTTAAGTGTAAATCAAACTCATTTATTTTTATGCAGAGTAATAGCTGACTTGTTCCCTTAACAGATCAGAAGAAAACAGACATGCAAAGTCACTCCTTACATTCATATGTTCTCTCCTGTGGGCTTCTCCTGTAGACCCACAGCATGCACTTGTCTGCCTCCTCCAAAAGACAGCCCAACCACCTTGTCTCTCTCCTGGAGTCCCAAAGTTCAAGTACTGTCTTCCAATATGCAGCACAATTAGACCCGGCTTTGCCCTAACTTACAAAGTTACAATGTCAACCATGAAGGGATGAGACTCATGGTGGGGAAGAAGATTAAGAAGAGGATAAGCACTGTAAAAATGCTGGAGCAAGCATGGTCCCTTTTTAAGGACACAGTCACCGAGGTGCAAAATCTCTATATACCGCGTATCAACAAGGGATCCAAGAGGAAAAAGAGCAAGGAACCGGTGTGATTGTGAGCCCACCAAGACGTATAAGGAAAAATCTCGAGTACCTGATTGTAAACCATTTAGAAAACCTTGATAGGCAGTATAGAAATACATAAAATAAATAAATAAATGTGCTGTAGTGATTACTGTATCATCCCCTATGCCAGAGTTTCTCAACTTTTTCAAGTTAAGTACCCCATAAGCCTAGCAAATACCAACCGAGTTCCCCCACTCAAGCTCTGCCCTAGACCCACCCATGCTCTGCCCCAGACCCAATCAGTCTCCATCCCTGACCCCAACCCCATAATAATAGTTCTAACCATAATGTAATTTCTTCCATCCATTTTTCGTACACACACAATATAATCTTAATACATAATGATAACTGCAACATTAAAAAAAAAAACCACAAAGCACACTGTGCGCAGAGAAAATGTTTATCATTTATATTGGGGGGGTTTTCAAAGAGGTCAAGGCAGATGACTTTAAAATATGCAATGTCACCTCAGTAACAACTGTAGAAAAATAAACAAATATAGTGCAAAATATAGACAGCAGATATATATTCTCAAAACTGACACATTTCAATCACTAAATTGAAAATAAAATCATTTTTTCTACCTTTGCTGACTGGTGATTTCATGAGTCTCTGGTTGAACTGCCTTCTGACTATGCATCCAATATTTCTTTCTTTCTGCCTCCTGCATGCTTACTCTCCTCCAGATCTCATTCCATTCCCCAACCAACATAAGAACATAAGCAGTGCCTCTGCTGGGTCAGACCAGAGGTCCATCTTGCCCAGCAGTCTGCTCAAGCGGCTGCCCATCAGGTCCAGGACCTATATAGTAATCCTCTATCTATATCCTTCTATCCCCTTTTCCTTCAGGAAATCATCTAATCCCTTCTTGAACCCCAATACCGTACTCTGTCCTATCACTCCCTCTGGAAGCGCATTCCAGGTTTCCACCACCCTTTGGGTGAAGAAGAACTTCCTAGCATTGGTTCTGAATCTGTCCCCTCTTAATTTTTCCAAATGCCCTCTCGTTCTTGTATTTATCGAAAGTTTGAAGAATCTGTCACTCTCCACTTTCTCTATGCCCTTCATGATCTTGTAAGTCTCTATCATGTCCCCTCTAAGTCTCTCTTTATCTCTCCATGAGTCCAGCTTTTCTTCCTCTCTCCTCCACCCCCATTGGCAACATGTCTCCTTCTCTCTCTCACTGTCCTCTCATTCCCTCCTTGCTGAAAAGGGAGTGGGGAAAGAGAGAGAGAGATCCAGGGTGCATCTTTTCCACTCCCTCTACTGCCACATCCAACATTTCTCCCTCCTTTCCACCAGTCCAATATCTCTTTCTCTCTGCCTCATGCATGCTTCCTCTCCTCCAGTCCTCATTCTCTCCCCAACCAACATCTCTCTCTCTCTCCCAGAGTTTTAACTTTTTACTCTCTGCCCTCTCCCCCTTCCCCTGAGTGTGACATTTCTCCTTCCCTCCTTTGTGCCCTCCCCATCCATCTCTCACTCTCTCTCTCCCTATGAGTTCAATACTTTCTGCCTCCTGCATACTTCCTCTCCTCTGGACTTCATTCCCTTCTCTAACCAACATCTCTCTCTTTCTCTGTCCCTCCATGAATCCAACTTTTCTTCCTTTCTCCTCCACCCCTATTGGCAACTAGTCTCTCTCTCACTGTCCATTTGTCTTGAGAGATCCAGGCATCTCTTCCATCCCCTCTACTGCCACATCCAACATTTCTCCCTCTATCATCCCCCATATCATGTGCAGCATTTTTCACCACTGCCTACCAGCCCCATGCCCATTTCTCCTTCTATCACCCCTCTCCAGCACAATGTCACATCTCTCCCTCCATCACTATATCCAACATTCCTCCCCCTTGCAATCCCATTCAATCTGTCTCTCTGTTCCCTCTTACCACCATATCCAACATTTCTCCCACTCATCCTTCTCTCCTCATGCATCTCTCTCTCCTTTCTGACCAATTTTCCTTTTTCTTCCTTTCCCCATATGCAACCATCTTTCCCTCTCACTTAAATACTCATACCCACCAATTCTCCCTTTCTATTCCCTTTCTCCTATGTCCCAAGTTAGTGCCCCCTTCCTCCTTCCCTTCTGTGTCCCATTTTCATGCCCCCCTCCCTTCCATCTGTGTTGAGTTCATACCCCTCTCCCCCTCCCTGCATGTTAGTAGCCGCTCATCCGTAAAAGCCGCCACTGTCAAAGGGGATCCCGCCTTCCTGCTCGCCCCCTGCCACTGCCAGGGATTGCTCCCTCCCTGTCTGCCCCCCATACTAGCCAACCCAGTTCTTGTTCAAGCCGCATTCCTTCTGTCCTGGCACTCCTTGCAGGGATGGCGCAGGCAGCGATTCACATGCTGGACGTGGCTGACCCATAAGCCTTCCCTCTGACATCAACTCCGACATCAGAGAGGTTTCCGGATCAGCTACTTATGTGCAGTGTGGAAAATCACTGCCTGCACTATCCCTGCAAGGAGTGCTGCTGAAGACTGAAGGAGTGAGAGTGGCGCAAACAAGAACTAGGTTGGCTTCGGGAGGGGATGGGCGGGAGGGAGGGATCAGCAGTGGCAGGGGGCAGGCAGGAAGATGAGATCTCCAGTAGCGGCGGCTTCTACAAATGGGTGGTGAACTTTGTTGCCATTTAGGTACAACCCCCAGCAGATATATCAGCTGGCAAACTCTGCATATGAAGAAAGACTTACATATGCCCCTGACCTGTCCATGCCCCTCCTCTGGCCACACCTTCTTAGGGCATATGTGCTTTGGGAATTAGGCATCCTGCATTATAGAACAGTGCATAGTCAGATGCACACACACATTTTAATGAGTGGCAAGTAGCAACAATAATTGCTTGTTGTCATCCAGTTACTGAAGGCTAACAGCTCATTAGTCAAGTAAGTTGTTCACGCATCCCAACAGTGTGTCCAAATTTGGGCATTGTATATAGAACCCAGGGGTAAGTGACTTACACTAGTGATTCTCAGATCTGTCCTAGGAGACCCCCAGCCAGTCAGGTTTTTAGGATATCACTAATGAATATGCAAGAGGCAGATTTGCATGCCTCTCACCTTTATTATATGCACATCTCTCTCATGCATATTCATTACCCCTTTTTTTTAAAGCTACATATATACTTACATTTATGCTAAATTGCTTTAATGATAGATAACTTTTTTCATTTAAATATAATCAAATTTCATGTGCTCACTATCTAAAAAAATAGATTAAAACATTATGGGCTTCTTTTACGAAGGCGCGTTAGGGCCTTAACACGCGGAATAGCGCACTAGCCGCTACCGCCTCCTTTTGAGCAGGCGGTAGTTTTTTGGCTAGCGCGCGCTATATGCACGCTAATCTGATGCATGCGCTAAAAACGCTAGCGCACCTTCGTAAAAGGAGCCCTAAAAATCTTGAATATTGCACCCAGATTAGCTCAAATGTCTCTTTCTTTCCTATCAGCCAAATTGTCTCTGTCCCAAACATTCAAAAGCTACTGCATGTAGCCCCTCCTTGATGTAAACAGATGGCTATACAAACTTATCTCTTCCAAAGTCACTTTAGCAATGCCTCCAAATTGTCATGCATAATCCTTCTCACATAAATTTCCCCCCTCCCCGAGGTTATGCAGTTCTTTCTAATTCAACCCGACACAGATTCTGTGTTTCACAATGCTTCTTCAGGAGTTGAAACAGTTAAATCATTTACTTGTTCACAACAAGGCAAGTCAAGCTGCTCTTTCTGCAATAAATTCGTATCAGCCACAAATACCTGGATGGGAACACTACCAACAGGACCTCTGCTGCTCAACCAAATAGTTCAAAACGCCCTCATGTCCTGAGGGATATCTTGAAAACAGGGGATTAGGTGTACAGATGTACATTTGCAGACCATCTGTATGTTCATTGAGTGGTAGTGTCTGAAGCTTCTATTGGCCCTCTCATTCTACTCAAGTGGTCACCAGGCAACAGTTTGCAATGTATGTTCCCCAACGCTGAAGGAAACTTACACAATATCACAAGGAGCTATGAAGGGATTTGAACCTAGCTTTGCTGGCTCTAAGAATTAGGCCCTTTATAGTCTACCTAACCACCCAGTAGTAAGTTAAATAATCCCAATCCAAGAAAAGTGGTTTTTGTTTGCATCCTATTGAAGTACTGCTGGGAATGTGCATATAGCAGCAGACAAGAGACAACTACATTAGTCAGCCCAAAGTATTTTTCTATCATACATCATACCTAACAGTGAGGCAGAGTAAATGGAGCCCATGGGAGCTGTCCTGGCCTTTTAGTTTCAAACAAAGAATCCCCCAATTTTTCTTGCAATATGTAGCTTTTTGAATAAGTGTTGCAAAGGGAACATAAAGCACTCAAAAGAAGAACTCATATGGTACTTAAATTTAAAGGTGTGCATGTACAGCACCAGCAAGACCTGGAGGAAGACTGGAATGCTGCTGGTGTATCTCCTGCAATTTATTTACCATCACTTTTTCCGCTCACTTCAAGTAACTAGGGCACATTCAGGTTTATGATTTGTTAGACTTGGTTTTTCACCATAGTTTGCTGCAGTGTTTCCCAAGTTGGTTCTGGAGTACTTCTTCCTCGGTATTCGCGGGGGATAAGGGGCAGAGCCGGACCACAAATTGAGAAAAACTGTGAATAGCTTCTTGTCCGGCTCTGACCCACCCCCACCTCCTTCCCGACGTCCTGGCCTTACCTGGTGGTCTAGCGGGCTTTCGGGGCAGGAGCGATCTTCCTACGCTCCTGCCCCGTGCAGATCGCCATGAGGAAATGACTACCGTGAGTTCCCGTAGTCTGTAATCAAAGAAATATGCATTAACAGTGTTTTTCTAGTGTTGCAGTGAACCACCTAAAAGGTGCTGATCCCTAGAAATCCATCTCACTCTTCACTGGTCCAGAAATAGATATGAAGGCTGGTGGAAGCTGATGCCTGTGCAAGGAGCTTGATGTATTATTTAAATATTCAATGAAACTGCATGTTAAGTAGTGGCATGGCCGGTCTTGCTACTCTTCTGTTCTTGTGAACTTTATTTATTTAAATATCTTTATTCATTTTAAAGCCAAAAAATAAGTGCAATATATTTTACAGACATTTTACACTTTAACATCACTTAAATTCAGTCAAAACTATCTTCTATAACAAATACATATATCACCCCCCCCTCCCCGTCTACATATCCAAAAATTGCACTCTAAATTTTAAAAAAAACAAACCAAAACTCCCCACCCCCTTGGACATATATTATCAAAGGGGAAAATCAACAATCACTGTCTTACAAGGATTCTTGTGAACTTTAAAATACAGTATGTATTATTCATGGCAGCTGTCTTTAAGAGCACCGAGGGCCCCTTTTACAAAATCACGGTAGTGATGCCTGGCACCGAAAATGCAAAGAAGCCCTCCGAAATTGAATGGGCTTTGTTGCATTTGCCGTGTAGGAATCACTGCCACGGCTTTGTTTAAGGAACCCTAAGTATTATGTATTAAACTGAAAGAAATTTGTGTTGTAGATCTGGATTCAATTTCTAGCATTCTTACTATATGTAAATATTCAAATGGTATAAAACCTCCTAAACACTTCTCTTTCAATTATGTGCTACAAATGCCTTACACAATGACAATATTGCCATAGCTTGAGTCAGGGCAGGATTAATTTGTCGATGGCCCCTAGTCACACAAGTTCACTGTGTCACAAGTCACAAGTTCACAAGTCACAAGGGCCCCCTGCTCCGCCCCACCCCACCCCACCCCACCATGCGCCCAAGCGGAAATAGGAAGCTGCGTCAGAGGGAAGCTTTGGGCAAGCAGCACTGCTTGCACCATTACAGTTCCCGTTGCCTTTCTTACCCACATTGCTTGCTTGTCTTACTTTCTGTCGATGGGGGAAAGGGGGGGAGGCTGCGTTGCTGATCGATGCTGGAGGGGCCCATTGCCGTTTGGAAAAAACAATGTTGATGCCCTCCTTCATAAGGCCCTCCTGACCATTTCGGGCCCTAGGCACATGCCTATTTGGCCTATTGGTTAATCCTGCCCTGGCTTGAGAGAGAAACAGTCTATGACATCCATGCAAATTCCCAAGGGGAGGTTCACAGTAGAAAATGACACGATGGATATTACCTGCAGCTAGACGCGAGTAACCGTGGGTAACCCACCAAAACAGTAGAGGGGGGAAAGGTGCTCACCGCAGGTATGGGGACAAGGCCATCCACCGCCCCTTGGAGTGGTGAATGACCTTGTTCCCGCAGTTAAGGGAGGGAACGCGCGCGGTCACTGATCGTGAGCGGCCCTCTCCCTCCTTCCTACCTACCTACCTGAATATATCTATCTCCCTCCCTCCCCCTTACCTTCGCGGCGCATTTTAAGATTTCAGTCGCGTGTGTATGGGCGGAAGCTTCTCCTCTGACCCAACTTCCGGTTGCGTCATAGGAGAAGCTTCCGCCCACACATGCATGCGACTGCACGAACACTCCAGTGGCTTTTAACAAGACTGAAACCTTAAAACGCGCCACGAAGGTAAGGGGAAGGGAGGGAGATGCACGGTCCGCACAAGGGATGCCAAAGGGCAGTGAGGTGCCGAGAGGGAAGGGTGGATGCTGTGGGGACGGGGCGGTGAAGGGGACGGTGGGGGCGTGAACAGGGACATGATGGGGATGGGGCGGTGAAGGGGACGGGGCGGTGAAGGGGACGGTGGTCTGGTGACAGGGCAGTGACGGGGACAGATTTTTTCCCCGTGTCATTCTCTAGTTCACAGTAGACAGACCTCCATCTACAGAAAAGTATAAAAGCAGATGTTAGACATAACAATATAAGTGCAAGATGCACAGTAATTTTAGGTAATAGGTTAGCCCTAGACCAGTTCAAAGCTGTCACCTAACACTTTCAGGCCCATGTAAAAGAGTCATGGGCATCCTGCTCAGGTAAGAAGTTTTTTTTTTTTTTGGGGGGGGGGGGTTGTAATAGATTTTATTGCATTTTTAAAGTTAACAATAGAAGCACATAAAAATATTTACAAACAATATATGATTTTCTGCCGTCATTTTCTGCCCTTTTCTGCCGTCATTATCATCTTCTATCTATATCAGGGGTGTCCAACCTGTGGTTTGAGGGCCGCATGTGGCCCCGTGAAGTATTTTGTGTGGCCCCGGTCGAGGGCGATGCAGTGTTTTCTTCTGCTGCCCCCCGGTGAATATTGTCTTGCCGGCTCCCTCCTCTGTCTTGCTGCAGCGTTTGCACATTTGTGCAGCCCCAGAAAAATTATTTTCGGCCAATGCAGCCCAGGGAAGCCAAAAGGTTGGACACCCCTGATATAGATAGAAGAAGATGATAATGACGGCAGAAAAGGGCTACAGCCCATCAAGTCTGCCCACTCTGTAGCCCTTTTCTGCCGTCATCATCATCTTCTTCTATCTATATCAGGGGTGTCCAACCTTTTGGCTTCCCTGGGCCGCATTGGCCGAAAATAATTTTTCTGCGGTCAAGATGCAAACTATACAAAAAGGCTAAAATAAACTCAAAAGCTGGTACATAAATTATCAAAGGATGCCTAAGTTTTACGAAAGTGTGCTATTTTACAAGATTTTAAAGTGATAATGCTTTCATATTTTCATATACCACTCACTAAAATTAAGCTTAGTATTATCTTTCCAGTTATAGATTATAAGATGAGTGGCAGTAGTGAGGAGAATGTTAAATGATTATTAGGAATGATAATATTAGGGGTAGAGGAACACAGAATAAGAGTTTCATAAGAAAAGGGTAAAAAAAAAAAAATTAACACTATTCAATATTTTTCTGATTCTGCACCAGATTAGATTCCAATAGATTTGCACATTGGGGCAATGCATTAAAATATGTTTATGTTTATTAAGAACTTTATATACCGCATAATAGCCTAAAAGGATCCAAGCGATTTATAATGCATAGCTCACAATCATCAAGAAAAGAACTCCATTACAAATAGAAAAGGATTGTAGTTCTCCATTTTTCTATTGTTTGAAGTAGGTCTATACGTCTCATCAGTGTTTATTATGGCACTTGGATTTTATCCAGTATCCCCAGTTTTATAAGGTTTTTATGTAAATTTTATATTGTACACCGCTTAGAAACCTGATTAAGTGGTTTAAAAAATCTTTTAATAAACTTGAAACTTGAAAGATTAAGAACAAAAGTTAAAAAAAAAATTTTTTCTTAAAATATCAAAGCAAACATCTCAACAATAACAATTCTAATAATAAAGCAATAAAACATTAAAAGCTCAATGAACTATAATTAATACATAGAGCTAAAAATTTTCCATTACAAAATTAATCATTATTTGAATACAGAATTAATCATTACATAAAACAGATCACAGTCCCAAACTCTGTTCTAAGTTGAGAAAGCCAATTGAAAAAAAATGTGCTTTTAAATGTTTTTTAAAATTTATATGAGAAAGTGTACCAGATTCACTTTTTCAGGACCAACATAGATTTGAAAAGGGTTGAGAGGCAATTCTAGCAAGCTTAATTGGCGTCCAGTAAGATCTATGCACAATAAAAAATGTGGCCTGACAAAGTGAGGCAGACATAGTAGGACGAGCAGAGTGTAACCAGAAATCAGACCAATTAATAACATTAGCATCAAGATTTAACTCAGAAGACCATGAGATTTCAATTGAGGAGTTATAATTTAAAGTAAATTCCTATAATTTCCTATATACTTTAGAAGCTTTCTTTTTATTTAAAAGGAGGGGGTTAACAAAATCAGAAAAAATTAGCATGTCACCATCTAGAGACGGTATAATCGTCATAATTAAATCATGTAGCTTATCGTGAATATATAGTGGCAAAAGAGATATATTGAATGAAGATTGCAAAGCAGTATTGCTTAATGTGATTTCATGCAGTATCAATTGCTGAATAGTCCAAATACAATTACCTTATTTTTCGCATCCATAAGACACACTTTTTCACCCCCCAAAAAGTAGGTGGAAAAAAGGGTGCATCCTATGGAGCGAATACCCAAATCCCCCCACCTCCGTTACCTTGCAGGACTGCCGCCTGTACCTCGCCCGCCGCTGCTGGTTGCTCACTGCCGCTGAAAGTAGAAGAAGGGAAAGGCCAGGTGGGTGCAGCAATTGTACGCCGCCAGCCCAGAAGCCTTACCCCTCACGTCAGATGTCGGGGGTAAGGCTTCTGGGCCAGCAGCGTGCAATCGCTGCACCCGCCTGGCCCTTCCCAGCAATTCCTTCCTTTCTGGGTGCCGCACTGCTGAACCAGGAGTCTGTCCCCCTCCCCCTTCCTTCTGCTGCTTCGTCGACATGTCCTCACAGCAGCAGCAGCGGGAGGTAGTTAAATCCAGCGGGCAGGCAGGCAGGCTTGGAGGAAGCAGAAGAGGACAGAGGCTGGAAGGCAGTGAGGGGAATAGGAGGGAGGGAGGAATGGATAATTGTTGGGCCTGAGGAAGGAAAGAAAGAAATAAATCACCAGACAATAAAGTTAGGAAAAATGATTTTATTTTCAATTTAGTGATCAAAATATGTCAGTTTTGAGAATTTATATCTGCTGTCTATATTCTACACTATATTTGTCTATTTTTCTATAGTTGTTACTGAGGTGACATTGCATATTTTAAAAAGTCATCTGCCTTGACATCTGTGCCCTGTCCCTGCCTGCCCTATGCCCTGTCCCTTCCCGCTCTATCTCGGCCTGTCACTAGACCACCAGAGGGGGGACAGTGTACAGAGCCTGTTTGGAAAGGGGGACAGGGTGCAAAGCCTGGCAGGGAGAACTTGGTTCAGAAAGTTTTTTCTTGTTTTCCTTCTCAAAATCTAGGGTGCATCTTATGGTCAGGTGTATCTTATGGCGCAAAAAATATGGTAAGTTGCCATTCTTCTTTGCTCAGGTAGGAAATTAGTCTCACCCCCTCTAGCTGCGCTGGAAGCAACTCTCCACCAAAAGGCAGAAAAAGAACTTTCAGGCCTGGCTCATGTCACTCATGTTCCCTCCAAATTAATTCAAAAGCAGTCTCTTAGTCACACTGCTGAATTGTGGGGGTTCAGTCAAACAAAACAGCTCAACATTAGAAAAGCAATAAAAACATACCTCTTCACCTAACTCCCCTGCCTAAGGCCAATAGATTATAAAGAAATATTAATGTATATTGGTGCTAGATCCACGCTATGTGTCACCTAGGATAAAAATTTAAATTGATAAATCATGCACTGTAACTATGTCAAATTTATCATGTAAACTATATATTATGTATATTGGTATTAGATCCCTAGTATGTGTCAAATTAGGATAAAACTTGCATTAAAAAAAACTTGTACTGTACTATGGCAAATTGTAACCTGTTACCTGTATATTATGTATGTTAACCTGTACTGAGCTCTTTGGGGAGAATGGGATACAAAATAAATTAAATAATAAATAAATAAATTAGAGTCCTTCCTAGGCTTTTAATAAATATATATGCAAATGAGGTAACAGCAAACTGTTCTGCCTTCCTCCCTTGTCAGGAAAGCCTGTTTTCCATTGTAACTTCCTCTTACTGGTAATAGTCCCTTTATCACAAGTTAAGTCTCTCCCACTTCCCTTTTCCTGAAATTTACCAAAAGCTTGTATAGCTAACTAACAAAAGACCTAACTAAAGGATTCAAATAGCAAGCTTTGGTTCATAAAGAAAAAACAATCAACAGTTTCACTTACCATATATACTTGAATATAAGTCGGTCCAAATATAAGTTGAGACCCCCATTCCCCCCCCAAAAGGAGGAAAAATGGTTGACTTGAATATAAGACGGGGGCTTAATATTCAAGTGCCATGCCCTGCCAGGATCTGCACCCAGTGGTCCCTCCCTTATGCCCTCCCCTTCCAAGTTCTGCACCCAGCCCCCTTCCCTCCCTGCCCTGCAAGGCTCTGCACCCAGCCCCCTTCCCTACTAGGCTCTGCACCCTATCCCACCTTCCTTCCCTGGAACAGGAGGGATCTCTCCCATCTCCTGTCCCTTCCAATACTAACAATTACCCTCTCCCCTCCTCCTCCCTTCCTCCCACCTTTTGTCCTCCCACCTTTTGTATCTTTTCCCTGGTGGTTCAGCGGTGTATCCTGCACTGAACTCCTGCTGATCTCGTGGCCAGCAGCCAGCAATTCATCTGGGCCGGCATGCAGGAGCGAACTTTTCAAGCTCCTGCCTGGCCCTGCACCGCCCCCTAAATGGCTGCCGTGAGAGCTGCAAGAACTGGCAGCAGCCTTGACTCCTCCTCAGCACTGCCCTCTGGCCCACTTTATTGGGGGCCAGTTGGAGCTAATATTCAATGACACTGCCCATCTTAGCACCACTGGATATTGGCGTTTAGCCACTGATCGGTGATTTAAGCAGACTGAGCCCATTTTAATCATTGTGAATATTGGGCCCCGCACATCAAAATAAATAAATAAAGCTGAATTAGAAAATGTACAGAGGAAGGCAACCAAAATGATAAAGGGGATCGAGCAACTTTCCTACAAGGAAAGACTAAAGAGGTTAGGAGCTTGGAGAAGTGGCTGGAGGAGGGGGGCTTGATAGGCATGGCAGGATTAACCAATAGGACAAGAAGGCACGTGCCTAGGGACCGAAATTGTCAGGGGGCCCGATGTAGGAGGGCATCAACATTGTTTTTTCCAAACGGCCCCTCCAGCATCGATCGCCAACATGGGCCCCCCCTGATTGGCAACGCAGCCCCACCCATCGACGGAAAGTAAGACAAGCAAGCAACGCAGGTAAGAAAGGCAACAGGAACTATAATTGTGCAAGCGGTGCTACTTGCCCAAAGCTTCCCTCTGATGCAGCTTCCTGTTTCCGCCTGGGCACATGGTGGGGTGGGGTGGGGCAGGAGGCCCAGTGTACTTGGGAGCCTAGGGGCCCTCGATGAATTAATCCTGCCTTGATGATAGGATTAGATGTACTGTATACAAAATCCTGAGTGGAATGTAGTGGATAAATGTGAATAAATTGTTTTGGGTTTTTTTTTATTTTTAATGGAACAAAGACTAGGGAACATGCCATGAAATTTCAAGGCAGAACATTTTTAAAAAAATAAGAAAAAAAAATTCACTCAATACATAGTCATCCAGAGGATATATTAAAAGCAGCCAGGATAGCTAAGAATAAAAAAGGTTTGGACAATTTCCCAGAGAAAAAAAATCAATAAACTGTTAAGGTAGACCTGAGGGAAAGTAGCATGGAATCTTGCTACTTTTTGGAATCCTTTCACATGTTTGAGACTTGGATTGGCCACTGTTGGCAACAGGATACTGGGCTTAATTGGCTTTTGGTCTTATCGGGTATGGTGATTCTTAAGAACTCAGATTTTTTTCAAATATAGCAACTACCGTATTTTCACGCATATAACGCGCGCGTTATACACAATTTTACAAACCGTGCATAACCATGCGCGTTATACGTGTGAGCGCGTTTTACAACTTTTTTTTTTACATAGTTCCCCCCCCCCCCGACCTCCGATTCACCCTGCAGGACCACTTGCACCCCCACCCCGAAAGACCGCTCGCACGCACTCGCACCCCCCACCCCGAAGGACTGCTCGCACGCACTCGCACCCGCACCACCACCCCAAAGGACCGCTCGCACCCCCACAGCCTCCCGACCCCCCCCATCATGTAGAAGCTCCTACTGTTGTCCTGCTGCTTCCTCTTCCGGTGGTCCCGCCCTTTCTCTGACGTCAGCGGGTTTTAGCTTGCTGGCTCCTCCCCCCAAATTACGTCAGCTTGCATAGAGAAATTGCTGATTCCAAGCATTTACAGAGAAAATCGCTGATTCCCAGCACTTTCTTCACCGTGTGTTGGCTCTCCTTCAAGAACAGGCCAGGTCTTCCACCATGTTATTTGCGGTTTCACCATATTCACGATGGTTTTTAATAGAAAAAAGCGAATAACATATGAAAAAGTTATTTGCGGTTTTTCTGCATTCACGGGTCTGTTAATCCCCTACCACAGCGAATACGGAGGGAGAAGTGTACAGCAGTTAAATTACTGACAAGAGGAAAATATGAGCATGTTTCATCTACATTACAGGACCTTCAGTGTCTGTCAAAGCAAGAATGAAATTGCAGGGCTTTCACTACTCAGGCTATTCAAAATATTTGGCTCAGTGTTTCTGCTGTCCTTAAATTAGCCATTGCTATCTCTTCCTCTTTTAGTTGAGGCTCATCTGTCTTTGACTCAGAAAACAGTGTTTTAATCTTTAGAGCTAAAGTTTTGAATACTGTTTCACTTGAGATTTGATTAGAATTAAATTATTTGACTTATGAGAAGAACCTAAAACCATGGTTTTCAAGTTTTCAACATTTAGATGATCCTCGTATGGTTAATACTGATTTTTTAAAATTTATTTATTTTGTATTGTGTGAGGCTGATTGTGACAGTTTTACAGAAAAATGCTTTTCGTTTGTTTTAGAATGTTACAATTGTTTTTTATTTTATTTTTTTTTGTTATAACTTGTATATTTTATTATTTGCATGTATTCTTCTTGCCTGGCACCTGCACTTTTACTGCAAGGACAGCGGTTTGATTGGTTAATCTATTAAACTGAATAACTTTATTACATAAGAACATAAGGGTTGCCATACTGGGTCAGACCACAGGGGCCTCTTTAGGACCACATTCACTCTGAGATCCTGCATTTCTTTAATATTATGCCTCCCTTATTTGCAGTGGTGCAGCAAGGGTGAGAGGTATTTGCGCGGTATAAAAATAAAAACTTATGGAAAAGGGATATATAATGCATACGAAGCATCTAATACGCACACATTAGACAGGGGTGTCCAACCTGCCGCCCGAGAGGCGCATGCGGCCCTGTGAAGTATTTTGTGCGGCCCTGGTCGAGGGCGATGCAGTGTTTTCCTCTGCTGCCCCCGGGTGCTTACCATCTTGCCGGCTCCGTCCTCTGTCCTGCTGCAGCGTTTGCGCGGCCCCAGAAAATTTTTTTTCTGCCAATGCAGCCCAGGGAAGGCAAAAGGTTGGACACCTCTGCATTAGAGCATTCAAATAACATAGATATGTTAATGCTTTTCTACAATACAACTTATCCTATAGCAGAGACAACAAGTTGGGTGGTATAGAGTCTGTTGAGATAAACCGATGGGAACATAAGAACATAAGAATTTGCCTCCGCCGGGTCAGACCAGAGGGCCATCCCGCCCAGCGGTCCGCTCCCGCAGCGGCCCTCCAGGTCTATCACCTGTGCTGTGGTCCCTGACTATTCCTATAACCTACCTCAACTCCTATCTGTACCCCTCAATCCCCTTATCGTCTAGGAACCTATCCAAACCTTCTTTGAAGCCCTGTAATGTGCACGGTCCTATCACGGCCTCCGGAAGTGCGTTCCACATGTCCACCACCCTCTGGGTAAAAAGGAACTTCCTAGCGTTTGTTCTAAACCTGCCCCCTTTTAATTTCTCCGAGTGCCCCCTTGTACTTGTGGTTCCCCTGTCCCTGTCTACCTTTTCTATGCCCTTCAGGATTTTGAAGGTTTCTATCATGATTCCTCTAAGCCTCCGCTTTTCCAGGGAGAATAGCCCCAGCTTTTTCAACCTCTCCATGAGAAGTTTTCCATATCCTTTATCAGTTTAATCTTCTCTGGACTCCCTCAAGTACTGCCATGTCCTTCTTGAGGTATAGCGACCAAATACAGGTTGTTTATACAGTTAAAGAGGATATAAGGAAGTGATTTGGATAACAATATGTGAAGGAAGCTATTCCTGGTGCAGAATGAGTATACTGTATGGTCAATCACCCTATGTATTAAAGGCTTGGATGAAGAGCCAGGCTTCCACCTGCTTCCTGAGAAGGCTTGCTGGCGGATATTACATCGTACAATTTCTTTTGATGAAGGTACAGATAGCGTTGCTTCTTCAGAGGACCTCAGAGATCTCAAAGGGGTGTAAAGGATTAGCTTATTCTTTAACTATTTTTGCCCATTTTATCTGAGGACCATGAAAAACAAACAGAGAGTTTTAAATTTAGCACTATAAGGTACTAATAGCCAGTGTGATCTCTTGCAGCCTTCTATCAATCATGCTGCAGCTTTCTGAACTAGTTGCAGTTGATACAAATTCTTTTTTTTTTTAAATTAATTTTTATTACTAACAAAAAGTGCAACACAATGTTCACATCAGTAATAATAAATAAGCACTTAAATACAATCATTATTAGTACAATATATGCCCTCCCCACACAATTACCTTAAAAATCACCCTACAGATATATCCCCCCCAGATGTGTCTGAATTACACCAATAAAAGAAGGCTAAATGAACTATAACAATTGTACAAAAGATGTTAATGGACCCCAAATTAAGTTAAATATCTTAGAATGCCCTAAAATGTCGGCATTCATCTTTTCATACCTGTAACTTAAACATAAGCTCACATACCAAAAGGAAAAATTAAGATGATCACAGTTTTTCCAATTTCGAATTATCATCTGTATAGCTACCCCAGTCATAATCAGAAAAAGCTGGCATTTATAACGATCCATGGGGGGGCTTAACATACAGTAGTGTTCCACATATAATTACCTCATAAGTCAATGGGATTGTCGATTCCAATATGAGGTTAATCTGTCCCCATATTGACTTCCAAAAATTGAGTATCAAAAGGCAATAAAACAACAGATGATCCAATGTCCCGATGTCTAGATCAGTGGTTCCCAACCCTGTGCTGGAGGACCACCATGCCAATCGGGTTTTCAGGATAGCCCTAATGAATATGCATGAAGCAGATTTGCATGCCTGCCACTTCCATTATATGCAAATCTCTCTCATGCATATTCATTAGGGCTAGCCTGAAAACCCGATTGGCATGGTGGTCCTCCAGGACAGGATTGGGAACCACTGGCCTAGATGATAGTGCCAGCATCTATTAGATTTAGAACTGTCCAACTTTTGTAACCTAACAGGGGTCCAAAAAGATCTGTGTAACAAGAAAAACCAGGTTTTTCTCATAGATACTGACGCTGTACATCTCATCCTCCAAGTCCAAATACGTGGCCATCAAGACACAGAAACTCTTTTTAGTTAAATCACTGTACAGGACATTACAGAAATGATAGTGTTATTGTGGCATGGACCACTGTGGACAGACTTGTCTTTTCAACACTTATGGAGAGAGATTTCATAGCTGCTGTATTAGAAGGTCCTTCCAAAACTAAAGGGTCATATTTCAGAGCTCACAGATGGGTGAGGTCCAGTGGCATTGTAAGGGGGAAGGGGCGTACCGCCCTGGGTGCCCTCTTGGGGGCACTGGCACCTCTCTGCCCCCCCATGCTGCGCTCGCGCCCTCCCTTCCCCACCCCCGTACCACTTAATAAATCTTTGTCAGTGCAAACAATTACTCTAGCCTGCTGCTCATGGCAGTCTGGCTCCCTCTGAAATTACTTCTGGGTCATGGGGCCAGGAAGTGACATCAGAGAGAATCTGTTCGCTCAGGCAAAGATTAAATAAGGTACGTGGGTGGGAAGGGAGGGTGCAAGTGTGGTGGGTGGGCAGAGAGGAGATGGGGGGTTATCGCTGAAGGAGCAGGGAGGCGAAGAGGAGGGCACCACCACCTCAGGCACCTCCTACCCTTGCTATGCCACTGGAGAGGTCTCTGGATTAGTCCCCTAAATTTCTAAACTGTTTTGCCATCTGAAACCCTCCATAAGTCTTGGGTTCATTTGTGCTAACATTATGATGGATTTGGCTAGATTCACTGTGTACCTGGACAAGGCTCTGCATCCTTTATTAAGTTCCTTAGCCAGGGAAGACAGGCAGAGGGTTTGGTAATATAACTTAAAGTATCATAGGCATATAGCAAGAGTTTATATTTTTCACACCTCCTCTGCTTCTCAACTTGCACACTTGCACATGCCAAAGTTCAATAGCAAGAGCAAAGGTGATAGTGGGCAAACTTGATGTACGCCCTGGTTTAATTGGAAAGGGGAAGACCTGGTCCCCTTAAATTGCACCATGGTAGTAGTGGAATTATCCCAGGTGCAAAATTCCCAAAACCAAAGAAAAAAATGATACTTCCACTTTATTGAAGCTTTTTCTATGTTGAAAGAGAGTTATATACATGTGGAGGGGCATAATTAAGTGAAATGTCTAAGTCCGTTTTGGCCCTAAGTCGCAAATCACCCAAAGTCAGACATGTGAAAAGGTCCATTTTAGAACAATATGTCCAACATATGTACGTCCAGATCGCTACGTCATCCATCTTTATACCCCATTTTTGTCCAAAAATTTGTCCAAGTCAAAACACCTAGAAAAAGACCTTTTGGGCGTGGGCAGGGTCAGCAAAGTGATGGATTGGACACCTAAACAATGCATCAGAGTAGTGGGGTACCTTATAGGGCACTGCTGTGAACTTCACAAAAAGAGTGCCACATACACATCTCAGCACAACAACCTTATAGGTCATGGTGAGCCCCCCAAAACACCCTCCAGAACTGACTAGACCCACCTGTCTACCACCCCAATAGCCCTTATGGCTACAGGTACCACTTATATGGCAGTACAAAAGGGTTTTGGGGTTTTTTTGGGGGTGCATGTTTCACCATGAATGCAGTGATTAGAGTGGCTTATGGGCCTGGGTCCTTCTCTCCATGCTTCACTAACCCACCCCCAAGACCACTTAAGCCACCTCTGTGCAGCTCTACTAGGCTTTCATGTGCCAGGCTGCCAGGTGCTGATGTTCTTGAGGCAGATATGTAAATATTACGATTTTTATGGGGGTAGCAGGGGGGGGGGGGTCAGTGATCACTGAGGCAGTGTGTGGGGATCTGAACTTTGTGTCTGCAGTGGTTATCTGGTCACTTTGGATACCTTCTTGTGACTTAGACCTGGGTTTAGATGGCCTAAGTTACAACGTCCAAGTTCCGTCCAGGCAGTGTTGTAAAACTTTCGGTTATACATGCAGTACGACTAAGTCTAGGATGGCCCACATACCGCCCATATCCCGCCCTCGACACTGCTCCAAAAACTTCCCTTTTAGCTCTGGGCGTACTGCAGTACTGTGAAGGCCTTAGTTGTTTTTAGATATGTCTAAAACCTGGTTCGATTATCGGTACTTGGGTGACTTGTGTTACTGATCGTCTAAGTGCTGATTTAGGAGGGATTTTAGACGTATTTCTGTTTCGATCATGAGCCCCATAATTAATTAAAATGAGTATGGTATAAGAACCAAATCTACGTTTGATAAAACCTGCTGATCTGGGAGAATAATCGAATGGTGTGTTTTTTCAGCAAAAAAAGAGAGAAGGGTGGCAGATGTCTTATATAGACTATGTTAAACGACGAGATGGGCCTGCAATTGATGTGTTTGAACGGACACGTATCAGAACTTTAGTAAGTGTCCTTAGGCATATGTTGTTTAAAGATGCAAAGGTAGGCCCTGTTTATCTTTCCCTTCTTTGAAGATGGTACAAGGACAGGTAATGTTTAAACAGAGATAATGTGAAGTGAATTCAATTGTTTTGTTAAGCCGTATTTACAGACAGATTTAGATTAGGGGCTCTGCTGGTTAAGGCTTTTTCTGACCCTCTGTGGACTTCAATCTCTAGATAGGAAAAATGCTGATGTGTTTAAAGTTTCATGTGACCTGTGTCCATATATGGTTTGTATTTACGTCACATGCTGACACATGCTGACAAACCTGATTCGTATAAAAGATGTGAAACTCATAATAAAAGACGGACATATTTGGAAGACGATTTCTGGTCTTTAAGATGTGTCCCCAGGTACCTGACTTACATATGACAGAGACAGAGAAAGTATGGGGCAGGAATTGGGACCTGAATCCTTTTCAGTTGGGGGCTTGTCCGCGATGGGCAGATGATATCACCGGTATTTTGTGAGTATTTCTGAATTTTTTCTGTTCTTTAATACTCACTGGGTAGTGGTGACCTGTACCCACCCTTTATTTTAAGTTCAAGCTTTGGGTTCTATTATGGAGTTTTTTTGGGAAAAATCTCGGGGTACTTTCGGTAAGCGCCCCTCATGAATATATAAGCAGCTGCCATTCTTTCGGAAAGAATGAAATTATTTATAGAACCCCCCTGCCCACTCTGTCATTTGTAAGGTTAAAACTTTTATAGAGTATAAGATTTTATTGTCTCTTATTACTGTACCTCGCTTATAAGGTAAGATAAGCGAATATTTTTGCATTTTTATATTGGGTTTTGTAATGAGTCATAAAGGCACTTACTCCTAGACAAATGAGACTTGTACGGCTGTGTGTATGTATGACATTTTTTCCTTCAGCTCCCATCTTTCTGTGTCACCAATCTTTAATACTGAGGTAGGACATGCTGTTATGTGGAATGAATTGAAAGCGCTGTTTGAATCAGTCTAAGATCTTTCCCTTGTAGTTTGTACACAAGCACTATTTCTTGTCTTCCTTTTGATCCTAATTTTGTGCGTTTTTCTTCTACGGATGCTTTCTTTGTGTTCTGTGCTGGATCATAAAAAAAAAAAGAAACAAGAAAAAGAAAAAATTCCGTTTTAGAGGTTTTCTTTCTTGTGCAGAGCAAAGCTAATCTGTTCTTTGCTTTCATTATCAGGGTCTGTGCATGAATGTTTTTGTCCCTTCCCCCAGACTTCTCTGTTTGGGCTTCCACTGACCCCCTATAGTGCTTCTTTGAAGTTATTCATTCTTGGTTTTATCAAGCAGTAAGGTGAGATTCCACTGTTTGTCTCTTGACTTTTCTCCGGCATTATCAAAACCACCATCTCTTCTTATAATACGCCCATCGCTCTTGTTGTCAAAGCTGATGGCATTCCCTGTTTCGTCCTAGATTTAGGGCTGTTAGTGTTTTGGTAATTCTCATTGCACTTATGTTTCTTCCACCATTCCATCGGCAGCCAATGATTTTTTTCTGTCATTGTCCTAAAGAATGTTTTATTTTTAGTCCCTTTGGTGAGGCTGCCTTCACCTTTAAGCAACAGTATACCTAGTGTGGAATGTCCTTCGGGCTATTCTACAAGTCATGCACTGCCCCTCATGGTCCTATTCTCATTTTGTACAACTTTTTGTGTTCCATAATTCAGGAGACCTGTCCGATTGATAGTTTGCATCTTTTATAATGGTTGTCTGTGTGTGGTCACAAGGTGTCACGAAATAAACTGCACTGGTGTACATCTGAAGTGAAATACCTGGGTTTTGTCCTGTCTCATGGTCAGAGGAAAATCTGCACTTTCTGCATTGCTGCTATTCTGGGTCTGCCCCGCCCAGCTAACAAGAAAGACATGCTTACTTTTCTTGCTATGATTGGTCACTGCCGCCAATGGATCTCTGCTTGTTCCTTCTATGACCAGATTTTGAGACAGACCCTGGTTTCTGAAATGACTGCTCTTATCAGATGGACTTATGAAATGTTGGACATTTAAGATGTGCTTTGGTTTCTAGCTCAAGTCTGGGTTTCCCTGCTTATGCCCACATGTTTTATCTCTTTGTTTGGGACTATTGTAACACCATGAAGGGAGAACATGGCGGTAAATTACGCTCTGTTGCCTTTTTTTATAGTCACTCCTGTTCAAGTTCCCTGGCTGCTTGTGCTATGGTGGTAGAGATGGTTATTTCTTTGACCTTAGGTCACCCCATTACCCTTCATACTCTTCACGATGTTCAAGCCCTTCTTTTAAATGGGCTTTTGGGTCTCACGGGTGAACAGGATTCTCTTCCTCTCTTTTTTCACAGCTTCCTCTGAATTTGATGCCTGGCGTTTGGCAGGTGCCCAAAGCCGCCCTTTTAGACGGACTTTGGTGCAAAGAGGGGAAACCCTGGATACCAGCTGCTAGCTCTCCCTTATTCATTGCCCAATATCATGGTATTGGTTATCGTAGTGCTCGCTCGACATTTTAACTTCTTGCTAGTGATATTTTCATTCTTGACCTTTTGCTCCTTGATACAGATATATATAGTTCGATAATTACAGCTGGCACGGTTGTGAATTGAAAATAAATTGGAAAATACAATTCCTTTCTATTGTTTTAGCTGAAATTAGGATGTTGCTAATTTAAAATGTTTTTTCCGGATTTATACATAGCCATCCCAGATCCGTTTTGGCACAGATATTTCTAATGTTTTCCATGGGTCCTCTTTATCACTGCAGAGATAGAGACGCTCCAAAGAGACATTAGCTTTATGCCTTTTTTCAAATATGAGATGGTTATGATATACATTATTTGTAGTTTTGGTTTTTTTATGTCAATGTGTTTGTTTGCGGAGTTGGATTCAGCCCTGCACACTTGACAGATGGAGTAATAGCTCCACGCTTAAAACTTTATGTTTTGTCTGTGTCATGTCTACTTGTTTTGGTTTGGTGGGTACCCCAGGATACATAATATTGGCCATTTCTAGAGCTCTTTTTCCACTTCTTACTAGCCTAACTGCGCAATGTTCTTTTACTTTTAGCTTTTATATTCTGAATATAGTTTAGTTAGGGGTTATAAGAAAAAGCTTTATTTTATACAGCATTTATTTCGTGGTGTTCCCTACATATGATCCATTCAATATACATTTCTGAATACATTCAGTACATCAGTATGGTCTCTCTGAAGTGCATAATAGTTATATGCAGCACGATAAAAACATATCCTTTTGGATTGTTCAATTAAGAACCTTAAGCAAGTGAGTATCGTCTCTCTTTTGCCATGGCTATGCTAAGTGAATGAATTGGTATTGTTGCATGTTGCCACGTTCAGTACAGGCAACATGGTTTCTCTTGTTTTCTATCTCTTATTTGGATCACATTGGAGTACAGCTGCTGAATGATATTTGGAATGCTTTCCAAGCATCTCTTTTCAAGTATCTCTTTCTGTATGCACAGACATCTGGCTGCTCTCCCTTTGAGATTCTCACGGGATGACCTTTCCCCGCCCCATGGGTAGATTTTCCCTTGATACAGGAGGAATACGTCTAAAAGCTAATTGAAATATTAGGGCTTGTTCAAAGAAACGTGTCTTGCACTTCTCCTTTCTCTCCACAGATTCCTACCCATTTTTTCCAGCCTGGTGATTGTCCAGCAGCTTTCCAAGGATCGGAAGCAGACGGACTTCCCCTTTGGCCTTCCCACTACTGTGATCGCTGTGACCAGGCCCGCTGCACTCACTGAGGAGTTTCCTGTTTGGATCCACACAAGTCGCTTGAAGAGGGTTAACCTAAAACCCCAGAAGCAAGTCTTCCCTGCGCAGATTTCACCTCCTCCAGTGGAACAACATGATGATTTCATTGCAGCATTCTACCAACTTTATCATTCTCTTACTGGCACCGCTGCTGCTAGTTTTTCTCCCTGTATGGATCATTTCTAACTGGGTCTACAGGGATGATGTGTTCTGGGTCCACGACACTTTCTGCCCATACCCATCTATAAATGACACTCCTGCTGTAAACAGCACCCCCGATACCTCTTTGCGAACACGACGTCAAGCTGGACTACTCCCTCGCAAAGGCTGTCCTTCAATTGGAATCCAGAAAAGACCGATGCTACCCTTTGGTATAATTCCAGCAGTGTGCAAGTTGCCACCTTCTCCTGTGACATTGTGGACTGTTCATCAATTGATATCCCAAGGCTGTGCCATTGGTCCTCAGAGATTCCTAAAATTAAGGACATATATGTATATGTTACTGACTTACGTTGGGGGGATAAGTGTGCATTCTGGGGAGTGGTAGGGTGGAATATTAATACTGACTGGGCTTATAAACTAGAAAATACTCTGAAAAACAGTGAACCAAAATGGTAAATCACTGCTTACTTGTACGACCCTTCATAAGGTTGGACACTGTTATAGGAAAAGTGTTCCTGTACAAATTATTAAGCTTTCTCTTACTATTGACAACCCTAGACCTACTGATGAAGGTATGTACATTATGGACATGTGGTTTAAGGGTGGGTCTAGCTATCCGACCCATCAGTTTTCTTATGGGATCTATCTACCTCCACTCATCCTCTCTCGCCATTTTGTGGGGGCCCCAAAAAATACTAACCCACTGGCCCCTACATTCAATAAACTTACTGACATGATGGCTATTGCCAATCCCACTTTTGAAGATATTGTGGCTGTTGAGGTAGGGTTTTCAGAACCTAACCTTTGGTTAGAATGGATGAAATTCACTGCTGATCAACATAATAAGAGTAATTGTTACATATGTGCTCAAGCTAGACCCCATCTAGGAACCGTACCTCTGGACCTCCCTCCTGGTATCCAACCATGCCTTTTTGGGTTATTTACCTATCCCCTTTGTGCACTGCAGTGTTCTAAATACCTTTTGTTGCCAGGACAACAAAAGCTTGATATTGCCGTTACCATCTATAAGGGCAATTACACATGTCATGTTTCTAATCTGACACAGGGTAGTTTTGTAGGTAATTTACCCCCAGGTTATTGTTCTGTCTTGGCTCATAGGTATGCCCCATTGTTGCTGCATCAGATTTGATATTTACTGGCTTTATGGAGACTTTTGGCTCCCTGTTAAGCTACCCAGCCAGTGGATAGGCCAGTGCACTTTAGTTAAGGTTACTATGCTCCTGCATATCTTTCTGAAAGGCATCCTTCCTATTCACATGGTTTTTCCTTTTATTTGTCTTGATATAAATCTGATCACATGTATACATAGATGCTATAGGGGTCCCAAGAGGGGTCCCAGATGAATTTAAGGCCCGAGCTTAGGTTAAGGCTGGGTTTGAGTTCCTTATTCCCTTTATTACTATTAATAAGAATGTTGATTGGATTAATTAAAATTATTATAATCAGCAACGCTTTGTGAACTATTCTAGGGACGCCTTGCAAGGTATTACTGATCAATTAGGCTCCACTTCTCAGATGGTTCTCAAAATCATATGGCCCTAGATATGATTCTACCTGAGAATTCTGTTAAATTCTCCTCAGTATTTTATGCTGTTGTACTGTTCTTTCTGACAATATAGGTCCTACTATGGACATTCAGAAATTAGCAGACCTCTTTGCTGAGTCCAAATGTAACTCTGATTTATCTAATTCTTGGGATCAGCACTTTAGTTGAATGCATAATCTCTTATTATTTGCACTCTTGTCTTGACTGCTCATGTACTGTGTTATTCGTATTACAGCTCCTAAAAAACCCCTCCTTGAGAGACATACCTAGGGTATCACTCCCTTCCAGCTCATGCTGTGTATTTGTGACATCATTTACATGACGTAAGAGGGGAATTGAACGGACACGTATCAGAACTTTAGTAAGTGTCCTTAGGCATATGTTGTTTAAAGATGCAAAGGTAGGCCCTGTTTATCTTTCCCTTCTTTGAAGATGGTACAAGGACAGGTAATGTTTAAACAGAGATAATGTGAAGTGAATTCAATTGTTTTGTTAAGCCGTATTTACAGACAGATTTAGATTAGGGGCTCTGCTGGTTAAGGCTTTTTCTGACCCTCTGTGGACTTCAATCTCTAGATAGGAAAAATGCTGATGTGTTTAAAGTTTCATGTGACCTGTGTCCATATATGGTTTGTATTTACGTCACATGCTGACACATGCTGACAAACCTGATTCGTATAAAAGATGTGAAACTCATAATAAAAGACGGACATATTTGGAAGACGATTTCTGGTCTTTAAGATGTGTCCCCAGGTACCTGACTTACATATGACAGAGACAGAGAAAGTATGGGGCAGGAATTGGGACCTGAATCCTTTTCAGTGTTGAGTGGAGTCTTTCTTGTCTTAGGGGTATTAAGGAGACAACCATACCATGACAAGATTCAGGAAGTCTACCATTTGATGTCACATTATGTACTTTGTTACACGCAGAAGCTGCATTTCTAGTTAATTAAGATGCTTGTCCAACTAGTTTAGCTCAGCTAATAAGGCATTGTAATTTGCTTGCTTTTGTTTTTACCAGAATGCCAACAGTGAAATGATTTAACAAAGTAAAACAGCTTTGACAGGATCTTCCTACAGGATGACCCAAGAGATACTAGAACCATTAATATTCCTCCCCAAACTGTGTCAATTTCTCTAAAAAGGAAGGACCTGTTGGCAGTATTCTCTGCAGGACCCAGATGCTCATAGCCTGTTGTGGGCAATTAAATACAGAAAAGTGAAGAAAGGAAAGAAGCAACCCAATGCTTTATTGTCCTTTTGTTTCAGTTACATAATAAGTACATTCAGATCCTTTTTCATAATCTTGAAAGTAGACCAATCTCAGGTTAATGGTAACATTTTGAATGCCAAATAACATGAAAGAAATTATCTTCAATTTGTCTCTGCCATCCACAGAATATATTGCTCATATCAGGAGAAGGTATGAGAAGAAGTCAAAGCAGGAGTAGCTCGGAGGAAGCAAGGCAAACTCTTACCCCCATCTTTTACTAAGGTGCGCTTGCATTTTTAGCGCACGCTGCCAATTATGTGCGCTAACCCCTGCGCTACACATAAAAACTAATGTCAACTCAATGGTGGCATTAGCGTCTAGCGCTTGCAGCAATTTAGCGTGCATTAAGGCGTGCGCTAAAACCACTAACGCAGCTTAGTAAAAGGAGCCCCTAGTCACTGAGCCACCTGGTGAAACAGAAGCCAACTTGTCAGGGAGGCCAAACTCCGGATGGAAGAATATATAGCTAGGCAGGTTAAAAAGTACGTCAGCGACAGGAAGAAGAACACATGAGGCATCGGGCGCATAAAAAAAACCCAACGGTAACTTCACAGACTCGGATGCAGACAAAGCAGGACTGCTAAATAACTACTTCTGCTCAGTATTCACTTGTGAAGTGCCAGGATCTGGACCTCAGCTACAGATAATGGGGAGCTTGAAGGATCCATTCCGGGACATTGAATTTACCTCGAGCAGTGTCTACCAAGAACTGACAAAATTAAAGATCAATAAAACTTTGGATAATTTATACCCCAGAGTGCTTCGAGAATTGAGAGATGCCCTGGCGGAGCCGTTAGCTGAGATTTTCAATTTATCCCTTAGCAAGGGAAGAGTTCCCTTGGACTGGAAAATCGCCAACGTTATTCCTCTTCACAAAAAGGGATGCAGGTCAGAGGCTGAGAATTACAGACCGGTAAGTCTCACTTCAATAGTGTGTAAACTAATGGAGACAATGATCAAAAACAGATTAGACACGTTTCTGGATGAGGAAAAATTAAGGGACCCCCACCAACATGGTTTTACGAAGGGAAGGTCTTGTCAATCCAACCTGATAAGCTTCTTTGACTGGGTAACAAAAAAGCTGGACAGGGGGTAGTCCCTTGACATCGTGTACTTGGACTTTAGTAAAGCTTTTGATAGTGTTCCACACCGCAGGTTATTGAACAAGATGAACGCGATGGGACTAGGAAGAATGCTGACTGCATGGGTAGAAGACTGGCTTAGCGACAGACTTCAAAGGGTGATGGTAAACGGTACTCTCTCAAAATCATCAAAAGTGACCAGTGGAGTGCTGCAGGGCTCGGTCTTGGGCCCAATGCTATTTAATATCTTTGTAAGGGATCTGACTCAAGGACTTCGAGGCGAAATTGTGTTATTTGCCGACGATGCGGGCAGGGCAACTGAGTCTAACAGCGCAACCACGCAAAACACCATGGAACAAGACCTACTTTTGCTAGAACAATGGTCCAGTACTTGGCAACTAAACTTTAATGCCAAAAAATGTAAGGTGATGCATCTTGGCAGCAGGAATCCTTGCACTACATACACCATAAATGGAGAAAACTTAACAAAAACTGAAGTAGAAAGGGACTTGGGAGTAATTATCCGTGAAGACATGAAGGCTGCAAATCAGGTGGAGAAAGCCTCAAGAAAGGCTACACAAATGCTTGGCTGCATCAGAAGCTTTATCAGCCGAAACCCTGAAGTTATAATGCCATTATAAAGATCCATGGTGAGACCGCACCTGGAGTACTGTGTCCAGTTTTGGAGGCCACATTACCAAAAGGATATGAAGAGAATTGAGTCAGTTCAGAGAATGGCCACAAGGAGGGTCTCAGGACTTAAAGATCTTTCATATGAAGATCATCTGAGCAGTTTGCGCTTATACTCGCTCAAGGAGCGCAGAGAAAGGGGGGACATGATAAAAACTTTCAAGTACATATCGGGCCGCATCGAGGAGGAGGAGGAAATCTTCACTCTTATGGGTCCCACTGTGACAAGAGGATATCCGCTAAAACTTAGGGGAGAAAGATTTCATGGGGACACCAGGAAATACTTCTTTACCGAGAGGGTGATTGATAGATGGAATGGTCTTCCACGTCAGGTAGTCAAGGCTAGTAGCACGCTCGACTTCAAGAAACGATGGGACAAACATGTGGGGTCGCTACAGAGGTATGATAGAGGATAGTTTCTCGAGGGTGGAAGGGATCATGATTGGGCAGACTTGTTGGGCCGTCATATTCTATGTTTCTATGTTATGGTTTATTGAACTTTTATACTACCTTCTTTGTACAAAACAAAACAAAGTCAGAAAGGAATTCCATTACATAATAAGAAAGAGCATAAATACTGTGGCCGAGCACTAGGCAAGTTGTAAGCCCAGCCTAGAGTCAACCAGACCAGACCAGACCGAGCGGATAAGAAGTTGGTAGAGGGGAGAGTAAAGCACAGCTAGAAAGCCAAAACAAATAAAGCTTCTTCTACAGCCAAAGTTTTATTCAAAGGCAAAGCAAAACATATGCAGTTCAAAACCAGTACTCACAGAAGTTACCCTCGGCTTCAATCAGCCCTTTTATGCTCCTCTTGAATTTTTATTGTCATTAATCAAAAGAGAACCAAAAACTCACTTTATTTTATGTTGACGCCTTTTCTGTTGAGTTTCAATTAGATTTCGGGACCCGTTGCCCCTGCCTCAAATCAGTTCCAAGTTTCCAAGTTTATTCTGTGCTTGATATACCATCTATCAAAGTATACCTAGATGGTTTACAATACTAAATTTAAAAGAGAATAGAAAAAGGGGAACGTTTAATGGTTAAAATATGAAGGACAGACAAGATAGGGGATAGGAAGGTGGAAGGTACATTGAGATAAAAAAAATTTAAAAGGGAGGTATGAGGGAGTGGAGATAACAATAGGGAGGTGGGGGGGAGGGGAGGTTTTGTTTCTGAAAAGTGGTTCTTATTCATTGCCGGGTTTGATCATGTTTGCTTAGTAATGGGTCCTTTCTCAGGTCTGGTAGGTGTCCCTAAATAAGGTTTTTTTAGTTTGGACTTGAATTTGTCCAGGGATTTTTCAAGTCTGATGCCAGGGAATGGCAAATCACATGCTCATTTATACTTCTGCTCTTGCCCCTTTTCAAAGTTCACAATGTTTCCTTTTCCCCTGGCCCTTCAGCCAGGCTTTGGCACTGGCTTCAGTCTTTCAGCCAGACCAGTCTACTCTTTCAAGGAGTGGCCAGCAAATCCATCACAACAGTCATCTGCCACTAACTCTCTTCTCAACTGCTTTACTAAGCAACCTGAACACCCCTGTCCCCCGCCCCCCCGAGCCTTTTGCAAATAAGCCCAGGGTGTGGGGTTCTTCCACTCAAAGGATTTAATACAGTGAACCTGCCCAAAAAACCCTGTTCAGGTTATAATGGGAAAAATCCTCTTCTTATTACTACATTATTATTATGCAGGTTTTGTTCACAGAAACATATCCTCTTCCTTATCTTCACACCACGGCTGTCCACCTGCAAAATCCTAATTTGCTGCTATTAAGAGAATATGTTTTTTCCCTCCATGAAGCAAACAAGTCAGTCATATTTCTAGGCTTTCTCTTTGGGAGTTCCTTTAAACTTGGAGCTGGCAAAACACAGTTTCAACCTTAGCCACCTCTATGACAGAGGCTGTAACTTCAAAAACAGTTCATAACTTTTTTCCGCATAAGCTGTGCTTTATATCGTTCAAACATTTCTTTTTATTTTAATACTTAATCTTTCTTAATTTGACTTTGCTTTCCATAGGAATACATTCATAAGAACATAAGAACATAAGAAGTTGCCTCCGCTGAGGCAGACCAGAGGTCCATCTTGCCCAGCGGTCCGCTCCCGTGGCGGCCCATCAGGCCTATTGCCTGAGCAGTGGTCCCTGACTATTTCTATAACCTACCTCTACTCCTATCCCTATAACCTACCTCTACTCCTATCTGTACCCCTCAATCCCTTTGTCCTCTAGGAACCTATCCAAACCTTCTTTGAAGCCCTGTAACGTGCTCCTGCCTACCACAGCCTCCAGAAGTGCGTTCCATGTATCCACCACCCTCTGGGTGAAAAAGAACTTCCTAGCGTTTATTCTAAACCTGTCCCCTTTCAATTTCTCCGAGTGCCCCCTTGTACTTGTGGTTCCTCATAATTTGAAAAATCTGTCCCTGTCTACTTTTTCTATGCTCTTCAGGATCTTGAAGGTTTCGATCATGTCTCCTCTAAGTCTCCGCTTCTCCAGGGAGAACAGCCCCAACTTTTTTAGTCTGTAAGTATATGAGAGATTTTCCATACCCTTTATCAGCTTAGTTGCTCTTCTCTGGACTCCCTCAAGTACTGCCATGTCCTTCTTGAGGTACGGCGACCAGTACTGGACACAGTATTCCAGATGTGGGCGCACCATTGCATGATACAGTGGCAGGATGACTTCCTTCGTCCTGGTCTTGATACCCTTCTTAATGATACCCAACATTTTGTTTGCTTTCCTTGAAGCTGTGGCGCACTGTGCCGACGCCTTCAATGTTGTGTCTACCATCACTCCCAGGTCTCTTTCAAGGTTACTTACCCCTAGCGGTGATCCCCCCATTTTGTATGTGAACATCGGGTTCTTTTTCCCTACATGCATGACCTTGCATTTCCCTAAGTTGAAGCTCATTTGCCACTTTTTGGCCCACTCTTCCAGTGTCGTCAGATCCTTTTGGAGATCTTCGCAGTCTTCCATTGGCTCAACCTCATCTTCAGTCATATACTTCTCTAAGGAAACAGGCATGCGGTCCTCCTTGTATTCTGGTGTAGGATAGACTATCTTATGCTTTATGGTGTACCTGAATTGTTTGTCTTCCTCAGCTTTATTCTTGGCATAAGTCCAGCAAGATCTAGGTTGTGGGTGCTGTTCCTCCCAGCTCCTGCTTTGATCTGTCTCTCTCTTGCTTACTCTACTGGGGTAATTAAGTCTAGCTTCAGTTGAGAGACTCGTTCTGAATAGTGGAGACTTCTGGGAACTACTAAACCTGTTGGATCCTACTCTCTGGCTGGGGAATGGGTTAGCTTTAAGATCAGGAACTCCCTGCTTAGATTTTTTGATCATGACTGAATCTTGCTGTATTGAATTTATCTTACTAGGTGCCTTTCTAAAAAAAAAGATAAATAGGTATTAGCAGGATCCTACTTCTTTCCTGGCCAGAGTCTGGGCTTAGGTGTGGGTTTATTGTTGTCAGCATTTAACACTTCTGGGTCTATGATGGGGCTCACAGGGATTTCCCTGTGACAATACCTAATTAAAACTAACAGCAGACTAAAAAAAATCTACAGTATATACTCGAATATAAACCGAGGAAACATTTTTCTCCCAGAAAAGAGGAAAAAAAGGTTGTCTCAAATATAAACCAAACTGACGCCAGACTTGTAAGGTTACTGTGGGAGTGAGTGGCCTAGTGGTTAGAGCTGCTGCCTCAGTACCCTGAGGTTGTGAGTTCAACCCCAGCCTGCTCCCTGTGACTCTGAGCAAGTCATTTAATCCCTTCATTGCCCCAGGTACCAGAGTTAGATTGTGAGTCTGCAGGAACAAATAGTGAAAATACTTAAGAGTACCAACCTGACTACTATTCAATGTATTGTAACCACTTTGGGTGAATTTCTTTGTGAAAAGGAGGTAAATAAACATAGCAAGCACTTTGGGAACTCATATCAGCCATTTTGAGTAGGGAGACTGCATGGGGCAGGATCATAGTAGGATCGCTATTGCCCTGACTCACCAGGGCTTAAAGGAGGTCTGAGAGGGGGGAAGACTCAAATATAGATCCCTATTTTGGGGGCCATTTGTTTAGCCTCCAAATCTAGGTTTATATTTGAGTATATTAAAATATACCTTATACTAAATTCAACATCACCTTTCTCACAGTACACAGCATCACATCTGAAATAAAGTTAGGGACTCAGAAACAGCCTGGAAAAATAAGTTTTCAATGTGACTTTAAAAAACATGCAAAAAAGACTCTGATCGAAGAACAGAGGGTAAGCTATGGCAAAGAAAAGGAGTGGCGCCTGGAAGATTTCCTGGTTCTTTTCATCAAATAAACTTCCTGTGGCTCATAACCATGCTCTTGTTCTAGCTCAGCCTCTATGCAGGCTTTCCATGAATGCTGGTCTTTCTCCAGGCCAGCATTTCCTCCCCGAAGTATGAACCGCAGCAGGCTAGCAAGAACCTTACTCTATTCATCTAATATTCAGTGCTATTTAACCGGCCAGATAAAGCGATGACCTATTAAACAGAACTTAATCAATTAAATGCAGATATTCAGTGCATGAGAGCCAGTTATCTCTGCTGAATATTCAGTTAGTGGCTAAAAGTTAATTGACTATATTGCGCAATAACTGGCAGTTTTCAGTGCTGAGTGGCTACATTTAGTTGCCAAATTGGACCATGTAAATTGCAGTCCTCCTGGTTTCACTGGAAGTTATATTGAAAGGAAGGACTCAGCCGGCGGAAGGTCCCGGAGCATGTCTGCAACATTGCCTCCTCAGTCAATGAAGTTTCTAAGACGCTGGTAGGCCCGGGGCGGGAGGCACAAAGGGGCCGACCCGGCAGGGGAGTCGCAGGGTTTATTTGTGCCATTTGATCCATGATTGTGAAGGAGGGGGGCTGCTGGCTGCACAATCGGGAGGGGGCAGCTGGCCGGGAAGGGAGGGGAGGTGGGGAAGAGGCGACTTGTGGCACTCATCCTTTACCGCTCCTATGGGGCGGTGAAAAGCCTTGTTCCCAAACCCGTGGCAAACATTCCAAATTTGACCCTGTTCTTGCGGGTTTGCCGTGGCTTACCATGGGAAACAGTCACCGTGCCATTTTCTAATCTGGACTGTCTCCCAGCAGCTAAATATCAGGCTCAATGTTATCATAGCTCTATATCCAGCCTGTAACTGCTGGATCTTAATTCCACAGCTTTTCCTACACCATCTCCAGCTCCTGAACTTCCATTAATGTAATCCTCTGTCTACTCTCCTGACATTCCAACCTGCAACTACACATCTTTGCCGAACATGGCTTGCTTAGTTAATATCTACTCTGTGCATCCTTCACCACTGTGCTGGACTCCAAGTATAACAACCCTGTTTGGGTAAGAGCCTGACAGTTAAACAGTAAGCTTCAGAACTAATTCTGTGAACTGTTGAAACAGCAAGAGAATTTGGTACTTTACTACCAAGTGAACTACATTTGACACAATATTTTCAGCCTAAACCCAAAATTTTCCTTCAGTTATGGCCTGCTTTATGATATACAATTAAGTAAGAATGAAATTAATTAGTCAAAATGTTATCACACCATTAAACTCTAATGATGTGCGGTTATTAGTGAAAAGAAAACAAAGCAGTCAGCCACAGCTAATGAATGTACAGAGATTCAGGCTTCAGGGACTACTAAGGCCCCTTCCTCAGGCAATACGTGTTTCTCTTTAAGTGGCACCACAAGTGAAAAATCAGCAACATGCAAAATGGATATGCTGAGTGCAAGGAAAGCAAGTTTCAGCATGCTGCATTCCAGCAATCTTCTGAAATCTGCCCCCGATTTTCCAAACAGCTGCCATACAATCGAGAGTGTTTAAATTATCCATCTATGTCTATCAAAAAAGCATATTATTTTATTTATTTATTCAGGTACTTATTGAGATCTTTAAATGATAATAGAGTTGCGGTTCCCCCATCTCGAAGGCTCATCTTGCCTCGACTAGAAATGGTGCATTTTTAAAATTTAGTTCCAATATTATGGAACAATTTACCAGTAGAGTTAAGAAAAGAAGAACCATTTCAAAATGTTGAAAGACATCTAAAGGCATATTTTTTTTCAAATGGCCTTTTTAAATTGAGTAATTGAATCTGGGACTGCAGTCTGCATTAACTTGTATTCATTTGAATCAATTTGTATTTATATAATTTTATATTTTATATATTCATTTTAGTTGTAATATGCTATGCTATGTATTAGAAATGTTAATTTTCTTTTTCTATTTTTAATGGAATTCAGTTCACAAATTTGATTGAGTTGTGATGTAAACTGCTTTGATCCTTTTTGGCTGTATAGGCGGTATATAAAGATTTTAATAACAAAAAGATAAACATACTCAAGTATTTATCCCTATCAGTCCTGGCAGGCTCACACTCTATCTAATGTACTATCTTTCCAACAAAAGTGGACTTTGTGAAACTGATGAAGGGATGGTTGACTCTATGGGCTCTTTTTACTAAGGTGCACTAGCGTTTTTAGCACACGCACAAAATTACCGTGCGCTAAACCACACGGTACACTTCTAGAATAATGCCAGCTCAATGCCGGCATTAAGGTCTAGCGCGCATGGCAATTTAGCGCACGCGCGCACTTTAGTAAAAGGAGCCCTATGTCCCTAAAGCTTATTTAATAAGTAGAAAAAGACCTCACTGAGTAGGACAGCCTGCGCCAATGACAAATATTCTACAGTACTGTATAAGCCCAACCTCAATGTAATCATAGGTCAGAAAGCTCCTTTCAATAAAATATGCTTCTTCATCATGATTCTTCCTATCTTTCCATAAATATTAAGTTGGTCAAACCCACCTTCATAGGGTCTTTTCAGATATAACCATACTTCGCAATGATAATTGTTCCATACAATGCAGTGAAAAACAGCACTTATCTTGAGTAATTTAATACAGTGTTTCTCAATTCATAAAAACTGATTTAATGGACCATACAGAGCACCTCCTTTTCACCTTGCTGCTTCTTTAGGGAAAACACGGAGCTGTGTTCGTCGCTGTATTAATGCAGATAGCAAAAACTTATCTGCAATAAAAATATATGTGTTCTTGTTTAATATATTTACAGGCACAGCTTGATATCCAAAAAGATCATAGAATATATCCAAGTACGAGGACACATTGACGTACTTCCATCTTATATCCTGCTACTGGCAGATAAATCCCCAAGCCATATTCATAAAAATGGCAGCGGGAGTATTTCGAGACACTGACTATTTGAATCCTCCAACAGCGGCAAAAAACATCATGCTGATGTCATCACTTCTATTGTGGGAGTTACCAAAATGCTCCACTGAATTTAAGCGGCGAATCCAACACTGCTGGCATTGAATTAATCTCGTGTCTCGATCCCAGCCGTGTCGGAGTGCAGGAACATGATCGAAATATTCAAGATAATGAAGGGAATAGACTTAGTAGATAAAGACAGGTTGTTCACCCTCTTCAAGGTAGAGAGAACGAGAGGGCACTCTCTAAAGTTAAAAGGGAATAGATTCCGTACAAATGTAAGGAAGTTCTTCATCCAGAGAGTGGTGGAAAACTGGAACGTTCTTCCGGAGGCTGTTATAGGGGAAAACACCCTCCAGGGATTCAAGACAAATTTAAACAAGTTCCCGCTGAACCAGAACGTACGCAGGTAAGGCTAGACTCAGTTAGGGCACTGGTCTTTGACTTAAGGGCCGCCACGGGAGCGGACTGCTGGGCACGAATGGACCACCGGTCTGACCCAGCAGCGGCAATTCTTACGTTCTTATGTTCTTAATTACAAAGCATTGTGGTTGTCCAAAATCATGACCCAGGCTGGAACAATGAGAAACCAGAGTGGCAGCTAATTTCTGATGTGAAACACATGATTTATGCGCAACATCTGGACTTGTAAATTTCATGATGTTTGCCCTACGTAAAATCAAAATTGCAAGGGCAATGGATAACATAGACAACAAATGCAGTTCTACAATTAGTATGGTGTCTTAACGCATATCTTTATTGAACTTCATATTTGAATATTCATTTTATACTTAAGGCTTCACTTAGATATATTAGTTCAAACTGCATGGGAAGTAGCTACACAATTATGTATTGATTTAGAGCACAATTTATGTAATGCATTAATACAGGGGTAGTGTTGAATGATGTAAAAGGTGGTCCAGAGCCATTTGTTGATTCTAATCAGCCAGGCGTAAAGCCTTTGAGAATTTATTTTATCTGACTGGTGGACACTTCATAACTGATTTCACCTCCCCTTACACTCACAGATTTATACTTACTTACTTATTTATATATATATATATTCACTTACATATTTATTTAATTTATTATAGTAGTGGGTGTCACTTCCAACCTACTTAGGGCTCCTTTTATGCACGCTAAACCGCCGACCGTGCTAGCCGCTACCGCCCCCCTCTTGAGCAGGCGGTAGTTTTCCGGCTAGCGTGGGGGTTACAGCGTGATGAAAAGTCACGCACGTTAAAGCCGCTACCGTGGCTTCGTAAAAGGAGCTCTTAGTGGGGATTTCTTTTAGGTTTTGGCAGGCATTTGTCTCTCTATGCCTGTGCGGGGTTCTGTTTGTTTTAGCATTTTGTAAATTCATAAAAATCATACATAAAACAATTATTAATAATTAGAAATTCTCTGTTTCTTAAAATGTGCTTTTATTCAAAGATATGGAAAATGCACTGTAATTCAAATACCAAGTAGCGACATATCATACTGCAGAATAATCTAGATATAACAATGACACTAATTAACCAATGCCCCTTTTCCAAATCACATCATGCACAGTGGAATCATTCACCCCTTACTCCAACATTCACATTTACATCAGCTGTCAGTTCTACAAATTAGACCTTTGAAATCCCTGACCTTTCCATTCTTTAAGGAATCTCTTTATGTAAGATTGTCGTAGTTTCTTGTGTTTGATTCCTTGTGGCTTCTCACCTGCCAAGTTAGTGTTTAATTCAGGGGAAGTCATTTCATGCCTGAGTTGTTTCTAGTTCTGTATCAGTACTGTGTCTTTCTTGGCACTTCACTGTTTTGGTCCTTCACAACAGGGATTATAAACTTGCATACCCAAATAACAGGTGAGCAAGCAAGTTGAAGGGTGCATAATCTGGTCCCTAATTCTACCCCAGCCCCAGTCAGTTCTTTAACATCTCCACCCCATATTGCTATCATCCCCAAAGTTTTCTTTCCCATCCCCATGCTCATCCTGTATTTAAAAGATCTTGCAAATTCAAACAAAACATAAAATGCATCCTATAACTTGTTAAAGTTTAACACAAATTACTTTGTTAAATATGCAAGAACATCATATTCTTATTATTAACATTGTTTTAAATATCAAACTATGTATAATAATACACCATCTACAGAGCCAGAGCTCAGTTTATAGTTTATTTAAAACTTACCACACCGCTCACACTGACTGGCAGAATGGAACTGTGTAGATGCCAAATTACAGATTAAAGTAAACACATACAATAAAATGTGATGCGGCCCTGCCCCTGAGGGAATCACCTGCTGTCTCTCTATCTCTGTAGTCATGTAGCTGAGAGCTTGTCAACAGGAAACACTCCCAGGAAGTGGTAATTAGGTTAACAAATAGGACTCCATTCATATAATTATCAAGAACGGGTGAAATAGAGCTTTTGTTAAAGTTTGAGGAAAGAATGAGATCAAGTCCTCACAAACCCAAATGGCCAGATTCAAGTACAGTGGAAAGGAAATTTATTGCACTCAAGTATTTAAAATTGCTTGAAAATATAAATAGGTTTAACATCTTTAAAATATTTTAAATAAATAGTTAAAAATGATTTTAGTAGAGCTGTATGAATGGATTGTTCTTCTCCTAGTTTAAGGGCTCCTTTTACCAAGGTGCGCTAGCGGTTTTAGCGTGCGCTTAGCGCACGCTAAAATGCCACGCGTGCTAGCTGCTACTGCCTCCTTTCAAGCAGGCGGTAGTTTTTCATCTAGCACGCGCTAATCTTGTGCACGCGCACCTAAACACGCTAGCGCACCTTCATAAAAGGAGCCCTAAGCCTAAGGTATCTTCCCAATGGAATAATTGTCACTTTTATTGTTAAAGATCCCAAAGAATATATTAGTGAAGTTTCAAACTACTGACTAATAACTTTAATCTCTTTGTTTACTAAACTATTAGAAGGGTTGATCAATATTCAATTATCAGACTATTTAGATCATTTTACATTACTATCTAATTTTCAATCTAGTTTCAGATCACTCCACAGTACAGAAACTGTACGTGTTTCTTTAATAAATCACTTATTTAGTATTTTATCTTTGGGACAAAATGCTTTGATTTTACAATTAGATTTGAGTTGTGCCTTTGATCACGGTATTTTATTGCAGTGTCTGGATTCATTGGGTCTATCAGGTAATATCCTCTGCTGGTTTAACAGTTTTCTGTGATCTTGGATACATTAGAAGAGATGAAATTTTCTCTCATAAATGGAGTATACCATAGAGAATGACACGGTGGCGGTTTACCCGCGGCCACCGCATTTTAGCCGCGGGTCACCCGCCGAAAACGGGGAAGAAAACTAGCAGTCGCTGCGGCGACGGGGACAAGGCCATTCACCGCCCGCGGGGCGGTGAATGGTCTTGTCCCCCGCAGTGAGGCATGAAGGATCGCGCGGTCCCCGCAGCTCACACACGCCCGCCCAATCGATTCTAGTGTCCAGCCAGCTCTCTCCCCTCTCCTCACCCCAGTACGCAGATCCTCCTCCTCGGCGACCCGCACGCTACCAGAGAGCCGCGCACACCCGCCGCTGCTCAGCCTCGATCTTCTGCTCTGACGCAACCGGAAACAGGAAGTTGCAGCAGAGCAGAAGATCGAACACTGAGCAGCCGCGCGTGTGCGGCTCCCTGGGAAAGCGCGCAGGTTGCCGAAAAAGAAAACCCACAAACCAAGGTGAGGAGAAGGGAGAGAGCCGGCCAAACACCAGGATCGACCGGGCAGGCAGGTAGTGGCCGCGGGGACCATGCGATCGCTAGTGTTCCCGGCTCAAATTGGAAGGAGGGAGTGAAAGGAAAAAGACTTATATGGATGCAGCGGGGACGGTGACGGGGCGGTGAATGGGATGGCAGTGGCGGTGACGGGGCGGTGAAAGGGATGGCGGTGACGGTGACGGGGCGGTGAAGGGATCGGCGGTGACGGGGCGGTGCAGAGGATGGTGGGCCGGTGACGGGGACAGATTTTTTCCCCGTGTCATTCTCTAGTATACCATAAGGAGTTCCTCAGGGATCGCCCCTTTCCTCTTTCCCTCTTTAGCATCTATCTTTCTTCATTGAGTAAGGAATTAACGCTGGGTTTTAATACATGGTGCTAGAGGTTTTTAGTGAGGGCATGCGAGGTAAATGCTCTGATGGTCATAGGAATTCTATGAGTATTGGAACAAAATGGACTATTGGACGCCATCTTAATTTCATTTTCATTTCTATGCGGTTTTTGCTGTATTGGATGCCAGCCATTATTTTGGTGTTTTTAAAGAGGTTTTATTGCAATATTTGGACATATGGATTTACATTTCCATGGTTTTTACCATTTAATATACTTTTCCCTTTCTTGGAAACCTTCTCTGATCTAACGTTGTAACCCTTCTTCCATAACTCTTCGCTTTGAACCGAAAGGTAATGGCGGACTAGAAATCTGTAATGTAATATCAAGACTCCTGCAGCAGACCCTCTTGGGCCGAAACACGATCGTGTCGAGTCAGTTTTATAAGAAAGGATTGAGCACCTCTTTCGTTGTTTTCGTGCCCCTCACTGTTGTGAAGGCAGTTTCTTCTGTTTATCTTCTGAACTGTTATTTTTCTATTTTATTTTATTGAGCCCTTCAAAAACAATATAAAAACATCCAATATAAACAATTCAACAGAGATGAATACACTAAATCATGAAAGTATCAATTATTCACAAACTCTTTGTATCCTACCCCTCCCAACCCCTGCATTACATCCCCCCTCCCTCCCCCCCAGGTGTGTGCTGAATTATCATAGAGAACTAAACACTAAAGGTTTTAAAAATCAAAAAGTCAATGGCGTTACCCACTTGGGAGCTGATCCAGACATCATAACTTTGTAGCTGGTTTCTCCAAAGAGCAGTCAATTTGGACATTTGTTATATAAATTGCACTTTAGTCAACAATACTCGAAACTCCAGAAGATCTGGTTGTTATCAGGCAGATGCCAAAGAAGCCGACCTGCTGTCAATACCAAATGTGTCCATTTCCTCTGTTTAGCAGGTAAGGCAGCAGGTCCCACATTCAGTAGGCAGCACTCTACAGTCTTAGGCACCAAAGTGCCCAACACTGTCTCGAAGAAGGAAATCACTCTATCCCAATAGATCTGAGCTTTAGCACAATACCACCAAATGTGCTCAAAAGTACCCAGTTCCCCATATCCTCTCCAACATTCATCCGATCCATCTCCATAAATAGCCCGCAATCGTACTGGGATATAATACCAACAGAAAAACATTTTATAACCATTTTCTATCATATTACTGGCTATGGAGACATGTAGAAGGGAATGAAATATTTTAGCCCATTCTTTATCAGAATAACATTTGCCAACAATCTCTTCCCAGCGGCGCCTATATTTCAAAGGGGGATGAAGATGCTCCAATTGTGCATTATACAATCTAGTAATACTACCCCTCCCACTCTCACTTGTCAGAGCCCTTCCCAAGGAGAGGTGTTCAGGAGAGGCCAAATCCCTTTGGGCCACTTTTCTAATAAAACTTTCAATTTGCCTATAATAAAATAAATCTCTCGGAAGAAGGCCATGTTGCTCCATCAACACCTCAAAGGGAATAACTTGTCCATCCTCCAACAGCTAGTCCAATGTTTTAAGACCCTTCCTTCCCACAGGTGGAAGACCATATCAACTTCACCCGGGACAAAATTAGGTAAATACATAATAGCTGCCCCTAAGAAATAAGTCTGGTTCCCAGAGCGCGTGCAGCTGAACCCACAGGTCAAGAGTGTATCGTAATATGGGGCTAGGCGTCTTAGCTATATCAGTGAACAGGGAGAACTGAAGCCAAGGTATCACCCATAATGGGGCCGTGCCCAAAATCTCCTGCTCCATATGCACCCAAGATTTCGCCCTAACCCACTTCTAATTAATTAAATAATGCAATTGTGCTGCTTGATAATAAAATCGAAAGTGTGGCACTGCCATACCCTATCTTCTGAACTATTAAAAACATTTAGAACATTGTCTCTACTGGCCAGCATAGTACAATTTAAAGTGCAGAATATTTTCAAATACATTACTTCTCCCAACACTTTCAACTACAAGTGTTACAACATTCTTTTAAAATAGAAAATCATTTGCAGACAGAGTTGCCTAACACATCAATATAACCTGTAACCCGTTCTGCGCTCTTTGGGGACAACTGAATAGAAAACTAACTAACTAAATATTCAGGCTAACCCAAATTTGAGTGAGGAGTCTTTTAGAATGACCAGTCCCATGAACCTTGACTTCTGAAGCACTTATCTTCCTGATTTCTTGAATTTTCTTCAGTGCATCTCCTTTCTTGCTTTGTTTTCTCTTGATCTTCACTCTAAAATAACCCCCTCTTCTATGAAACCGCGCTAGTGGTTTTTAGCGTGGGGAGACGCGCCGAATGGCCCATGCTGCTCCCGACGCTCATAGGAACTCAATGAGTATCTGGAGCAGCGCGGGCCATTCAGCGTGGCTCTCTGCACTAAAAACCGGTAGCACGATTTCATAGAAGAGGGGGTTAGTTTAGGAGAAAAGACTACTTCCCTCTGTTTGTGTGCACTAGGCCTAAAGCCTGCCTGTCAGGATAGCTGAACTGTGAAATTCTAGATTTAGAAAATAAAATTAATTTATTCCCCTTTCTGAATTTTCCTTACTAGACAAAAGTACTAATTCTCTGCCTTCACTACAGGAGAGGCTGGAGTTCTGTTATGCTGTCAGCTAAGGCTCTTGTACTCATACAGCTGCATTTACACTTTCACACTTAGGCCCTCTTTTACTAAGGTACGCTAAGCATTTTAGCATGCGTTTATCATGCGCTAAAACAACACGTGCGCTAACCGCTAACACATCCATAGGATAACATTCACATATTAGCGTTTAGCGCGTAATTAGAGTCCACTAATATTTATCGCGCGCTAAAAAGCATAGCGTACTTTAGTAAAAGAGGGGGTTAGACTTCTGAGAAATTGAAAGAAACCCCTTTATTTCTTTACTCTTTAAAAAAAACTCAGGGCAGCACTACAACCTTAGAGTTCATTTTTTTTTTTTGAACTTTATTTAGTTTTTAATGCCAACAAAAAGTGCAATACAATTTCTATACAAATAATGATAATCAATCAAGCACTTATAATCAATCAGTATCTATACAAAAGACAAAAATTCCCTCCCCATCCATCATTACCATCAGGAATAATACCAAAACAAAAGATATACACCCCCCTCCTGCTCCCACCCCCTGGATGTGTGGGTGAAAAACAACGGAAAATAAAGATAAAGAACAACTATAGTAAATCTACAAAAGACGTCAATGAACCCCAAACTAATTTGAATATCTTATGCCCCAGCATGTCAGTATTCATTTTCTCATATTTATAAGTTAAACATAAGCACACTCACCAAAAAGGAAAACTAAGGTGATCCCAATTCTTCCAATTACGAGTAATCATTTGCATGGCTATCCCGGTCATAATAAGGAAAATCCAGCATTTATAGCAGTCCATGGGGGGGGCTTAATATGCAATAATGTTCTGCATATAACTACTTCATACGTCAATGGAATTGATGCCTCCAGTATTGAGGTCATCTTGTTAAAAAAACAACAACCTGAGTTCCAGAGAGAATCTTTATTCCTTTTTTTAATCAACAGTATTGTTTTTAAACTCTTGGCACCTTTCAGGCAAATTTTCTCCACATACAGTTTGAAAAATAAACTGAGGTTATACAATTACTCAGATTTAACATAACGGTTCAAATTTAAACCTTCAAGGGTTTCAGTTAACAACGCTTATTTTTCTAGATAGAGTTACAGTAGAGGACAAAGGGATTGAGGGGTACATATAGGAGTAGAGGTAGGTTATAGGGATAGGAGTAAGAGGTAAGTTATAGAAATAGTCAGGGACCACTGCTCAGGCAATAGGCCTGATGGGCTGCTGCGGGAGCGGACCGCTGGATGAGATGGACCTCTGGTCTGCCTCAGTGGAGGCAACTTCTTATGTTCTTCTCTATTTTTATTGCCTCTTGGCTGGGTTTGGTACTAACTTTAAGAGTGAATACTAGCTGTGACATGCGTTTTGGAGGTTTTTCTGCCGATGACTTAATCTACCCTCTCTAGTTAGAGAAGGGTTCTTCCCTAACAGGGTTCTGGGGCTTTCCTCCTTTTCAGTATGTCACACGCTGATATTTAATCCACCTATGTATTTAACAGCTCATATGTACAGTCAAACCTTGGTTTGCGAGCATAATTTGTTCCAGAAGCATGCTTGTAATCCAAAACTCTCGTATATGAAAGTGAACTTCCCCATAGGAAATAATGGAAACTCAGACGATTTGTTCCACAACCCAAAAACTTTAATGCAAAATACTATACGTATTTGTATTGCAAGACCTCGCTCATTTAGAACAATCACTACACACCTTCAGCATCAGAAAGAGAACCATGGACTCAGTTGTGGTGATGTGACACATGTATACTGTATGTACTCGTATTGCAAGTCTTTGCTTGTTTAGAACAGTCACAACACTCTTGCAGTGTCAGAGAAGAACCATTGGCTCAGTTGTGATGTGTGTATACTATATGTGCATGTATTGCAAGACATTGCTTGTATATCAAGTTAAAATTTTGCTTGTCTTGCAAAACACTTGCAAACCAAGTTACTTGCAATCCAAGGTTTTACTGTATTTTTGTCAGGATAAGAATTTTAGCTGCTTTGGGTTTTGTTGTTTGATTGAATCTCACTATTTACCCTTCTTCATTGAGAATATTGACCATTTAACTCTACTCTCTGTTTTCAATCTTTTAACCAGTTCTTAATCCATAACTTAACCCATGACTTTCTAATTTCCTCAGAAGTCTTTTATGAGGGACTGTGTCAAATGCTTTTTGAAACTCCAAATATACAATATTGACTGGCTCACCTTTATCCACGTTCATTTATCCATCCCTTTGAAGAAATGTAGTAGATTGGTGAGGTAAGATTTCCCTTGCTTTAATGTTGGCTTTGTCTCATTAATCCACATTTATGTATATGCTCTATTATTTTGTTCTTTATAATAATCTCTTCCATTTTGCCTGGCACTGACATCAGACTCACCAGTCTATAATTTCCTGCATCATCCCTTTTTAAAAATTAGTATTACATTGGCCACCCTTCAGTCTTCCAGTACCATGCTGGATTTTAAAGATAAATTGCTAACAATAGATCTGCTAGTTCATTTTTCAATTCTATCAGCATGATTCTGTAAGAGGTGTCAGAGCATTTACCTCTCCGACCCGTGCTAAAAATCAATACCGCCATTTAGTAAAACTCAGCGATAGTAATGAATGCATATTTTATAAGCACAAGAATCTTTCTTCCTCTCTAAATTGTTGACTGTAAAATATTTTATATAAGAAATAGTTCCTGGCAGCATGAAGTTGATATAAAATAGATTAAGCTGCAACATTAGCACCTGCATTGCCTACAGCCTTACAGAATGCACATACGATGGCAATGCGGAAACCATGAAACCTGAAACTGGATAAGGCAAGACAACAGGAAAATAAATAAAGAAAAGCTACTATAAAGCTGCATTATTATGTCCTGATTAATGAGAAGCTGAATAAGTGAAGAGTACAGAAAGCATAATATTGAAAACAGGAAAACATTTCTAACTGTATATAAATTCTTCTTAACTAATTGAAATTTATTTTTTATTTTTATGCAGTTTATGAATGTACAAGTCAAGGATTATTTACCTTCACTCAGCAAGGTTTATATACTACTACTATATAATTTCTATAGCGCTGAAAGGCGTATGCAGTGCTATTTATTTAACATTCAATAGACAGTCCTTTCTCAGAAGAGCTTACTCTTAGGCTTTGCATTCAGTCAAGCATTATTTTGAGGAATCAGCTCTCCGTGCCTTGATTCATGAATATCACATGTCTAAATTTGATTATGGCATTGTGTATTTGGGTGTCTCTAAACCAAGCTGAGATGATTGTAGACACTGAAACTTCTGGGCAAAAAAAGAATGTTTGATCATGTTACCCCTCCCCCCCAAAAAAAAAAAACAAAAACCTTTTAACATTATCATGGGTAATCTATTATTATTTTTTTTTTTTACAGAGGCAATCTCCCACTGAATACCTGGCTATGTAACGTAACATAGCCAGTCACCACCGATATTCAGCGGCTCACCGACTACGTTTGATGGCCTTTTGAACCCAAGTCACTCTTACAAAACTTTAAAAAGAAAATCCCCAGTGCACATAATGCTAAATCACTAACAGGATCTTTTGCAAAGCCACAATAGTGATGCTACGGCGGTAAATACACCGAAGCCCATAGGAATTAAATGGACTTCAGGGCATTTACTGTGGCATTCTCGCTGCCACGGCTATGTTAGAGGGGCCCAACATGAAGGTAAGAACATAAGAAAAGCCATGCTGAGTCAGACTAAGGGCTCCTTTTACTAAGCTGCGCTAGCGGTTTTAGCGCATGCTACATAGACGCTACATTGAGCTGGCGTTAGTTCTAGCCATGTAGCGTGGGGTTAGCGTGCGCTAATATTCTGTGTGCGCTATAAACGCTACCGCAGCTTAATAAAAGGAGCCCTAAGATCCATAGCTTAATTATGCATTACATGAAAGCAAACTTTCCACTATTTGTTTTCAAACTAATGGTCCTTGGTCTATCTCTGGCTGTTAAGACTAAGCTTGCTAGCTGCTGAATATTGGCCTAGCTGGTTGTCGGCCTCTTTTACAAAGCTGCACAGCAACAGCCCCGAAGCCCTTTAAATCTCTATGGGCTTCAGGGCCGTTAGCGCAGCGCAGCTTTGTAAAAGAGGCCGTATGTATCTGCTGGTCAAAAATAGATCAGAAAATCAATGTCAGTCACCAGATACAGTCCTACTATTGAATTTCCATTATCTCCCGCTATCTGAATATCGGGCGGATAAACTTTAACTCCAGAAAATAATTTCCTCTTCTGTTCTTAAAATAACAATTAAGAATTCAGCCTCTCTCAGCACTACTACCTAAAGTCATAAGCATAGTTGCACCATTTCCCAACTGAATAGACATCACTTGAGAACTGTCCAAAAATCTACCAACTTCAGCTGAAGATCCCGATATTTAGAAGGAAGATGATACACTTTTCATATATGTGGAATCTGATCAATAGATATTTGAAGAACTTCTGAAAAATAACGTCTCGCATTTTCCCTGGGAAACTTCTTCATGTCTTGATCAGATTAGTTCCGTAGTTAAAAACTGTTTCTATAAGCTACGTCTCATTAGATCTTTATCCAAAGTCTTAAAACCAAAAGCTCTTAATATTCTAATTCATTCTTTGGTTATTTCCATACTAGATTACTGCAATCCATTGTATCATGGCATAACTCAGAAAGAAATAAGAAGGCTACAAATTATACAAAATACAGCAATAAAAATTATTACCAACTCCAAAATAATAATAATAACTTTATTTTTGTATACCGCAGTACCAGAATAGTTCAGAGCGGTTTACATGACAAGAGACAGTACATCTACAGCGAAATTTACAAATAAGTCAATCAATCAATATAACTTAGCGAGTCAGGAGCAGGCAAGAAGGAGATAGAGAGGTTATAAACAAGTCAATTGGCGTGGCTTAGGAAGTCGGGTGCAGGTAGGTGGGAGGTGCAGGTAGGGAGAAGGCAGGTAGGTGGGAGGTGCAGGAAGGTGGGAGGTACAAGGCATAGTTAAAAGTAGAGTTACAAGGAGGGCGTGAGCCTGTTAGGGTTTTGAAGCAGAGGCAAGCAAATTTGAATATAATCCTCGCCTCCATAGGCAGCCAGTGCAGTTTTTTGTAGAAGGGGCTTATATGGTCAGCTTTTTTGAGATTATAGATGAGTCGAACGGCTGCATTCTGAACGAGTCTTAAGCGTTTGATAGTTTTTTTAAATGAACCTAGGTAGATGATATTACAGTAGTCTAGGATGCTCAGGATTAGTGATTGGACCAGTAATCGGAAGGAGAAGAATTCAAAGTAGTGCTTGATGGTGCGGAGTTTCCAGAGGGTACCAAAAATATGATCATGCACACTTCTTCTACGAAAAGCACACTGGCTACCAATTTCGCACAGAATAATATATAAAATTGCACTGATAGACTTCAAAATCCAACAAACCAACACACCAATATTTCTGCATCGTTTTTTGATACCATACTCTCCAGCCAGTACTCTAAGATCAACGGAACAGCATTTGCTGACTATCCCTTCTTTAAAAATAATAGGTACCAGAAGAGCTACAATTTTTTCAGTCATATCATCCCAGCTTTGGAACAATTTACCAATCTATTTGCGTGGAGAAACCTCATTAGAAAAATTTAAAAGATGAAAAATATGCTATTTGCACTTTTTGAAGGATATGAATATATTTCATTAATAACTATATAATAATTTTTGATGGGAAAAATGTGTTGATCTATTTATATATTGTAAGGATTTTAAGAGATGTATAAAGTGTAAAATGAATTTCTCTTGTATCTATATAATGAAAGTGTTAAAAATGAATAAAGATATTAAAAAAAATAAAAAAAATTTAAAAGCACATTAAAATGCTACCTGTACAAAGATGCATTTGAGTCATAGATAGGATAATTCTTTTATCATCAATCCTAGGCTCAAATACCTAAATGTAACCAGACCTTATGTATAGGTCACAACCTGCCCCATTCTCGTTTTAGGCTTAGCCATATTTGTAAAACATTTTTTCATTACCCTCCTGATGTTGTTTTTTCCTTAAATGTATCTTTACTTTCCTTAAAAATTGTAGTTCACCCCTCTTCCCTTATGTATCGCTAATTATTTGTGTACATACATTGTATGTTTACTTGTACAAATTGTTTTATTTTGTCTCCCAAAATTTTTTATTGTCATTCGCATTGAAATTATTTGATATTGCGTGTATAACAAACTTTTAATAAACTTGAAAATTATCAACCTTAGATTAGAACTCTTTAAGGATTTTTCAACTATTTATAATTATGATCTAAGTCCAGTAAAATGTTTTTTTTGGGGGGGAGTTCGGGGCTGGGGGGTTGTTTTTTCTGTTTTACCTCTACAACGCATTGACTTTTGTATTCCTGGAAGCTTATTCATTGCCATTGTTGTCTTTCTTGTTTGATGTTTCCTATTCCTTCTATTAAAAAGATTTGAACATAAATGTCTGTGTAGTTTGGATTTGAGCAACAGTTTGTTGATACTCTGTCTCATTTTCCAGTGAAGTTTTAATTCTATCCATCTCTATTTCAGTTTGTAAAACTTTCATTTCCAATTTTGTAGACTGATTTCTAAGATTATTAATGATAGGAAGTATAGATCTTGCTAAATCTGATATTTCATACCAAATGAAATCTAAAAAAACTACAACTTACTGCACTATATCCACTCCCAAACAACTTCCAGTTGCAAGGGCATGGTCCCTCACTTCTGGGGCTCACACAAGCCTTCACCAATGCCAAGGGACTGCGGTATGCATGCATAGAAGCACCGTGTTGTACCAACAGCAGATCTTTTCTCTTGACAGGCTCGTAGGCATTCTCCCATTCAGACTCCAGAATCCAACTCACTGAAACTCATAAGCTGGAAGCCTGGGGCTGTGAAAGACGTCCTTGTATATGGACTCAACGGAACTTAACATTGGTTCTGACCCAAAGGAGCGGCCTCCATCTCAACAGTGTCATTCCCTGCAGGTTAGTCTCGATATCCACATTTCACTTTCTTTGGTGGATCACAAAGGCATCAACCAGACCGAGCACTAGTCCAGCCAAAGGCTGTGATGATTAACCTGACTGTTTTCCTCTGCACTTACCTATTCGGTAAGTTTCTAGAGAGAACAAAGAAAAGGTTTTGAAGCTCCTTAGAATGATTTGGCCATCTTGAATCACCTCCATTAACTTTATAATAAACAAATGATATCAGAATAAATATTCAGTCAACTGCTGGGATTCTAATATTCCTAAGGGAGAAGACTGATATATGTTTTGTTTTTCTAAGAAATAAATTATTGAAGAGTTAATAGGAAAATTATGGGTTGTCATGTTATTCTATGTATATATAGACTGATTTTTTTAAAATCTCTGTCCCAACATTTCTGCTGTGGAGTTGGTTTGGCATGAAGCTATAACCACTGGGCAAAAGTTTTAAGATTGTAATGAGATTTTGAGCATTGATCGTGAAAGCAAAGGACTTGGGAACAAGAAGAAAAATTTTGAGGGGACTTCTAATGCATCACCACCCATTAGTTCAGATAAGTGATTGCATTTTGGGTGGTGGGAACAATCGAAGTGTGATGATGGTTCTCTGGTATCCTTTCCTCTCAATGAAAAACTATTGGCACTGAGCACATCTTTCATAATTTACATATGTATTTCAGTACATTGGTGGTATAATTTATTATTATTTTTTAATATAGATTTTTGAGATGAAGCCCTGAAATTTTGAGTATAGTTAACTTGCACAGGGCTAATTATTTATTTAATTTGTTCCCAATTGTTGCTTTTTGATCACAATGCTAATACCAGAGTATAGAGATTTTCTTTATGAAACAAAGAAAATATTCTTGAACAAGTTGTGAAAGGCAGAAACCATTAGGTCATTATTCAGTCATTATAGCCATCAATGTTTTTTAAACACCACCATTTGAAAGACTCATATATTCAATACCACTACATCAATAAGTGGTGATACTGAATATGCATATATTCCCCTAATTTTTTAAAGTTGTGCTCCTAAATCTCCGACTAGTATGCAAGTTCTGTACCTGTCTCTGCCTCATCTCTGCATGCTCTGTCCTCATCTGCACAAGCCTCAAACACTTATGATTTTAAAGTGTTTGAGGCTTGTGCAGATGAAGACAAAGCTTGCAGGGATGGGGCAGGGACAGGGATAGAATGCGCGGGGATGGGACGGAGATGGAGATAGATCCCGCGGGGACAGGGACAAATTTGTCCCCATGTCATTCTCTACTATATTTGCAACTGTACACAAGGGTGTTTCAAGACCTTTTGAACCTAAGCCACTTTTCCAAAACTTTAAAAAGAAAATCGCCAATGTACATATTGCTAAATCACTAACAGGGTCTTTTACAAAGCTGTGATAGAGATGCTGCCGCAGTAAATACACTGAAGCCCAAAGGAATTGAATGGGCTTCGGGGCATTTACTGCGGCAGTTTCGCTACTGCGGCTTTGTAAAAAGGGGCCCTAAATGAACATAAGAAAAGCCACTGCTTTGCTGGGATGTCTGTGCGGCAAGTCTACTAAAAATGCTGGTTCCTTCTACATAGCTTGTTTTCTGCATTTTACTTTTGGATGTTGGTTTGTTTGTTTTTTTTCCAAAAATGATTCAAAAAGATAGACACACCGGGGACAAGCACATCTAAGAAATGTCCATTTTTGAAACAAAAAAAAAGAAACTGTTTCGAAAATGGTTATGTTCACTACTGGATTTTTTGGTGTGTTCCACAAAACATCCAAACTTGGATTTTGACATCATATCGAAAATGCCCCTCATATTAACTAAATACTGTAAAGATTGACCTATATATATCTATATGGGAAAAACATGCACATCCAGGGAGTGGGGAGGAGGGTAATTAGGAGGTATGGTTAGGTTGTTTATAAGTATTGATTGATTGATTGATTAATTGGTGGAATGGGTGGGGGAAAAGAATTCTTGTCATTTTTTCTAATAAGTTTATTGTGCTTTATGTAAATGTATCATTTATTGTGCACAATTGTAGTTTTAAAAATGAATAAAGAATGTTAAAAAAAGAAAATGCCCCTCATAATGACATTCTCAGTTTTATTTTCCATACCTTTTCAAATAATCCCTAACTTTCTTTATGTTCTTAGCAGCCTCAGTGCACTGGAATGAAAATGTCAATGTATTAATCCACAATGGCTCCAAAAACTTTTTTCTAAAGGGGGGACTTCTAACTCAGAACTCAGCATTTTGTACCTGTATTTGAGATTATTTTTCCCAAATGACATTTCTATGAACTGCAAAATTTTTTAAAGGGTCATTGATAGAGACTGTTACATTGCTTTGTTTGTGGTTTCTGTGCTAGTATTTTCCCTTTGTGTAGCTATCTTTTTGTACTTGACCACATTAGCGGCCTCTTTTACAATGCCGTGCTAGTGTCTGTCATGTGGAAGCAGCCCCGAAGCCCTTTAATTCCCTATGGGCTTCGGGGCCGTTAGCACAGAGCAGCCATTAGCGCGGCTTTGAAAAAGAGGCTGTAAATTTCATCTGCAAAAATTGTAGCCCAATTGAAGACTGAAGGCACAGAGAACTGTCCCAACTATTAGACCAGGGGTGTCCAATGTCGGTCCTCGAGGGCCGCAATCCAGTCGGGTTTTCAGGATTTCCCCAATGAATATGCATGAGATCTATTAGCATAAAATGAAAGCAGTGCATGCAAATAGACCTCATGTATATTCATTGGGGAAATCCTGAAAATCCGACTGGACTGCGGCCCTCGAGGACCGACATTGGACACCCCTGTATTAGACAATCTAGGCATCCATCTAGGGTAGCACAATTTGGGGGCGATAGTCAATAAGTCTACAAATACCATTGCTTCTGGAGTGGGGCCTTGACTATTCACAAAAGCTCAAGGCCTGCTGTTTCCTAACCTCTTCAAACTTCCTATTTCAGAGGGAGTAGGAACAGATAATAGCTATATCTATGAATATTTATAAACCAGATGTTTAAAGTGCTTTAGAAACATGACACAGAAAAAGCACTTTAAACAATTTAAAAAAAAAACAAACCAAAAAAAAAATAGACAAGACAGAAAAAAGCTACACTGGAGTGTGAAATAAAACAAGGAATAAATGAAAGCGATGCCACAAGAGATTTCGAGAAGACTTATTCGTTATCATCAAGAAACCTTATGTCACCATCAAAACACTGATAATAAATATGGCCTGGGCAGCAGACTGCCTTTTGAATAGACAGCATTACTGCCAAACACATTGAGTGACAGCATGAATGATGCACTGTGAAAATTATATACATTTTGGTATATCATCAGAGGCTAACAATAACAGCCCACCAAAAGCAAGGAAAAACCTTGGGCTCGCTATTCAGTGGGACTTATCTGGATAAGAGCTGTACCTACTTGGATCTGGGGGTAGGGCTGGATTTTATCTGGGTATCGGTAACATTCAGAGATGGTACTCAGATTGCTGTCCTAATTTGAAAGGATTGTTAATCTAGCTACTGACGATGAGTATCGCTAATACCTTGGTTATAGCATTGGATATCTCTATATCTGGATTCTCAGTGCCACTATCCAAATAGTGGCAGGTGCACCAAATCTGGATATACCTTTAAAACCCACAGCCGGTGTTTAAGAGAAATGCTGATCATGGAGTTTACATCTACTTAAAAACCCCCAGAACAATATCTGCTTCCTCATTCTCACTACCTTCATCTAGTTACTATTTCCATCTTCTCATCCTTTCCTTCCTCTCTGACCTTTTCTCACCTTTTTCTCCCTCCTTCTAATCTGAGCTCATTTTCATCCTCTCCTTCCTCCCAGAGCCTGCCCTATTTACCTTTCGTTGCCATTGTGACTTTGTATGTGCCTGTCACTTTGGAGTAAGAATAAATAACTCTTACCTGTCTGTCTTATTATCTGCAGCCTGGCTCTACCACTCAGTGACTGCCTGTCACAACCCCCATCTGGCACATAGAAAGACTCTTCTCTAAGCCTTCCTTTTGCTCTTTGCAATATAAGCTGAAGCCCACTAAGTGTCTTTTTCTTTTTTCTATTTACTTAATGCAAAATATTCGTTTCAGTACTATTGCCATTTGCGCTCTGTGGGGGTGTATTAATCTTTGGTCTGTTGTCTGGAGGTGTTTCCACTGTTGTACGTATGTTCCTGCCTCTTCGATACTGAGAAACCAGAAGTGATGTATTTCCATTGTGGTCTTATTACTGTATTACACCCCTGTGTCCTCATTACAGAGAAACCAAAAGTGACATATTTCCATGGTGCTAATTCTCACTGCTGTATTTCATTCTTCCCTCTTCATTACTGATACTACAATGGTAGGGACAGTGCTAAAGGCTGTCTCTCTGGCCAGTGGAGCCTTTCCTCTCTTGCATCCCTCCTACAGGAAGTTGTATGAGAGCAGTGGGTGGGACGCAGCAGAGGAGGGGCCAGCATTTTTAGTAGACTGGTCACATAGACAGCAGAGCAGTGGGGCACCCTAGGGGGCATTGTAGTGAACTTCATATAAAAGATCCCAGGCACACACTTCACCATAATACCTACTATACCCAACTCTACACCACAACAATAGCCCTTATACCTGCAGGTATCATTTGTATGATAGTAGAGTAGGATTTGGTGGCCTCACTCCTTCTACTACAAGTGTAGTAGAGTAGATATGGGCCTGGGTCCCCTTCTCTGCAGTCCACTGCACTGACCACCAGGCAACTCCAGACACCTGCTTGCTGCTCTACTAGGACTGGCCATAACATCTGAAGCTATCATACAGGAAGGTATGTACTGTTTCATCTACATCTTTGGGAGATGGGAGGGGGGGGGGGTCAGTGCTCACCAGGGGAGAGTAAGAGGTCATGCCTATATCTCTCCAATGGTCATCTGGTCAGTTTGGACACCTATTTTGGCATTTATTCATTGCTAAATCAAGTCTAGCCCCAAACATCCAAATTTTACCCTGGACTTATTCTTAAATATTCAATTATAGTAGAAAAATATCCAATATCCTAAAAATTCCATGTAAAATACAAAACAACTTTGTGGGAAAACAAATTTTTCAATTAATATCTCTATCAGAACAGGAGCCTCAGACTTATTGAGCTGTTTTACCCACTACGATTCCTTTTTTTTGAGCTAATGTACAAAAGCTCATTTTCACCTCATTGGCCCGAGTTCCACCCTACCACCTACTTATTATGACTTATAAAAAAACTTTATTTTATTTAATGCTTTATTATTCAATTCAATTCAATCTAATCTTTTTCTTTAAAAAAAAATTATTTTTTATTAAAAACCGGAGAAAATGCTGGAATTGTCTCAGGTGGTGTACTCCCACAAGTTGCCTTGCACAGAATTGGAGTCACTTTCCAAACAAAACTGTTCGCCAAGTAATATCATTTACTGCTGCTTTAGCCTATATTCTTGTTAAAAATATTTAATTTATCTTATAGCCTTTTGCAATTTTGATGATGCCAAAACTTTACCACCACCACTACTGCTTCATTCACTCAGCCTGAAAAATTTGGCTTCTTAAACAATTAAGTTGGTTACGCAAGTCAGCACTATGCACAGATTTGCACATGCAGCTTTGGCCATACCATAGAGAATGAGGCCTTAAAGTGATGCAGAAGAGGGAAGGCCCTGGCAGGGAAGGGCAAGAAGCAGCTCATTCAAAGTGCTGCCACCGCTGCAGTTTTCGGAGGCCTCAGAGTGGAGGTATGTCAGTCTCACAGTGGGAGGGTTGGTGGGGTTCTGTTGCACAGGGGGATGGGAGAGAGAGATAGAAAGATGCTGCACAAGGGGGTGGGTGAGAGGGGAGAAAAGAGGCTGCACTTGGGGGAGAAAGGAAAGAGGAAGAATTGGGTGGAGGAGAGGAAGGGAGAGATGATTGTTGTACATGAAAAAAATAAGTCCCCGAAAATAAACCTTACTGCATTTTTTGGACCCACTGTCATATTTTCGGGGAAACATGGTATATATATATATATATATATATATATATATATATATATATATATATATATATATATATATATATATATATATATATTACTACAGACTCCTTAAAAGGCCTTCTGAGGTATAGCCTTCAGGATCTTATAGTACAACATTAAATCTTAGAGGGCTTTGCCTAACTTCTTCATTAGGTCGATAGATTTTTTTAAATCCAAGCATTGTTTTTCAGACCTTCTTATTTCACTTTGACTTTGTTTTATTCTATATATTTTATTCTATGAGGTGGAAGAAACAACAGAAGTCAATTATTCTAATGATTAACAGTGCTATAAGCACACAACTATTACTTCATACTTTATAGAATTAACCTCTATGTGTGCATTAAGTATCAACTTGCTATCATGACGTTTCACTATGATTTTAATGAAGTTCAAAAATGTTGATTTTAGTTTCCATATTGGCTGGCATCTTTTCAGTTCCTGTTGCTTCTGCGGCTAGCTGGAATTTTGTTTGACCTTTTGTTTTGTACATTTGTGTCTTTGCTGACAGCCTGACAAACACATCAGGTAACTGTGAATAAACCATGTCTGCAGAATGTTATTAGGTCTCCTGCATTTCAAATATTGCTGTAATTTACAAGTCACTGTACATAATAACTCACAGCAGAAGTAGTGGATTGAACCAGCTAGTGGAGATTGTCTGTCATAACCTGTTCCCATTTCAGAAGCATTAAAAATAGCATATCTACTGTATTGATGAATTCCTCACCTAATAGAATTTCCACTCTACACAGCGATGGGGTAAATAAACTCTCCCAGCTGGTGTCCAAATCCCAGTCTACCTAGAAGAATCCCAAGGTACTAATTACTGAATCCATTTCAGCTTCCCTATACAGAGCCATCAGCATTCAAACAAGAATTCCAGCAGCATGTGCATTGTATCATGTTTGACACAAGAAGGTGCTGCACTCAATCTGATTTGCTTACTCTTTTTTGAAAAGATCAATAACAGAGAGCACACAGACCCGATCCTACCAAGAGTGTGAACTCTTCCCCCCATGCAATCCGCTAAGAAGATCGACTGTCGGCTCCGGGCGGCTTTCCCGCAGAGGAGAGAATCCTGCATTCACCGTGGGCCTCATCTGGGGCAGCCTCCTTGGAGCGGCTGGGGCACGGGCAGTGTGTCTGGGAGGGAATGCATGGATGGGAGAACATCGCAGGGGAGGAGACATAGGCATCCTGGGACTGTCTGAAGAAGCCCTTTCTGGAAACGTCAATCGCTCCTCCTAAACTTACTTGCTCCACTTCATCACTGACGCTGAAACCGTGGATTGAAGACAAAGTTTTATTTTATTTTTCTTTCCAGCTTATGATTTATCTTTAATCTTATCTATTGTTTTGCCTTTTGTCTTTGTTTTGTTCTATTTCTATCATTTAAATTTCTCCAGAATTCTACTGTTCAACGGCTCCCCCTTCTGCTTCTATTCCTTTCTCTCCTCTCTTCTACCTTCCAAAGTATTTAGATCAATGCTGTCTTGTTAAAATGTTTATTTTATTTTTATTTTTCCTCTAACTCTACTTTTCACTTCTCTATTACCCTCCAGGTACTTTAGTTAGATTGTGAGCCTTCGGGACAGTAAGGGAATTTTTCAAGTACCTTTCTTATTTCTAATCTTAATGTATATTTTCTGTAAACCGCTTAGAACCTAACGGATGTAGCGGTATATAAGAAATAAATTACATTACATTACATTACATTACTCGTGAGATAATTGGATAAACTTAATATTGCAGTGAGTTCTGCTTTTCAATATTCAATTCCTTTCAAGATTTGAAAAAGAAGCTACATGATTATATGCTGATATTTAGATGTGTTAATAGTAGGAAGTATGGATGAAATATTCCTTTAACCTATATATCAAATATATGTAGTGTATCAGAAATGGTCTACTGTGGAGAGGTCTTGCAGCCATCTGCATATTCCTCCCAGCATTCTCTGGGATGACTCCCAGGTCCATCCCAAGTCACTCAGAGCCTCTGCTCCAGGAGTCTGGGGCTCTCACGTGCCACCCTCTAAGTGCTGAGAAGGTCTTGCAACCATCTACATAATCTTTCAAGCATTCTCTGGGGTAACTCCCAGGTCCACCCCAATCCACTCAGGGCCTCAACTCCAGGTGCACAAAATATTCTATTTCTACTACTTTTCCCTTTCTTCTATTTCCATGGTTCCAGTACACTTTCTCCTCTTGATGCTGAATTTTCCAAATCCTTTTCTCCATTTCAAACTGTGTTCCTCAAGACCAGATTTCCTATCTTCCAAATTTATCACCTCATCTTCCCTTTAGTCTTCTACCTTCTTCTCAGTTCTGAAGCTTCAACATTTCTTTCTCTCATCTAATCATCCCCATACTGTCTAAGTGCATCTCTTCTACAGTGCTTGTCATCATGCTTCTCCTACTCTTGTCCATACTCTCTTGTTTCTTCTTTTGCTCTCTGCTTGGGATATCAATCCCAATCCTAGTCCTCCTAATCAATTCTCACTGTATTCATGCAGATGACACCCCAATGTCTCCAATCGTATTTCTGTTCCTCTTCTTCTCTGCCTTTCTCATGTGCCCTGTGGAATGTCCACTCTGTCTCCAATAAGCTTGCTCACATCAACAACCTCTTTATCTCTTGAACTCATCTACTTGCACTAACTGAAATCTGGCTCCCGACCTGAAGACTCTACTTTAGTTGCTTCTCTGTGTCATGGAGGTTACTCTTTCTCCCATACCTCTTGCCCAGTTGGTCACGGAAGCGGTGTTGGGCTGTTACTTTCACCCTTTGTAGATTGCAACCTCTTCTTCCACCTGCCTCACTGCTTTTTTTTCTTTGACGTCCATCCGTTTGCTTCTCTACTTCTCCGAGGTGCAGTGATTTATCGACCCCTGATAAGTCCCTTTCTTCCTTTCTCACTGATTTTGACTCCTGGCTTTCCTTCTCTCTCAAACCTTCATCTTCTTCTCTCATTTTTTATGATTTTAACATTCATGCTAATGACCCCTCTGACTCTTATGCTTCTAGATTTCTCACTTTAATATCCTCATTTAATCTTAAACTGTGCTCCACTACCTCTACGCACCAGAATGATCACTGCCTTGATCTTGTTGTCTTCTCCAATTGCTCTATTGCCAATATCTGCACCTCAGTTCTTCCCCTCTCTGACCATCATCTGATAACTTTAACAATACCATACCATACATTTTGTTTTATAACACAAGTTTTGACAAGGATTCAATGTGGTTTACAATAAGATTTGAATTTTTCACTACTTCTGAGTTATTTATACATATTACAATAAGATTTCTCCAGTTCAAAGATTTTTATTGATTAAATGTAATACAAATATAAATGTTAACAAGGCAAGATTCAGACAAGTTGTACAAAGCAAAGAATCATAAAATATTATCTATGCAATACAACAAGCTGACCCCTGCCTATCTAAAAAGAGAGTGTCAGAACAACCTGCAGCCATAACCATATACAATATCCAAAGCACAGAGGAGCACCGGAGTTATACCCCCGTATAAATATGAGTAGCAAACCATGATATAATGCATAAGTTCTGTTGTAGATATCTATATCCTAGCACAATAACTGATTGCCATCAGTCTGTATTGCAATAAGAGTTGACAATAATCTGACATGACAATAAGTTGACATGATCTCGAACAAAGTGTTACAGATTAAAGAGATAGAATGTCTTTGCATTTCAAGCTATGGATTCAAAAAGAAGAAATGAGTCTTTAGCATTTTCCTAAAGTTGTAATATCTGTCCAGTTGATGCAGGTGCTATGGGAGGTTATTCCAGATTTTGTGCCCTTGGAATGCAATGGTGGATTCATGTAATTTCTTTCAGAGTACATGCAAAGATGAGGGGAAATCTAGCTTAAAACATAGTATTGATCTCGAGTTCAGAATGAGAAAAAAGTTTGTAACAATGATGTCTGAGATTAGTCCTTTGGAATTCTTCCCACATAAGACTTTGTGGACCATGCATGCAGTTTTGCACTGAATTTTCTTTCTTACAGGTAGCCAATGTAATTCCCTTAAGAGCAGGGTAACTCTCTCAAATTTTCTTCACCGGAAGATTAGTCTGGCAGCTGTATTTGGAGTTCTTGCAATCTTCCACATTCTTTATCAGTAATATCGCAATATAAGGAATTGCAGTAGTGTAAGTAAGGGAGCAGGACCGCTTGCACTATTGGCCTGATTCAGAACAGATCTAATCACTCTTAATTGCCTCACTCTAAAGAAAGATTTTCTAACCAATGAATTAAGCTGGGCAGCAAAGGTAAGATCCGAGTCTATAACAACATCCAACACCTTTGATGTTCTTTCGATCTTTAATTTTTCTCTGGTTACTAACATCAATCCTGTATAAGGCAAGGAGTTGTAATTTCTGAACCATAGGACCTTTATCTTCAGTTTGTTGAGCTTCAGAAAGTTTCTATTTGTCCATACACTGAGGTCTTCAACCATCCTTCCTATATATTGGGTGGTGACCTCAAAGGTATCTTTAATTGGACATAGGAGGACAATATTATCTACATAGGAGAATATATGGATTTGTGGATGTGAGATTTTCCTTCCTAATTCATCACCTTTCCCCCAGACCTAACCAATCTCCACCAATACATTTAGGAAACTTCAGGCTATTGACCCTTGCACTCTCTCTACCACTGTCTGTCAATAAGGCTGTCTCTTCCTATAATACAATTCTTTATTCTGCTCTAGTTTCCCTCACTCCTCCCATTCCATGTTCTGTAAGGTGTGCCAAACCCCAGCGTTAGATGATCTCTAAAATCTTCTACTTATGTTCCTGTGCTTGATCAACTGAGCGTCTTTGACTTGAATCCTGTACTCATGCTGACTTCATACATTTCAAATTTCTGCTCGTTCACTTGCCAAACAAGACTATTGCACCCATTTAACTAACTCTCTTGGCTTCAGGCATCGCTGTTTCTTTGTCATGCTGAACTCTGTACTCAAAGTGCCCTTACCTCCAATCCCCCCTTCACTTCCTTTCAAGACCATGGCTGAGGACTTTTACAACAAAGATTACAAGATTAATCTTGAGTTCTCAACCACCTCCCCTTCCTCCATTCCATTCTGCCAACTTTCCTTCAACTCCTGCCAACTTTTCTTCCTTTTCTGAAATCTCTGAAGAGGAAACTGCACATTTTCTTTCCTTCTCCAAACTAACTTCCTGTTCCTCTGATCCAATTCTCATACATTTAAACAGCACTATTTATCCAACTGTCATCCCTTCTACCCCCTAAATACTGACAGCAGCATGATCACTCACATCATAGCACTCCCTACCTACCACCTATAGTTATAAAAAGGTAGTACTTATCTTGTATGATCTTGTAAGAGGACAATTGAGTAGGAGATGAGAGCATAAACTTCCACCACATTGATCTGCCAGTATGTGTCTTTTCCAAATTCAGCTCCCAGTGAAAGTGTGTAAACAATCCAAGTGTGAAATGTTTAATCCATTCAAGTGAAAAAATACAAAATCAACTGATTCAAAATCACCAGCATATTTAAAAAAAGGATATATCAATCAACAAATTACAACTAAACGCCATGGAATTCCTTTGGATCCACAAAGAACGTTGCAACTGCGCCCATCCCTTGTTGTGCTGGGACTCGACTACTATTAACTGCAAAAGACCAAGGGGTAAATTCTCTATTAGTACGTCTAACATAGGCGTGCTTTAGATGTCTGGCAAACGCAAGTGTCAATCAAACGGTACTTAGGCGTGCGGTAGACGTCTCTACAACCGCTTGGCGCAAGATAGACGCAGGTTTCTGAAACGTCATTAAGACGTCTCCAATAGACCCGTGATAGTCGTCTGTACGATGTTTTTTTTTTGTTTGTTTGTTTTTTTTTAGATTATACTTTTTTTATACTCTTTATTATCAGTCATTCAGCATTCTAAGTATAGGATGATGAAAAGGATAACCAAAACACAGTATACCATTTTATAAACTATATATTAGTTGATCTGGCAATATCAGTGAGGTAGGGAATGGCAGACAGAGAACACTGCTGTGTTGTATCTTTTTCCTCTAGGATATCAGAATTGTACAGTTTACCATTAATACAAGGAAAAAAAATATGTTATGTTTCAAAGGAGAACTAGAAGATGAAACGTACCGAGTGGGTGTTGAACTTACATTATCAGTATGGAAGGTGGGAACCGGTAGAGGTATGCTACACAGAAAGCTGTACAGGAATGTCATACTCACCTCCTATTAGAAGTGGAAAGGATAGGACTTTGAACACCATATAAACTTCGTTTAAGTTCCACAAAGACTGGGAGGAAAGGCACCCTAAGTCATCCAATAAGCTTTCTCTCGATTTCCCAGAGACATTATTTCAGAGAGGATAGTTTAGAAGTGATATCTTGCTCGAAAGAACACTCTCCTGGTCTTAAAACATTCCTACAATCAGCTCATTCTTCACAACAAAGGTAAATCCCATAACTTACACTGGCCCAACTTAGAAACAGAATCAAAACACAGATCAGACCTGAATGTGGCTTCTAGTTCACAGGAAGAGGAAGTAGCCAGCAGCACAATGCTGACCTCATTGTGACATCATCAAGGTGCACCTGGAAGGTAGATATGCCACAAGTAAAAGACAAGCCGGGAGTTGAACTCACAACCTACAGATGATCGATATAGTGCTTTTACTCACTGACCTATACCTGTGTCTCTGGTTCCCCTGTCATAGCATACCTTAGTGATGTGCTAAAGTATACTCTACTTAGCTATCATATCACAATCAGTTGAGGCAAAAGGCTGGTAGCTCAATGGTGTAAAGCACCGTTGTCACGGATGCAACACCCATATTCTTAAGTATGGTTCAATAAATATAATACAGAGTTAAAATTATGCTGTTTATTTTATCAAATCCAAGCTCAACTTTGTAATGTATTGTGTATAGTCTCGCTAATGTGTTTGTGATGAAAATGAGATGCAATAGGTGTAATCCTATATAATAAAACCCTAGCCGCACATGCGCACATACCTGCGTGCTTCTGTGATCTCTGCTCTGTGATCAGTAGGTCTGTGGCCAGCAGGAGTGCAGATGCAGCAGCCAGGTGACTCCCCCCTCCCGCCCTCACTCACCACCAAAACCACCACCGCCAAAGCCTCCTCCTTCTGCCGAGCCGGGAGGAGGGCTCTGAGTCGCTGAAGACTGTCCCAGATCTGTTTACACGGTCCCTAAAAAATGAACCTTTTCATCTGAGGCACGAGGCTGCGGTGACCTCCCTCCCCCGGCTCACTAAGGTTTCGTCTTATGAAATTCAAATGCGTTGTTGAAAATGCAAGTGACTGTTCTCTGTCATCCTAGACACCCCTGCAACACCCCAACAACACACTCCTGCAGCATAAACCCCTCATGTTATAATCAAGTAAAAGACAAGCCGGGAGTTGAACTCACAACCTATGGATGATTGGTACAGCGCGTTTTACTCACTGAGCTACTCAACTCTAGCCCTAACCCTAACCATAAAGTAGCGTCTGACGTCATAGAAGCCGTTAGAATTTTGAAATCGTTTTGGACGTTCATTGGGTGTTCTCAGATCAAATACACCTGTAGATACTTGCAATGATTACCCCTTGTCAAAGCTTGTACCTAAAGCCATTTCTGGAGACTCCCATTCCCAAATCCCCAACATAGCTCAGTGCTTAAAAGCACTGTATGTATCTTCCAAAGGTCAGGGGTTCAAGTCCTGACTAAGGTTACTAAAGACATAATATTATTTTTTTTCCACCCACCCCCGGCTCACTAAGGTTTCGTCTTATGAAATTCAAATGCGTTGTTGAAAATGCAAGTGACTGTTCTCTGTCATCCTAGACACCCCTGCAACACCCCAACAACACACTCCTGCAGCATAAACCCCTCATGTTATAATCAAGTAAAAGACAAGCCGGGAGTTGAACTCACAACCTATGGATGATTGGTACAGCGCGTTTTACTCACTGAGCTACTCAACTCTAGCCCTAACCCTAACCATAAAGTAGCGTCTGACGTCATAGAAGCCGTTAGAATTTTGAAATCGTTTTGGACGTTCATTGGGTGTTCTCAGATCAAATACACCTGTAGATACTTGCAATGATTACCCCTTGTCAAAGCTTGTACCTAAAGCCATTTCTGGAGACTCCCATTCCCAAATCCCCAACATAGCTCAGTGCTTAAAAGCACTGTATGTATCTTCCAAAGGTCAGGGGTTCAAGTCCTGACTAAGGTTACTAAAGACATAATATTATTTTTTTTCCACCCACCCAAACATGCTAAGCTAAAATATGTGAACCTCCTACTTCCCAATCTTCATTTATTTCATTTATAACTTGTCATTGTGTTTGGGGGGAGGTGAAGTTTCATTAGGTTTACATGGTAAGCTTCTAAGCATTCTGCTATACTTTTTTGTATAACAGCGATATCGGCGTGGTTTAGGATGTAATCAACAGTGTTGATGTAGCACAGAGCGGCCGCTGCAAGCACGCCCAAGCGGCACAAAAACGTCATCGCGTTTTTTTGCGTTGTGACATCATAGAATCACCCGTTCTTCATACGCAGTTATTTCTCCTAAAATGGCTGCCAGGAGACAGCCAAACTTCAGTACTGAAGACTCCAGGCTGCTGGCCAGGCTCTTTTTGGTACATGAGCACCAATATTTTAGAGTGGCAAGCCATCGCAGGTCATACCTGCAGTTCAGGGACTCCTGGACCCGCCTGACCCGGCGGTATAACAGAAGAGCCTCATGTCCCAGGGAAGTAAGTATTCCAAGTCAGGCCCTCACAAATAATCATGTAAAATGTAATGATGGAAACCTGTCTCAATCAAATTGGTCATGTTTTTGTGGGTAAATTTTGATTCCTTTTAAAAACTACAATTGTGCATAATAAATCTTTTACATTGAATACTGAAATTAAAGCACATCCCAAAGGAGCAGTAGTAGGATTTCAAATGACAAATTCAGCTCCTAGAAGGCATCTATTCCATTCACAACATGCACACAACTAATTTTTGGGTCACGAGCTTCGCATTTGTAATAGAAACATCTTGAAATCAACTTTGCCAAAGGAAAACAAATATATTAAAGTGCTGCTATGTCATTTCAAATACCTACAACTTTCCTGTATCAATCTGCTGGTCTAGGGAGATAGTGGCATGACGTTTAAAGTGACAGCGTCAGTACCCTGACGTCAGGGGTTTCAAGCCACGCTGCTCCTTCTGACCAAACTATTTTATTGCCCCTGCTGCATGATTGTAAGCTCACCAGGACATGCTGTAATGTGGGGCAGTGCTGATAGGCTACAGCCTCAGCACTCTGGGGTTGTGAGTTCAATCCCACACTCCTCCTTGTGATGCTGGCCATGTCACCTCAAACCCCCCTCCCACCCCACTGTCCCAGGTACAGTAGAGAGATAGCGATGCCTCCAGCACAGAAAGGGGAAAATGCTGGAGTACGTGAATACATTCATGTAAAACATGTGGCAGAAGGGGGTGGAGGCAGGCAGCAAAGCGGATAGGGGCTCTTGGAGGGCAGCATACTCCATTTTTATGTGCTTATAGAGGTCAATACTTAAGTAAACATGTTATGCCACAGTGCTAGATGGCACTCATCATATCCCTCCCTCTCTGTTCTTTCTCTCTCTCTCTATTATCCAGGTTGAGGATCTCAGGAAAAGGGGGCGGCTGCTGAGGCGCCAGGAGCGGGCCTTCCTTGAGGGGGTGATGGAGGAATTGCGCGCTGAAGCCGGTGAGTAATGAGTCCAGCATGTGTTTCTTTGTGATCAGCCTACCAGAATAAATAGATGAAAATGCTTGAGTAGCTGTAAACCATTCGTAATCATAAAATCTGCAGTAAAGTTGCTATTGCGATATCATGTCACAATGGCTTTATGGTGTTCTACTTGCCTCACTTACTTACGCTACATTTTGATGTTTACAGTGGAGTAGGTGCTTTGCATCCTGTTATTAGCATTTGAAGAAAATAACGTAGTAAAGAATGTCATGTTCAAAAGTGTTGTGGACATATCTGACTGTATCCTATTTCTCTCTTGTCAAGCAGCAGCGCAGGCATCCCCTCAGGAGGCACCGCAACTAATGGAGGGAGCCCCACCCTGGTCCTCTGTGGAGGAGGAGGAGGAAGAGGAGAGGGAAGAGGAGGAGGAGGAGGCGGATTATTCTCCCTGGCAGCCCTCAGGACCACCCACACCGCCTGCCCCACCACTGCCCCCTGGACATCCACCGCCTGCCCCAACACTGCCCCCTGGACTGCCTGCCCCACCACTGCCCCCTGGACCCCCACCACCTGCACCACCACTGCCCCCTGGACCCCCACCGCCTGCCCCACCACTACCTCCAGGACCCCCACCACCATCCCCTGTTGGACCTTCCCCTTCCCCCACCCATAGCCCTTCCCCTCACTCTCCTGCCCTTCCTGTTCCTGATCCCATCCCATCCCCTTTCCTTGCTGTTCCCCCCAGGAGCAGCCCGACCAGCCTCAGGAGGGGGCGGGCAGGGAGATGGAGCCCTACTCTGCCCTCTTGGAGGAGGTGCAGGTATTGAGAGGGTGTGTTGAGAGGATGGAACATGCCCTCTTGCGGCTGGTAGCCGAAAGAGGGCATGGTGCCAGCAGCCATACACCCTCTCAATAACTGCACCTCTTCCGCCCCCCTCGCCTGAGGTAGCTCAAGCTGCTCTTGGGGGGCACCCACCCTCTTTCCCTGCGTTATGTGTTATGTAAATTTTTTTTTTTTTCAAAAGTTTAAATTTTTAAAAGTTTTATATTTGAATAAAAAAATTGTTTATCGTTTAAACTTTCCAGTGTGGTTTTAACCTTGTAGCATCAGCAGTTTAGTGGACAGAGTCCAAGGTAGAAAGGGGTTCAGGAGGGACTGCTGAATGGGCCCTTTTCAATATAACAACAAGGTGACATATAGAAAGTTTGACAATCTTTATTGGGGTCTGTCATTCATTCTATTACCTGCTAGCCACTCTGATGTCAAATCATTGCAGAATCTAGGAAAGAAGCAAGTGAATGTAAGGCTATATGCAACTGTAGGTAGATGACGACATCTCAGCTATGACGTGCAAAGTAAGCCAGTCCCTGTTCCAAAGTAAATGGCTACATAAGGAAGAGAATATAAGTCACTGTGGTAGATTTGTTGTTGAGGAATAGGGTTACTGCGAGTAAGAGTTGGCTCCACACCAGGAGAATCCAAATGAGACATGTGGGTTTTTCTTCCTTTCACTGAAGGTGATGGAAGTAAAGGCCAGATACCTCAATCTATCCTCCTGGTTCTTGAGCTGCACTATTTTGGTTAAGCAGGTGTGGAAACCACAAAGATGCTCACAGCTGCACTGCTCTCAGTAATACAAAACTCCATCTGACAATACTGCAGGAACAACTACAGTTGCCTGAAAACAGAAAAGAGAAGAAGCTGGTTTACACAAGGTTCACAAACAGGGGGTTCAACCCCCAAGATCCATATCTGTCCTCCCTTCCCTGAAGCAAAGTGTTAACCTCATTTATGTTCAGCTGCTTAGATGTCACTGTGGTATAGTTGTTAAAGCAATAGCCTTAACTCGCTGATGATGTGGGTTAATAT